>NC_060127.1:54261156-54568239 GCF_021461395.2 Schistocerca americana
AACAATTGAGGTGTGGCAATGTGAAACTTCTAAGTCACAAATCTCACATTCGTCAGGAGACTCAAAAAAAGAATATGTCTCTTTATGGGCATAACCTACTTGTACAAAAAAATGAAAAGGTGTTCTGGTAGCACAGAATGATACTGCTCATCTCGAAGCAGTACTGTGAGTACGCATCATGAATGCAAATTGTGCCCCGGTTGAAGAAACCTCAGCTGAGGGATATCAGAAGTTAATCAGCTGATTGCAACATTACCATGTAATGGGATACGAGTCTTTGCTCACTTGTTACTCCAATAAGCCAGCTGATGAACATGAAGAAAGGCATCAAAGTGTTTTATTTCGATAACTTTGTGTCACAATTCGTCATCCTCTCTGTGCCTTTCTAGTATGTGTGAGGGCATGTCGTGTGAAGATAAACACAGGGATTGCTTGAGAGACTTCAGAAAGGTCGGTTCCGTGGAGTAGGAGTGTAGAGGGCGGAGGCAGGCCTTCAGTCAATAGGAACGTGTTAATTCGAACAATGACCGGTGTGGCCGATCGGTAACGTGGCTGCTGGATGGGTAGCCGAGACGTGCTGACGAGAGGACGTCTGGAAGGCGGTAAGATGTAGCGAAATGCAGGGTATCGTCATAGATACAGTTCACCAACAAACATCCCTGCTTTGGCGCAGTTGGAAAATATGTGCTCAGGTATCTCGATGGGTAGCTAGTCAGCTCTGTGCAATCGCGTTTTTGCTTTAATTTAATAGCAATGGCATTTTCGTAGTGCTTCGCTGTGTACTTCAGCGTGTCGACGCATGGAAAGGTTGTGCCCTGGTGCTTGATAATTAATTGCCTTCAGCCACTCTATAATGTGACATAATTGTTAATGGTGCGGGACTGCTTACAAACTTCAGTACGTATCAGCATCGATAATAGTGTAGACCAATAATTCAAGAGTATGTTCAGTTATGCCACCTTAATTTGTAATAAAATTACAGTCACGTAAAATCAGTGTTTATATCTCAATTACCTCTCTTATCCCAGTTAATTATTATCAAGCTCAAATTAAGCTGAATTTTCCTGGCAGATTAAAACTGTGTGCGGGACTGAGACTCGAACTCGGGACCTTCGCCTTTCGCGGGCAAGTGCTCTAGAGCGAATACAGGTAGAGCACTTGCCCGCGAAAGGCAAAGGTCCCGAGTTCGAGTCTCGGTCCGGCACACAGTTTTAATCTGCCAGGAAGTTTCATATCAGCGCACACTCCGCTGCAGAGTGAAAATCTCATTTGGCTTCAAATTAAATTAATTATATAAGAGTAAGAAACCCCTTATTACTTCATTAAATAATGACAAATCAACTGGCCTTCCCCCCCTCCCCCCCCTCTTGATAACCCTGTAGGAATATGAGCGTAGGCCTGTATAATTCTAGCGATTACCGTCTCTACCACTGAATGATTTGGTTTTGTGTGTGTGTCGCGTTAACCGTTCCATGCACTAACGTTTTGTCAGTAATTAAAAACCTGGGTATTTGTTCGTAATCACATGACAAAATTGTCACCCACACTCAATCATAGCATCCATTAGGGGAGAAATATAGATAAGAAAACAGTGCCACACTAGTGAATGAGTACCGAACCAGAAAGCAAGAAGCACTGCCACTTGCGCACAAAAAGACGTTTATCGCGCAGCCTCGTCACTAGAAAATAATTAGACAAATTATAATATAAATAATTTATTAAGAAAGTTCAAAGTGCCATACTAGGGAAGTGACTGGTTCTAGAAGCAATATGTGTTATAGTCTACAATTTTTTTTATTCACAGGCCATCTTATGATCAAAATTTACAGTACAGTGGTTCTAGAAACAATATGTGTTATAGTCTACAATTTTTTTTAATCACAGTACCATCCTCATGCCATCTTATGATCAAAGAATTCCAGTACAGTAGTTAGAACGAGAATGCGAGGAATATTTTCGAAATATTTTTCTCTTCGACATAAAACGTAAATACATGAGGGGCGTTTAAAAAGTCTGTGAAAACTCCGAGATGTGGCACCACCGACTCGTATCGAGGTCATGTTTAGTTAGTAGCATCTTTGGAAAGAACGCACACCAAGTTTCAGCCATATTGGTCTATTTACTTGTGTTTGACATTCGTGTGAATCAAGGAAGTCGAGTGATTGGCAAAAAATGGACGAACTTCGTGTGGTGATTAAACATTGCTTGATGATTGGCAAAACGCCTCAGGAGACTAAAGAGAAGCTTGATAAACATTACGGTGACTCTGCACCTTCGATTAGAACAGTTTATAAGTGGTTTCAAAATTTTCGGTGTGGCCATATGGGCACAAGTGATGCTGAACGTTCTGGACGCCCTGTGGAGGTTACGACTCCAGAAATCATTGATGAAATCCATGATATGGTGATGGATGACAAAAGAGTTAAGGTGCGTGAGATTCAAAATGTTAAAATGTGTGTGAAATCTTATGGACTTAACTGCTAAGGTCATCAGTCCCTAAGCTTACACACTACTTAACATAAATTATCCTAAGGACAAACACACACACTCATGCCCGAGGGAGGACTCGAACCTCCGCCGGGACCAGCCGCACAGTCCATGACTGCAATGCGTGAGATTGATAGTGCTAGGGCGGGGGGGGGGGGGGGATCTCGAATGAACGGGTACATAATATTTTGCATAAGCATTTGGACATGAGAAAGCTATCCGCAAGATGGGTTCCGCGATTGCTCACGCTTGACCAAAAACGGATCCGTGTGAAGTGTTGCAAGGATGGTTTGCAGCTGTTCAGGAAGAATCTGCAGGACTTTAAGCGTCGTTTCGTCACTGTGGATGAAACATGGATACATTACTATACTCTTGAGACCAAACAACAATCTAAACAATGGGTTACCAAGGGAGATCTGCAACAAAAAAGGCGAAGACCATTCCTTCGGCCAGAAAGGTTATGTCGAGTGTCTTTTGGGATTCGCAAGGGATAATCCTCATCGACTATCTGGAAAAGGGTAAAATTACTACAGGTGCATATTATTCATCGTTATTGGACCGTTTGAAAAGCGAGTTGCAAGAAAAACGCCGGCGATTGGATCGCAAAAAAGTCGTTTTCGATAGCGACAATGCACCAGCATACACCTCAGCAGTTGCGGTCGCAAAATTATTGGAAATAGGATTCCAACTCGTTTCAAATCCCCCCTATTCTCAAGACTTGACTCCGTCAGACTACTATTTGTTCCCGAATTTGAAGAATTGGCTGCCGGGACAAAGGTTTTATTCAAATGAGGAAGTGATTGCAGCAACTAATAGCTATTTTGCAGACTTGGACAATTCCTATTATACGGAAGGGCTCAACAAATTAGAACAGCGTTGGACGAAGTGTATAAGTCTAAAAGGAGACTATGTCGAAAAATAAAAAAGGTTTACGCCAAACACGTGTTTTTATTTTTGCGCGGACTTTTCAAACGCCCCTCGTACAGTAGCCCCTTACCTCTGCCACGCAGTCTTCACGCTCGCTTCAGTGATAGGTGTGTGAAATCCGAAAAAAAATGTGTGAAATCTTATGGGATTTAACTGCTAAGGTCATCAGTCCCTAAGCTTACACACTACTTAACCTAAATTGTCCTAAGGACAAACTCACACACCCATGCCCGAGGGAGGACTCGAACCTCCGCCGGGACCAGCCGCACAGTCCACGACTGCAGCGCCCTAGACCGCTCGGCTAATCCTGCGCGGCTGTCAAATCTGAACTTAAATAGTTGTAGTAGCAGCGATAAGAGGGCCCCTATGTACAGAGTTGCATTTTTTTACCTCTTAAAAAGAATCATAATGTAAAACGGGACCCGTTCAGCATAGATGGTCCCTCGTTGCTCTATATGGTCTTCTCTTAGTCGGTGACGAACCTAATGGTCACACACCTCTGAGTACCCCAACTGGTGGACAAGAGTGTCAGCACTACCAACAGGAGCGTCCAGTTGTGCTGCGAGGTGTCAGACTGTGATCCGTCGATCACCTAGGATGTGAGTGTCCGTACGTTCCAACACTGTAGGAGAGGCAGCTGTTGGCGGGCGGGTGGCACGCGAGATATTGGACAGGTTCGCGCGACCTTGTTGCGATGATGGCTGACGTCTTGTCCACTTGTCCAACGACTCACCGTGCTTTTATTCACATCCATGTGCAAGCGACAATGAATATCTGCGATCCTCTGGTTTTCCTCCAGAACAAACTTAGTGACAGCCCTCTGCTTGGAACGCACCTCCGTTACAGACGCAATTTTGAAGGCTACTTATAGCACTGCCACCTATCGGAACTTAATGAAACTATAGGGGCTGAAACGGGAATATTCTACGACGTTTGACAACAAATTTCGTCTTTTTTAACCGAAATTGGCCGAGGAAAGAATTGTTGCATTGTATTTTTAGTATATAATGCTGTAATTAAGATGACACTTGTTTGTTCAGACTGATGTGTTATAGTGATGCAAACTATACGAAAACGGTGAATGTAAACTTAGCTAAACAGGTTCACTATTTTGCTTCTACACTCCTCCAAGACCCAGGCAATCAACATAGGCCGCACTACACACTCCTTCTGTCTCCATGATTCCGATCTAACCATTTATGGTCGTCCCATCAAGCTCACCCCCACCCTGAGATACCTTGGCCTCACCCTCGACTGTCACCTCACCTGGACCCCCCATCTCCTGACCATCCAGCAGAAAGCCCATTCCCGCCACTGCCTCCTGAAACTCCTGTCTGGCCAGACATGGGGATTGCATCCTTCCACCACCCTCCAGACCTATAAGTCCCTCATCCATCGTATCCTCTGTTATGCCAGCACTGCCTGGATCTCGCCCCCCCCTCTCCCCCCGCCCTTCCGCTTTTATAAAGTCATCTTAAACCTTGAACGCCACACACTCCACCTTCCCTTCCGTATCTGCCTTCTGCCCCCCACACGGCTCCTGTACGACCTCATCTGCCTCTGCCACCTCCTCATTTTCCTCCAACATACTGGCATCCTTTACACTGTCCGCATGCTTGATCCCCCCACCCCATGGTGTCCTACGTCCTCTCCACCCCCCGCCCATTGCCGCGCCTCTATCGTTGTATCCCCGTCTCTCTCCTACCCTCCCTCCGTATCTTTCATCAGGGCAATTTCCAGCAGCTCCCCCTCCTGGATGATGAACTTTGCCATGACGTTTACCCTTCCTACCAACTGTAGGCTGGCCTTGTCCCCCCACCCTGCCCTCACCAGGGCTGCTCTTCCCCCTCCCCTCCTTCTCCCAGAGCGGTTTATCCTCCTTCCCCCCCCCCCCCCCCCCGAGTCTCTGCACTCCCTCCTTGGGTGTTTTCCTCTCCCATCCTTCCTTCCCTCCCCTACCCTGTCTCCCCTCCTCTCCCCCGTCTAGCACTGCCCCCCCTTTCTTCCCTTCTCCCTCAAAGATCCTCCCAGTTTGTTCTTTGTCATCAGTGTGCTACATCAGTCTATTGTTTGGTATCAATCTACAGTGATGTCAAGTGGTGTGGTTTTAATCATGTGCATGACTGTGTACTCCATCTGTACTTCACCTTGTGTTATTTTAATCGTCACAGTGTGTGGTTTTTTGTGTAAAATGCCTTTTTAGATTTTTATCTCCATTTTTAGTCACCCCCTTTTGTATGCTCTCTTCCATTATGTTCCACCTTTTTATATATATGTTTCGCCATATTTTCTTCTTTATGTTGTTTTAATGTCTTCCTCTTGTGTACTTAATGTCTCTTGGCTGAAGAGCAGCGCCTATGGTGCTGGTAGCTCGCCCCAGATGGGGAGTTGAAATACAATAAAGAAAACAAAATTTTGCTTTTGGTGTTTTATTACAGTGTGTACTATTTTAATATGTAATTTCTTAATTTCATATTTTATATTACTTTAATCTTTTTAGACATATTGGTCTCTCTTATCACTGGCGGCTGCAGTTTACATCTACTGCAAGCCTAAATTTGGCCTTTAATTTTGGCATTTGACACATGTACTTGGGAAGCGAACGTGAAGTAAGGGGCAAGGGGCTGCCTATACGTTCTGAGGTTAGACTGTATTCTATACATTTGTTGTCATAGAGAAAAGAAATTCGTAAATGTCTCTTGCATTGTTGTTCCAACTATGTACTGGAATTTTTTGATCAAATAATGGTCAGCTGCTGTCAACTGTTTTTCTGACGGTACGACCTCCACGCTGTCATTTGAAAAGCCATTATGTAAGTGAACAGCATGGCTATCGAGCAGAGAGAGCGTGCGCTGTTAGTGAAAGTGTTTCATATTAACGGGAGCAACTACTGTGCTGCACTGAGAGACTATCGCCGACTGAAACATCTGAGGAGAGGCTCGATGTCATTAAATAATTTATAGTAATTAAATTCGAAAACACGCATGTGCTTGGTATGACACCTGAAGGGGGCAGGCGTCCTGGCCCAGTGGAAGGTATTGGCGAGGTTGCTGTTGCTGTAACTGACCACGCAGCACGAGCTCCAGGTAGTGGTAGAGCTCGTGGAGTGTCAGGAGAACTGTGTATCCCATGGTCAACAATGCGGAATTTTTCGGTCTATTTTACGCTGGTAGTCGTACATACATCGAAAGTGCCTGCTCAACTGTTTAAG
Source organism: Schistocerca americana (assembly GCF_021461395.2). NCBI lineage: Eukaryota > Metazoa > Arthropoda > Insecta > Orthoptera > Acrididae > Schistocerca > Schistocerca americana. Next base: position 54,267,782 of record NC_060127.1, read on the forward strand.
GAAGTTTGGCATAGCAGAGAAACTCATCAATCTGATAAAGATCAGTCTGAACGAAACACATGCAAAGGTGAAGATGGGAAATCGCGTAACTGAGGAGTTTGAAATTGTGACAGGACTCAGGCAAGGAGGTGGGTTGTCCCCTATCCTGTTCAACTTTGCCCTCGAGAAGATCGGACACGAGACCTTCCAAGAGAACGTAGGGATTGAAATCGAAGGAAAGAGACTAGCATACTTAGCCTATGCAGATGACATCTGTTTACTCTCTAGATCGGAAGAGGAGATGGAGCAAATGACCAAAGCACTAAAGGAGGCTGCCAGAAAATTTGGGCTAAACATAAACGAAGCCACGATTCCACATTAACGCATTAAAATCTCTACCCCAAGTTTGAATACATATGATAATTACAGCCCACACTGGACCTCTGTCGGCAGCTGCATTTTAATTATAAACATCCGCAATTACCACAGCATTCAAGACTACAAAATTTGCGACATTTAATATAATAGGGACCTATGACCTAAGCAGTTTGGTCCCATAGAACTTACCATAAATTTCCAAATATAAACAACTTACAATGGCATGTCAAACTACAGGCTGTACAAAATTATCTCTTTGCAGCGGGCATTGACATTATACTACTAAAAGATATCATAGCAGCTAATTTGAATCAAGTGCGTGGCTACGAGGTAATGAGCAACATTGGAAACCCCTGCGGTGCGGTAATCTTTTAAGGAAGGTTTATAATACAAAATGAAAGTGGTACTGTAAAATGGCAGAGGGATGGAAGCGGAGGTACAAGAATAGTTGATAAATAATATCCACGTCCACTCAGGTACAAATAACAGGGTGCGCCGAAACCGCTTCTTCAAAGTCGATGTAGTCCACCTATTCTCAAATTACTCCCGTTCTATGCTCTTTGGGGGTGTCTCTGCCTAGTTCGCAAGAGGACAAAACCCCTTAATTACTGTGATGACTTGAAAACATTAATAAATGCGCTTAACATGACACCTGGACTTATCTTCACCCACATACGAGCTTTTTTTACCTATGTGACACTGAGGTGACAAAAGTCATGCGACAGCAATATGAACGAAACAGATGGCGGTAACACAGGGTATGGATGGGTAATGCATTGCTGGAGCTGTCATTTGTACTCAGGTGATTCACGTAGAAAAGTCTTCCGACGTGCGACTGGATTCGTGATTTCCTGTCAGCAAGGTCGCAGTTCGTAGTAATAGACGGCAAATCATCGAGTAAAATTGAAGTGATATCAGGTGTTCCCCAGGGAAGCGTCCTGGGACCTCTGCTGTTCCTGATCTATATAAATGACCTGGGTGACAATCTGAGCAGTTCTCTTAGGTTGTTCGCAGATGATGCTGTAATTTACCGTCTAGTAAGGTCATCCGAAGACCAGTATCAGTTGCAAAGCGATTTAGAAAAGATTGCTGTGTGGTGTGGCAGGTGGCAGTTGACGCTAAATAACGAAAAATGTGAGGTGATCCACATGAGTTCCAAAAGAAATCCGTTGGAATTCGATTACTCGATACATAGGCTGTCAGTTCAACTAAGTTCCTGGGTGTTAAAATTACGAACAACTTCAGTTGGAAAGACCACATAATATTGTGGGGAAGGCAAGCCAAAGGTTGCGTTTCATTGGGAGGACACTTAGAAGATGCAACAAGTCCACTAAAGAGACAGCTTACACTACACTCGTTCTCCTGTGTTAGAATATTGCTGCATGGTGTGGGATCCTTACCAGGTGGGATTGACGGAGGACATCGGAAGGGTGAAAAAAAGGCAGCTCGTTTTGTATTATCACGTAATAGGGGAGAGAGTGTGGCAGATATGATACGTGAATTGGGATGGAAGTCATTAAAGCAAAGACGTTTTTCGTCACGGAGAGATCTATTTACGAAATTTCAGTCACCAACTTTCTCTTCCGAATGCGAAAATACACTCCTGGAAATGGAAAAAAGAACACATTGACACCGGTGTGTCAGACCCACCATACTTGCTCCGGACACTGCGAGAGGGCTGTACAAGCAATGATCACACGCACGGCACAGCGGACACACCAGGAACCGCGGTGTTGGCCGTCGAATGGCGCTAGCTGCGCAGCATTTGTGCACCGCCACCGTCAGTGTCAGCCAGTTTGCCGTGGCATACGGAGCTCCATCGCAGTCTTTAACACTGGTAGCATGCCGCGACAGCGTGGACGTGAACCGTATGTGCAGTTGACGGACTTTGAGCGAGGGCGTATAGTGGGCATGCGGGAGGCCGGGTGGACGTACCGCCGAATTGCTCAACACGTGGGGCGTGAGGTCTCCACAGTACATCGATGTTGTCGCCAGTGGTCGGCGGAAGGTGCACGTGCCCGTCGACCTGGGACCGGACCGCAGCGACGCACGGATGCACGCCAAGACCGTAGGATCCTACACAGTGCCGTAGGCGACCGCACCGCCACTTCCCAGCAAATTAGGGACACTGTTGCTCCTGGGGTATCGGCGAGGACCATTCGCAACCGTCTCCATGAAGCTGGGCTACGGTCCCGCACACCGTTAGGCCGTCTTCCGCTCACGCCCCAACATCGTGCAGCCCGCCTCCAGTGGTGTCGCGACAGGCGTGAATGGAGGGACGAATGGAGACGTGTCGTCTTCAGCGATGAGAGTCGCTTCTGCCTTGGTGCCAATGATGGTCGTATGCGTGTTTGGCGCCGTGCAGGTGAGCGCCACAATCAGGACTGCATACGACCGAGGCACACAGGGCCAACACCCGGCATCATGGTGTGGGGAGCGATCTCCCACACTGGCCGTACACCACTGGTGATCGTCGAGGGGACACTGAATAGTGCACGGTACATCCAAACCGTCATCGAACCCATCGTTCTACCATTCCTAGACCGGCAAGGGAACTTGCTGTTCCAACAGGACAATGCACGTCCGCATGTATCCCGTGCCACCCAACGTGCTCTAGAAGGTGTAAGTCAACTACCCTGGCCAGCAAGATCTCCGGATCTGTCCCCCATTGAGCATGTTTGGGACTGGATGAAGCGTCGTCTCGCGCGGTCTGCACGTCCAGCACGAACGCTGGTCCAACTGAGGCGCCAGGTGGAAATGGCATGGCAAGCCGTTCCACAGGACTACATCCAGCATCTCTACGATCGTCTCCATGGGAGAATAGCAGCCTGGATTGCTGCGAAAGGTGTATATACACTGTACTAGTGCCGACATTGTGCATGCTCTGTTGCCTGTGTCTATGTGCCTGTGGTTCTGTCAGTGTGATCATGTGATGTATCTGACCCCAGGAATGTGTCAATAAAGTTTCCCCTTCCTGGGACAATGAATTCACGGTGTTCTTATTCCAATTTCCAGGAGTGTATTTTGTTGAGGCCAACCTACATAGGTAGGAATGATCATCAAAATAAAATAAGAGAAATCAGAACTCGAACAGAAAGGTTTAGGTGTTCGTTTTTCCCGCGCGCTGTTCGGGAGTGGAATGGTAGAGAGATAGTATGATTGTGGTTCGATGAACCCTCTGCCAAGCACTTAAATGTGAATTGCAGAGTAGTCATGTAGATGTAGCTGTAGATGATTATGGCCACACACTGGGTTTAACAGACTTTGAATGAGGAATGGTAGTTGTAGCTAGACGCAAGGGACATTCCGTTTCGAAAATCGTTAGGAATTTCAATATTCCCAGATCCACAGTACGCAGAGTGTGCCGAGGATACCAGAATTCGGTCATTACCTCTCACCATGCTGAATGCAGTGTCCGACGGCCTTCACTTACCGACCGAGAGCAGCGGCCTTTTCATAGCGTTGTCAGTGCTAACAGACAAGCAGCACTGTATGAAATAACCGCAGGAATCAATGTGGGACGTACGACAAACGTATCCGTTAGGACAGTCCGGCGAAGTGTGAGGTAATGGACTACGGAGGCAGAAAAATGACGCGAGTGCTTTGCTAACAGCACGACTCGCATGCTGCACCACTGCAGAGCTCGTGAACACATCGGTTGCTAGACGACTGGCAAACCGCGGCCTCGTCAAATGAGCCCCAATTTCAGTTTGGAAGACCCGATGGTAGGTTCGACTGTGTCAGTGGGATAGGGAGACTGTCAAACCACAGCAGTGTCAAAAGACTCTGAATTCATTGAGAACGAAGGGCTGGTACATTATCGTGGTGAAGGTGCCAACTGCCCCGAGGTCCGTACAATGAGTTTTTTGTCGAACCTTGCTTTTCACGTGACTTTACGGAAGGCCTAGTGGTTTTGATTCCCAAAAGTAATTGCGAAAGATCACTGCAAGACTTCAGACCCATGACTTTAACTAACGCAGACAACAAAATTTTCGCGAGACTGCTAAATAAGCAGCAAAGCCGGTAACCGAAAAGCTCGTCAGTCCGTATGAAGCCAGTACTGCGACAGATCGAAGCATGTCCAACCTGTCATCAGAATACAGGGATATTGAACATCCTACATCGACATACTGGAGTAAATTATCTATTATTTTTCTCCAGTTCATGAAGACCATATATCAAGCTTTAACAAGCACAGTCCATAATTAAAGTCAATGGGAAAATGACGGCACCAGTGTCCACAAAGAGTTCATTTCGTCAAGCCTCACCACTTTCCGCAACCTAGTACGCATTATGTTTCGAACCTCTACTCCAAACTTTGCATTCAAAACATTCAGATACTCAGTACTAATACTGTTTTCCAAACTAACTCGAGTTTCAGTCGTACCGTAAACAACCAGCGTAGTATCACATTTTAATCATATAGCACTTCTTCTTTTTTTTCCTTTCATTCCTTCACCAGATGGGTGCAGGCACGCTCATGGAGGACTTAAATGTCCTTTGGAGCCTTAGCTTAGGCTTATGTTTTGCTGTTGTGGCACTTTTTATTGGTTAGGTTGGGTAGGGGACTTCCTATTGTATAAACGTACTTTTCTATTTACGCTATTAGTACTTTTTTTTCTTTTGGATGGGAGAAATACACTACGTTGGCATTCGCCTTACAGCTGAGGGAAACCCCCTAAAACCTCAGCCAGCGTCGGGTGTCTTTCGTAATTATTTTTACTTCTTTATTGTCTTTTGTTTCATATTTCATTATTTTGTAGGTGTTGTGGTAACTGCTTTGCTCGTGTAATTTGTTCTAGTTCATTATGTTTTTTGGGGTAAATTTTCTCTGTCGCTATTGCTGTTAGTTCTGGTGGAAATGGGTACTTGTATTTTGGTAGGTTCAGCTCGAATGATGTTTCCACGATCAGTTCTTTGATGTTTTCGTTTGACTGTATTCTGTTGTCTCCATATGAGGCCAGCTGTTTTATTAGTCTCTCCTCCATAGAATTAGTTGCAAGTGTGGTATGTAGCGTCTCTGTTCGTCCGTAGGATGTCTTTGCTAATGTTCTTAGCATTCTTCTGTCTGCTGTTTTAATTCTGTTGCATTGTGTGTTGTTTCCGTTCCACACTACTGCTGCGTACTCTAGAAATGGTCTTACAAATATTTTGTAAATGTGTAAGACTATTGGGGTAGCGGCTCCTTCGTTTCTATGTTGTAACATTTTAATTTAGTGAGTTTCGTGCTTGCTACGCCTATTTTTTGTGTTGTATTCTTCTCCCAGTTTAGTAAGTTGTCAGGTTCGAGTCCCAGGTATTTTGCAGTTTTCTTTGGTTCTACATTTTGTCCCAAAAATGTTATTTGCAGCCGGCCGCGGTGGTCTAGCGGTTCTAGGCGCTCAGTCAGGAACCGCGCGACTGCTACGGTCGCAGGTTCGAATCCTGCCTCGGGCATGGATGTGTGTGATGTCCTTAGGTTAGTTAGGTTTAGGTAGTTCTAAGTTCTAGGGGACTTATGACCACAGCAGTTGAGTCCCATAGTGCTCAGAGCCATTTGAACCATTTTTTGTTATTTGCATATTTTCTGGGTTTTGTTGTTTGTTTTCAACAAGATTTCTGTGTTTTATTATTAGTAATTGAGATTTGGCCGTATTTGGGAGTATCCTCCACGTTGTCGTCCATTCTTCCAGGGTCTTGATATATCTATTCGTTTTGTTTGAGATTAATTCTGTTGTTGGTGCGTGGCACCAGAACGCCATATCATCGGCGTATAGTGCCAACTCCTCATTTAGGCCGGTTGGTTTTCGTATGTCGGAAGTGTAGATGTTGTAGAGTAGTGGTGATACGATCGCTCCTTGTGGTACTCCTGCTCGCGGCCTGAATTTCGCGGTTATTTTATCTCCTACTCTTATCCCTCTCGGTGATCACGTTTTTTATTAGTTTGACAACCTCTATTGCAATTTAGCATTTTATTAATTTGCTTAGTAGCCCAGAGTACCAGACTTTATCGAAGGCTCTTTCTATATCGAGCAGTAACGCCGCTGATACGTCTCCGTTATTTATGGCTTCTGTGCAGTTGCCAGTCAGTCTGAATGTGGGGTCAATTATACCTCTGTTTTTCCTGAAACCCGCTTGTTCGTCTGGTAGGATATTTCGTTTATCTATGAAGTTTTGTATTCTGTTGGTGAGTATGGCTTCCAAGGTCTTTCCTATTACCGGTAATAGTTGGAAGGAGAGACAGCATTGGTCGTATTTTTTTGTTTTATTAAACGCAAAATCGATTTTCGGTCACTTAGTGACCATCTTGAGTGCTAGAACTTAAAAATTATTTCACATTACGATCAGAGAGTATAAAACAGAAAATCACAACTACATCTGCATATGAACATAACAGTTGGTAGGAACATACCTGTAATACACAATTTAAATTGGTAGGCACTGGTGTCAACAAGCTTACAGCGATCACATAAACTGAGGCCGCTGTTTACATGCACTTGTTCAGCAGACCTGTTATAACACTGCTAGCTTGTCCAAAGGGACAAACGAGACGTACATCAGCATGTCGGTTAAATATGATAACAAAATTGTTTATCCACACCTACAAACGTTTTTGTAATGAATATTGTGTTTCACGGCATTTTAATTATTAAATAATGGCAGTTTCGTACTATTACTATTTTTATATATTTGACTCCTTAGTCTTAACGTAACATTTTACGTAAATCACGAACGATGTACTTCTAACTTACCACGCCAGATGGTGGGTATTATGTTTTTTTAAAAAAACTGTGTTATACCTCATTTCATGTTATTCATATATTATTCTTTCTCATTGTCTTTTGCTCTTTTACCTGTCCTGCACTCTAACAACTTATCATCGATCTGTTTTATGTTTTATAAGTTTGTTTTTTAAAAACAATACGCCAATGTATTTTAGATATTTCCTTCCCCCTTCGTCTGCTATGTGTTTTACGTACATTTTAAATTTGAATTACTTCATGATTCACAAATGCACAAGAGTTGTTTAGTGCTAATATCTCGCAAAACCAGTAATATTAAGTCTTCACGTGACACATGTCACATAGAGGGCGTGCCAAGCCCTGTCACACCGAGGTCTGCTGAACAAGTGCATGTAAACAGCGGCCTCAGTTTATGTGATCGCTGTAAGCTTGTTGACACCAGTGCCTACCAATTTAAATTATATATTACAGGTATGTTCCTACCAACTGTTATGTTCATATGGAGATGTAGTTGTGATTTTCTGTTTTATACTCTCTGATCGTAATGTGAAATAATTTTTAACTTCTAGCACTGAAGATGGTCACTAAGTGACCGAAAATCGATTTTGCGTTTAATAAAACAAAAAAATACGACCAATGCTGTCTCTCCTTCCAAGTATACCCATTATACGGTCGTGGTGTACAGGACACTCCATGGAGTCGCCAACCGGTAATAGTATCATGGGGTGGTACGATTTTGGATCCTGTTTAGGTTTGTTTGGTTTTGGTATCATTACGACTTGTGCATCTTTCCACTGTTTTGGTGTTTTTTGGAGCTTAAGTGCGGCGTTGAAGAGTTTCCGAAGGGGTGGTATGATGATTTGCGGATGTATGACCCTGAGGTGTTGTCGCGTGATTTCGTCTGTTCCTGGGCAGTGACTTTTCCGCTTGATATTGCAATCTGTATTTCGATACTCTAGATTTCGTTGATGAGCGATGTCTGGTCCTGGTCGTAGGTCGTGTGTCGTGTTTCTTCTAGTGCTTTCTTTGTCTCTGCTTCTTTTATCTCTATTGCACTTGTCGTCTTCGGTTTGGGTGTAGATTTCTTTTAGAGCGTTCATGAACGCGTTTGCTTTGGTTTATTCGCATGTGGTGATCGCTCCGTTAGTGACAAGTGGTGACTCTTGCACCTGATTTTGGTGCGTAATTCGTTTGAATTTCCGCCAGAAGTCTGTGGGATTTTTCGGGTCTAGTCCCTAAACCTTGTTGCATAGTGTTCTGGCCCTATATTCTCTCAGGAGATGTTTCACCTGGTCGTTTAGCCTATTCCATTCATTTTTTATCGTGCGATCCCAGTTTCTTCTGAACTGCGTGTATACTTTTCTTTTTTGTCTTATTAAGTCGAGGATGTTTCCTGGGATGCTTGTCCTTCCTCCGCTACTCTTCTCGTTCGGGCTCTGTTTTCTATTACGTCGCGGATTACTTTCGTAATGTGTTCATTTATTTCCTCCATTTCGTTTTCGTCTTTGATTTCTTCGTCTGAAATTGTTAAGTTTTGTCTGATATGGTTGAAGAATTTAGTTTTGTCTAGGTTTTTTCTATCTTTTTAAGTTTTCGTTGTCGGCTTTGTACGATCGGGATTTATATCGTCGTCGTAGTGAAGATTGGGAGATGATCACTTCTTATGCTGTCTCCTATTTCTACGTCTCCGACGTGTCTCGCGAGATTAGCTGTATGGTCAATATGATCTGGTATTGACTCTCCGATGTGGTTTATAAATGTGGGATTGTCGTTTGGTATTCTTAGTATATGATAGTTTTCCTCGAGTAGCTCTACTATTTGCGTTTGTCTCCGAAATTAGAAGATCGCGCATTCAAATCACCGAGAATGATTCATGGACCAAGGTTACAAATGTATATTATTACGTCTTTTGGTATCTCTTCCGTGAGTGGGACGTACATTACGGCGATGTATATTATTTTAAACGTTATTGTGGCTATTTTTATTGAGATCACTTGATGTTCGTCGAACTGTGGTGGGAGCTCTACCTGTACTGATGGTATTTTCCCGTGATGTAAGATGGCAACTCCGCCATGTATCCTCTGTGCCTCGCCTCGGTTATTGCATCCTTGCGGTAACAGGTGAAGTTTAAAATATTTAGTGGTGCTTGTCCCATTCTGATTTCGGTGATTCGCAGGATTTGAATGTTTTCCTTCTTTATTAGGTGTCGATGAGCGGTTTTCTCGTGTTGACGCCATTTGCGTTTACAACGCCTATTTTCGTAATTTTATTTACTACCGTGAACATGCTGGTTTTCTGTTTGTTTGTGGTCTTCACCCTGTTCAGTTTGGTAGCTGCCGATTGGGGAGATGCTAAAGTGTATCCGGTTCCAGGCCTGTGATACATTCATTTGGCGTCCGAAGAAGGCTCTGGATATGTCCTTCATTGCGGTTATAACGAGGTTGTTTCGATTGGGAAGTATATTTAGCAGTGCGAGTGTTGTTGCGCGAATAAAGTTCAAAATGGTTCAAATGGCTCTGAGCACTATGGGACTTAACAGCTGTGGTCATCAGTCCCCTAGAACTTAGAACTACTTAAACCTAACTAACCTAAGGACATCACACACATCCATGCCCGAGGCAGGATTCGAACCTGCGACCGTAGCAGTCGCGCGGTTCCGGACTGCAGCGCCCAGAACCGCGAGACCACCGCGGCCGGCGCGAATAAAGTCCTTGCATATTACTGTTTCTGGTGTTGTTTCTTCGTCTGCTGTTCTCTTTGTGGGTTCGTCTGTGCACATGATTTTTGCTGTTGCCTCTATCGATAGGGGTGCCTTCGGCCTTTTCAGGCAGTTGATGTCTGTCGATAGGTGCTCCCCATTACAATTTACGCAAGTAGGCTTGTTAGCTTCCTGTTGGCATACCGCAATTGCGTGTTGTCCTCCGCATCTGTTGCATAACGGTTTGTTACGCAGTTATCGGTAGTATGTTCAATAGTGTGCGCCGGCCGGAGTGGTCGTGCGGTTCTAGGCGCTACAGTCTGGAGCCGAGCGCCCGCTTCGGTCGCGGGTTCGAATCCTGCCTCGGGCATGGATGTGTGTGGTGTCCTTGGGTTGGTTAGGTTTAATTAGTTCTAAGTTCTAGGCGACTGATGACCTCAGAAGTTAAGTCGCATAGTGCTCAGAGCCATTTCATTTAAATAGTGTGCCATTTTGCGCACTGAGCTGGTTGTGGTTGGGCGACATGTGATTGTTCCTCTGGATGGAACGTACGGAAGATTCTGAAATGTTTCGTTAGGTGTTCGTCTATTGTGTTTTTACTTCCACCAACCAACAGTTTCGAAGGAACGTGGATGCGCAAAGCAGCAACTGGGAAACAATTTGACTTAATTATCTCGGCCACCCCCAGAGGGATGATCGTTGCCGACTGGAAGAATAAAATCAACAAGATCTGTCTTATGGTCAAAGGAAACAACTTTAGGAAACACTAGACATACTGCAAAGAGTAGAATACATAATCTTCTATGTGCTTAGCAAAGTCAGCTACATCACTCCAGTCACCGTTTCCTGCGGAGATCGCTAGGGGAATTCGTGCAGTGACTTGCTGGTGTATCTGGTGAGGCAACATCTTCAGGACCACATTTAATACGTTCGTTCAACAGCGATCCACAGGGGGTTTGGGATTCAAAAATGTTATGTCACAATCAATGTTTATAAATGTTATTGGCGCCTTCCAGAATGCTCCCACCGATTAATGTGGAATCCATAAATCCAGAACTCGGGTATGTCACACACTATTAACTCTTAGCAGCCAACCAAAAAATGCATGTATCAGGAACTCACGAAAAGCTCTCCAAGAAATTCGATAGAACAGAAACAATCCACCGCAGAATGGAAGAATATTTGGAACAACATTAATAGCTTTATGTTACAATAAAACTTCAAGGCGACCTGGTATCATAATACTATCTGCACTAGAGAAGAGTTACATAAAATTTATCTGAGCCAAAGTCCAGTGTGTCCAAAGTGCAATTTCGTGGATTAACTCCTAAATAGGTTTTTGTGCCTTACCAGACGGAAATTTGGAAGTGTGTAAGAAAGAAGATAGCAGCATCGCTGGAACCAGCGAATCACACAGCCTTAAGGGTGTTATCAAACTAGATTGGCCCTTTTACTCCAGTTCAAAGCGCAACAGTGTGGCCTAGCTGCTTGGCCACTTTGTACAATACGCAATCTCCGACAACGAAACTTCACTGATAAATTGTCATCAAACCATGATAACAGAACTTCCTAACTCAGGACAAGGCCGAAATTACAAACAGTAGATACAAAAGTTCCTAGATATAACTCTGAGACCCAATTGAAATACCTCTTGACTATCACAACACATCCTCAACTACACAAAGGAACAAGTAAGAATTGAGGCACTCCATGTTCATTGTGTACCAAATTAGAGACCTAAGGTTAGGTTAAGTTAGGTTGTTTTCTCATCATATACAAAAGAATCTCGTTATGTCACTGGAAAGATGGTGCCTGCTCAATCTTAAATATCGTTCTACGTTACTGAGTCAATCAAAAGAAATAACCTTTTATTTCTTTCCTTTTTAACTTCAGAAATTCATTTACGCTAAACACAAAAAAAGTAAGAAGAAAAACCTTCATTGCATCTTGAAAAGTTTAGCGGTCTGCACAAGAATGGTTTTTTCTTTCATTTATCCAACATAGATTCATAGTTTTTTGAGGAGGATCTTTTATTCACTGCATTGAGGGGGGAAACCGCATTAGGATGCTCAAAAAATGTGATTTTTCATTGCATAAATCATTAGCTTAATTATCCAAGAATTCGCTCTCAAAATTTCAAAGCGAAATTCACATTCGATTAGATTTTATGAGCATAGAACCGAGTGCACATCGGGTACAGAAGGAAATTCTTCCAATCTATGAAGATTTATCAGGGGATGAATTACTGGAGAAATGTTTAGGTGGCCAAACCCAAATGCGAATTAAAGTTTTAATTCCTCTCTTTGGCGATTAGCTTTTAAACGCACTCCGGACTAAAAGTCGTTGAATTGGCATCGTATTTAGCAACAGGCTTAATCAATTACGGAAATTTATCCCTTCTGATGGTCATGAACGAGGCAGGAATTGTGGTAGGCACGCAAAGCTTCAATTATGGAGAAACAAATGTATAAACAGCGCTTGAGCCGGCGGAATCGAAGTAGTTCATTGAAAACGAAGGAAGGTCGGAAAACTCGGAAAGCACTGCTGAAAGCACAAAACGAAACCTATCAGGAAGAAGAAGGATTACTATATGATGCTGGAATCGCAGATTAATCAGTAACCATTTTACATTATTGTTCACTTCCTTGAATTTCTAGTTTCACATTTGCGTGTAGTGTATCTCAAAAAGTATAGAACCAATCATTATAAAAATTGATAGTATGATTCTTTATAAAATTACGAATTATATGAACCAGCTTGTGAGACGATACCATTATTTTAAGTGTATTTTTCACTGCAAAATTAGAGAAAAAAATTGTGAAAATCGAAATAAAGTGTTCCAACGCCCGCAAAATTTTTAATTTTCGTTGTTTTCACCTGCATTGAAGTTAATATTCTTAGAAAATAAGTTATTAATGTAAAATCAAAACCTTTCTGATTTCAGGTGAAAATCTGAATGGCTACACTGCACGCAATTGGAGAACTGTACTCACAACCTCCAGCGGATATCACAGGGTATCTTTGTTATTTTTGGCTGAAATTATTCAAACCAAAATCACAAAAACTGTTAGAAATATGAATGAAACGATGTCAAAATTTGATTAAATTCTAATAAATTCTTCTCACCTTAAAAAAATCCCAAAAAATCAGTGTCAAACAGCCTCCTAATGTGGTTTCCCTCCTTAAGAGCAACCTTACATCTCCCTGTTTACTTTTTCCCAAGCTGAGTAGCTACCTTTACTCATTTTCAACGAAGACTATGAGAGAAGAGTTCTAATTTTAGTAGATTTTGCAACAGCTTTGCAAACGACGTTTATTTTACACAAATTTCAAGAGGAAAACTTCGAATACAAGCTACAAGCTTGCACTAATGAGGGCGATTTCATGGCGTGCGGATGGTGGAGCTGTAGAGGCGAATGGAAGGCACCTCCTTGAAAAAAAAAATGATGCACAAATATATCAAAACACTATTATTATTATTTTATAGCATATTGGCAGAGTGCCACATTCCCAAATAGATCGTCTCTCACTTCAGTCTTTTTTTCCTATTCTTCTTCCTTCCTGCCCTCTTCGCTTAATACGAAGGGCGCTCAATTAATAACGGAAACTTTTTTCTGAAAACAGGTTGGTTTTATTCACGATTCCAGTACACCGTTTTATTCCCCCCTCTTTTGGCAGCAAAACCATATTTTCGACATAACCTACATTCAATGCGATGGTCTTAGGCCACCTCACTGGCAAGGCATATATGCCAGCATGGTACCACACTGTTGGTCGATGTCGGAGCCAACGTCTTGTTGCACCGACAATCTACCAATCATCAAAGCAATTCCACACAGACGGTCCTTCGTTGCTCTCTACGGTCTTCTGTTAGGCAGTGGGGACCCCAGAGGACGCACATCTTTGAGTATCTCAGCTGGTGGACGAGAGTGTCAGCACGGCCAACAGAGGTGTCTTGTTGTGTAGCCAGAAGTTTGATTGCGATCCGTCAATCACCTCGGACGAGAGTGTCCACACGTTGCAACATTGCAGGAGTCACAACTAACTGTACGCGGCCGTCCCGCGCGCGGGCAGATCGTACAGGTTTGCACGATTTGTTGCGGTGGTGACAGACCGCTCGCCCAACGACTCACCGTGCTTTTGTTCACTGCTAGGTCTCCATAGCCGTATTGGAACTTACTGAAATAATAGGGGCTAAAGCGGGAATATTCCACAATGTCCAACAAAAAACTCTGCATTTTTTTCAACCCAAAAAAGTTGTGTTACTTGTCAACCGCTCCTCTTATTACTGTCTCCTCAAGTTTACTTTATTTGCAGTAGAGCTTTAAACTCCATATCATATTATATTTCAATACCTATTTTTATTAATTACCTTGATTTTACTCCTGATCAATTTGAAATGAATTGTAAGGATAGTGTTAAAAAACTATACTTCGTATATTTCGTGCATGATGCAGCTTGTACTCTGAAGAATCTGAGAAATCGTTTAACAATTTCTGATCACATTATACTTCCCAAACAATTCTTTGAAGTCAATCGTTTGCTACGTCCAGTTGTCTCCATTGAGCGTTTGTACAATTATATGGTCCTGACACAGACAAAAGATTAAACATAGCCTGGAATCTACGAGAAAATGTAATAAAAACAGGACATTAAAAACTTTTACACCATAATGCTTCAGCAGCTATTAAATATGCAGTAGAACAAAAGATAGTTTAAAGTTATTTTGTAGAGATAGGCAATTTTACAGTGAAACTTCCTGGCAGATTAAAACTGTGTACTGGACCGAGACTCGAACTCGGGACCTTTTCCTTTCGCGGGCAAGTCTCTACCATCTGAGCTACCCCAGCAGGACTCACGCCCCGTCCTCACAGCTTCATTTCTACCAGTACCTCGTCTCCTACCTTCCAAACTTTACAGAAGCTCTCCCGCGAACCTTGCGGAACTAGCACTCCTGGAAGGATATTGCGGAGACATGGTAAAAGCGTAGGCATGGGAAATGCGATAACGTTATTTTAAGTGGCAGTCACGATGCAATTAACTTCTGTCTATGCCAGAATGAAAAATCCTCCTGTCATAGAACAAAGAAGGCGAACGAGTCCTGGGCAGGGTTAGGGATGTAAAAGAGAGGAATCAGCTTTTCGACGTATCGGGGAGGTTCAAAAACATTTACATCGAAAGAGCTTGGTATATTCGCACTTTATTATTCGTTAGCATAGTACCCATGTCATATAATATATCGCATCGTGTCAAGCAGAGTAACATGCTCCCTGGAACAAATCCACTCTTAGAATTTTTATGTGCCTACAGAAAAACTTCTTTAGTTAGTACTCTCTTCAACCATATTATACAGGGTGGTCCATTGATAGTGACCGGGCCAAATATATCACGATATAAGCATCAAACGAGAAAACTACAAAGAACGAAACTCGTCTAGCTTGAAGGGGGAAACCAGTTGGCGCTATGGTTGGCCCGCTATATGGCGCTGCCATAGGTCAAACGGATATCAACTGCGTTTTTTTTTAATAGGAACCCCTATTTTTAATTACATATTCGTGTAGTACGTAAAGAAATATGAATGTTTTAGTTGGACCACTTTTTTCGCAATGTGATAGATAGCGCTGTAATAGTCACAAACGTATAAGTACGTGGTATCACGTAACATTCTGCCAGTGCGCCGGTCGGGGTGGCCGAGCGGTTGTAGGCGCTTCAGTCTGGAACCGCACGACCGCTACGCTCGCAGGTTCGAATCCTGCCTCGGGCATCGATGTCTGTGATGTCCTTAGGTTAGTTAGGTTTAGGTAGTTCTAAGTTCCAGGGGACTGATGAACTTAGACGTTAAGTCCCATAGTGCTCCGACCCAACCATTGCGCCAGTGCGGACGGTATTCACTTCGTGATACATTACCCGTGTTAGATTGGACCGTTTACCAACTGCGGAACAGGTCGATATCGTGTTGATTAATGGATATTGTAATAATAATGCCCAACGGGCGTTTGCTATATATGCTGCTCGGTTTCCTGCACGACATTATCCAAGTGTCCGGACCGTTCGCCGGATAGTTACGTTATTTAGGGAAACAGGAAGTGTTCAGCCACATGTGAAACGTCAACCACGACTTCAACAAATAATGATGCCCATGTAGGTGCTTTAGTTGCTGTCGCGGCTAATCCGCTCATCAGTATCAGACAGATTGCGCGAGAATCGGGAATCTCAAAAACGTCGGTGTTGAGAATGCTACATCAACATCGATTGCACCCGTACCATATTTCTATGCACCAGGAATTGCATGGCGACGACTCTGAACGTCGTGTACAGTTCTGCCACTGGGCACAAGAGGAATTACGGAACGATGACAGATTTTTTGCACACGTTCTATTTACCGACGAAGCGTCATTCACCAACAGCGGTAAGGTAAAACGGCATAATATGCATTATTGGGCAACGGAAAATCCACGATGACTGCGACAAGTGGAACATCGCGACCTTGGCGGGTTAATGTATGGTGCGGCATTATGAGAGGAAGGATAATTGGTCCCCAATTTATCGATGGCTATCTAAATGGTGCAATGTATGCTGATTTCCTACGTAATGTTCTACCGTTGTTACTAGAAGCTGTTTCACCGCATGACAGAATGGCGATGTACTTCCAACATGATGGATGCCCGGCACATGGAACGCGTGGGGTTCAAGCGGTATTAAATTGCGCATTTCATGACAGGTGGATTGGTCGTCGAAGCACCATACCATGGCCCGCTCGTCCACCGTATCTGACGTCCCCGGATTTGTTTCTGTGGGGAAAGTTGAAGGATATTTGCTATCGTGATCCACCGACAACGCCTGACAACATGCGTCAGCACATTGTCAATGCATGTGCGAACATTACGGAAGGCGAACTACTCGCTGTTGAGAGGAATGTCGTTACACGTATTGCCAAATGCATTGAGGTTGACGGACATCTTTTTGAGCATTTATTGCATTAATGTAGTATTTACAGGTAATCGCGCTGTAAGAGCAGGCGTTCTCAGAAGTGATAAGTTCAGAAAGGTACATGTAACACATTGGAACAATCGAAATAAAATGTTCAAACGTACCTACGTTCTGTATTTTAACAACCTACCTGTTACCCACTGTTCGTCTAAAATTGTGAGCCATATGCTTGTGACCATTACAGCGCCATCTATCACAAAGCGAAAACAGTGGTCCAACTAAAACATTCATATTTCTTTACGTACTACACGAATATGTAATAAAAATGGGGGTTCCTATTTTTAAAAAAAACGCAATTGATATCCGTTTGACCTATGGCAGCGCCATCTAGCGGGCCAACCGTAGGGCCATCTGGTTTCCCACTTCAAGCTAGACGAGTTTCGTTCTTTGTAGTTTTCTCGTTTGATGCTTATTTCTTGAGATATTTGGCCCGGTCACGATCAGTGGACCACCCTGTATATTTTGCACTATGCCTGGCGAAACGTCTGGATTTTGGGTACAGGATCAGGGATTTACACTATAAATTGCAAATGCAGGTGAGCTAACACCTTGGACGTAGAAGAGCTCACTGCAGTGGAGAAGTAGGCATTTGAGGGTTGGATTCCCTCACTTCCTCATCGAGGACTCGCACTGCCTGGGCTACTCTCAGGGTGTATCTTCGACGTGGAAGAGCCCCAACCGTGCTTGTCGCGTTGTTACCCGTCAGCACGCCGTCACTGCTGCCCGCCGCCGCAGCCGCCGCCGTCGTCGTCTGTTCGCCGCCGCCGCCGCCGCCGCCGCCGCCGCTTGGTCGCCGTCTGTCGGTGCTCGCCGCTTCCTCTTCTGCCGCCGCCACCTGGTCGCCGCTTCTTCAGCCGCCGCCGCCGCCGCCGCTGTCGCCGTCTCTTGGTGCTCGCCGCTTCTTCTGCCGCCGCCTCTCGGTGCTCGCCGCTGCCGCCGTGTTTCGGTGTTCGCTGCCGCCTGCGATCATGGACGCCCCAACTACCACCATCATCTACACCTCTCCTTCACCTGCCCCCACTGTAAAGTCATGGACTGCTTCCTCTGGGATTCACCCGTCTCATGCACCTCCCCTACTCACAGTCTCCTCCCCATCTATCTCCTCTCCATCGATGTATCCCCACCTGTACGTCACTCCTGCTCCTACCCCTGCTATTGCCCCTGCTGCTTCTCCCGCTCCTGCCTCTGTCCCTGCTCCCAACCCCCCTCCCGCTCCTGTCGCCCGCCGAGACGCCTTTCCCCCTCTCCCCCCTGCGACTACCACTGCTTCCCCTGCCAGAGTCTCCGCCCGTCGCGCCACAGTCGCCGCCACAGAGCGCCCTACCCTCTCATCCGGTGCTACTGCCTCACAGGAGGGCCCTGCCTCCCACCACCTCCCCATCCATCCTGTCCCTCATCCCTCCTCCCAGGCATCACCCGCCAAAAAATCTTCCAAACGGCCCAGTGGCGACCTCTCCTCTACTCCTTCCTCCAAAAAGCCACTGCCCGCCCCACCTCCCACTGACCCCACTATGGATACCACCCCACCTCCCTCCTCTCCAGCCCCCTCCCTGTATACCTTTGTCCTAGCCAACCCTGATCCGAAATTCCTGGATGCCCGCACCCCCATCCTTGAAATCCGGAAGTACATCCCCAGTGCACCCATCACCCAACTTATCCCTCGCAGAGACTCTGTTCTCATCAAGTCTCCCTCTCCGTCCTTCCATACTGATCTCCTCCGGCGCCTTCCCCGCATCACCTTTGGGCCCCACGCATCCCTCAGCCCATTCCTTACATCCTCCTCTCCTCGTCAACCCCAACCGCCTCGTCGTCCGCTGACCCTCACTACCGTCATCACAAAACTCAGCCCTGTGGTCACGGAGGCTGAGGTGTTGGCGGAACTGAATGCCCACCCCTCCCTGGAAGTCCGCTCTGCCCACCGTATTTACAACTCCTCTGGCCCTACTTTCCTCATGCGTATCTTTACAGAGTCCGCCTCCTCCATCGACCACCTCCTCACACAGGGAGCCCTGATTTTCAACCGCCGCCACCCTGTCGACCCGTCCCGTTCCCCTCCTCAATCCTACCGCTGCCACCGTTGTCTTCTGTACAATGACCACCTCACCCAAAACTGCAAGAACCCACCCACTTGCCCCCATTGTAAAGCCTCCCACTTCCTCAAACAGTGTCCCAACCTCGCCTGCCCCCATCCTGCAACACCTGCAATGAACCTCACCTCACCTATTGCCCCAAATGCAAAGCCAAGCCCCCTCCCACCAACCCTGAACTCACTGTCCCCGTTCGCCCCATTGACCCACCTATCCACCCTAACAATTCCCTCCGCCCTCCCCCTACAGCAGAAGACATCATCTGGTTCCTCACTGTCGTCCTGCAGAACATCCACCCCTTCCAGCGCCCCCACACACTCCAGCAGATTTCCCTCGCTGCCCGCTCTGTTTTCCACTTAAACACCTACGCCACATACTCCCACAACCAGGCCCACTTTACCTTCACCCGCCTAGACACCCTCGTTTAAGTCCCTCTCTCCCCTTCCTGCACCCTTCCCACACCCAACCCCATGGCTCGTCAACAGTATCGTCTCCTCTACCTCAACATTCGCTCCCTCCCTGCAAACAAATACCTCTTCATGCATACCCTCTCCCAGCACCAAATTGACTCCTTCATCCTTAATGAAACCTTCCTCCAACCCCACCATGTGGTCCGCATCTTCCCTTATCTCCTTCACCGCACTGACAATCCCCTTCCCCTAGCTCGAGGCGTGGTCGCTATCGGTCACCTCAGGCATCTCCCTGTCTGGCCACAACCCCTCCTCAATGACCCAACCGAACACCTTCTCCTCAGCCTCCTTTTTCCCTCCCTCACCGTCACCTGTGCCACTATCTATATTCGCCCCACAGCTCCTCTCCCCTTTGACTTCATTTCCCATGTTGACCGTACCTTCTCCACCTATGTGATCGCCGCTGACCTCAACATCCACAGCCGTGACCCTGCCACCCTTCGGCGGTGGCATCAGTTCCTTGCCACCCTCCATGGTGACCTTGTTCCTCTCCCACAGCACACCCGTCCTGAAAGTCACTCCACCCCCGATGTTATCTTCGCTTCCCCCAACCTCCTTGGTCGCATTGCTGTTGATGTCCTCGATCCCGTCGGTAGTGACCATCTCCCTGTCCTTCTCACCATCTCCTCTACCCGTCCTGCCACTGCAGCCACCCGCCCAACTGCCCCTCCAAAGCCTGTCCATGACTACCACCGTGCCAATTGGGATGCCTACCGGGAATCCATTGCCTTACAGGTCGAAAGCCACCCCCTCACTTTCCACCACCCTGATGGCATCACCCATGCCTCTTCCTTCCTTCAGAAGACCATCACTGATGCTGTGGAGGCTCATGTCCCTACCAAACTCATCCACCCTCACCGCCCTACGCTTCCTCCAAAGGCTGTCCTTCTTCTGCGTGATCCCGCAGGGTCTACCGCTCCTTCCTCCGCACTCGTGACCGGGATACTCTCAGCCGCCACCGGCAATTACAGCGACATATCCGGAACCTCCTTACAGCAAAGAAACGCCGGGACTGGCGTCAGACATGCAAACGCCTCAACTCCACCCTCCCTGTCAACTCCTCCAAGTACTGGTCAGCCTTCCACCGCCTTACTGGTAGCCATCCCACCCCGCGTTACCCCATCCTCCATCACGATCGACCCTTTCCTGACAACCTCAGTAAGGCTAACCATTTTGCTTCCCACCTATCCGAGGTCTTCTCCATTCCTGACGATCCCCATTTTGATTACTCCCTCTTCCCCACTGTCCTTGACCGCACTGACACCTCTGCCCCCACTTGCCCCTACCTTCCAGTACTTGGATCGGCTACCCCCCTCCAACATCAACACTCCCATCACCATGCAAGACATCACACTCGTCCTCCGCTCCAAACGCAACACTGCCCCTGGTCATGATGGCGTCACCTACCGTCACCTCAAGGAATCCCCTCCATCCTTCCTGTCTGTCCTTGCTACCCTGTACAATGTCCTCCTCTCCACTGGATTTTACCCTGACCTGTGGAAGACTTCCCGTGTCCTGCTGTTCCCTAAGCCTAACAAACCCCCCTCTGCTACCTCTTCCTATCGTCCCATCTGCCTCACCTTCATGTTCAGTAAGGTCTTTGAGGCCATCCTCTCTCGCCGTATCCATCGCCACCTTAACCAGCACCGCCTCCTTCCTCTTACCCAATGTGGCTTCCGGCCTTCCTTCTCTGCTGACGACCAGCTCCTTAACCCTACACATCTTCTTTCCCTCCAACTTAACTCCTGTCGCTCTGCTATCTTTGTTTCCCTTGATCTCCAGAACGCCTATGACCGTGTCTGGCATCCCGGGCTCCTTTTCAAACTCCAGACCTATGCTCTCCCCATCAACTTCGTCCGTCTCGTTGCTTCCTTCCTCTCCCATCGTCCCTCCTATGTGACTATCCACAATTCCAACTCCCGTACTTTCTACCCCTCTGCCGGCGTGCCCCAAGGTTCTGTCCTTTCCCCTCTCCTCTATCTCCTGTACACTGCTGATATGCCCAAACCTCCCCCACCTGTTCATCTTCTCCAGTTTACTGATGACACCACCTTCCTAGCCCTTTATCCTACCCTTCAACGGTCCCAACGTACCCTCCAAACCCACCTTGACCAATTCACCGCTTGGTGCAACCAGTGGTTCCTCCCTGTTAATCCCTCCAAGACCCAGGTGATCATCATAGGCCGCACCACCCGCTCCTTCTGCCTCCATGATTTCTACCTCACCATTTATGGCCATCCTATCCACCTCACTCCTACCCTCAAATACCTTGGCCTCACCCTCGACCGCCACCTCACCTGGACTCCCCATCTCCTTACCATCCAAAACAAAGCTCACAACCGCCTCCGCCTCCTGAAACTCCTGTCCGGCCGGGCATGGGGTCTGCATCCTTCCACCATCCTCCACACCTACAAATCCATGATCCGCCCCATCCTTTGTTATGCCAGCATCGCTTGGGTTTCCGCCCCTCCCCGGTTCTATAACGCCCTTCAAATCCTCGAACGCCATGCACTCCGCCTCGCCTTCTGCGTCCGCCTTCCGTCCCCCACACGCATCCTCTATGACCTCATCCCCTTCCCCCACCTTCTCCTTTTCCTTGAACACATCCGCACACTTTATATTGTCCGCCGCCTTGATCCCCCTCACCCCCTGGTGTCTCCCTTCCTCTCCACTCCCAACCAGTTGCCGCGCCTTTACCGTTGTGTCCCTCCCTCTCTCCATCTCCACACCCTTCATCTCCTTTCCCAACACAACTTCCACCGTCTACCACTCCCGGATGATGAGCTTCGCCCTGACATCTACCCTTCCTACCAGCTCTAACCCCCTCTTCCTGCCACCTCCTACAGGCTCCCTCTCCTCCCCCTCCCTCCTTCTGAGCGGATTTCCCCTCCTACTCCCCCTCCATCTCTTGTGCCTTCTTTCAGTGTCTCTGCGCTCCCTCCTGCCCTGTCTTCCCTTTTCCTCTCCCGCCCCATGTGTCTCCTGCCTCTTCGTGAACCCACGGTAGCCCCTCCTCTCTTCATCCCGCCGCTTCCCCAGCTGCCCCATGCTCTCCCCTCCTTTTCCATCCTCTCTGACCTTTCCCTCGGCAGGTCCCACCTGGTAGTTTTATTCTTCGTCGTGTGTGCTCCAAGTGGGTTTTACGTGTGTTGTTTCGGAGTGTTTTTACTACTGTGGCCACCTTTTAACCTGTGCATGCGCATCCAGTGTCTTCTCTGTGTTTTAAGAATCACCAACTGTGTTTTTTAACTTTCTGGTGACTTTTTTAACTGTCCCCAATGAACGTCTCCATGTCAGTGTATTTTTACCTCCATTTTCTTCCCTTACTCTGTTTTATGTTCCTCTTTTTTACCTCCTTATGTATGTATTACTTTATTCTTGTTTTAGTTGTCATGTCACTCGGTTGCAGAGCGGCGGATTGTGCTGCTGACAGCCCTCCCCTGCCCCATATGGGCAAGGGAATGAAATCACAATAAAGAAAAAAAAGAGAAGTAGGTTTAACTCGTAAAAAGGCACGAATATGTGAACGTGTTTTGATTTAAATGTCTCTGAAGCTGCTAGATACTTCGAGAAGCTAGTTCCCTTCTTTTACATACCTAACTCTGTCTATGACATACTTGCCTATTTGTGCTTTTCATTCTTCTTTCCAACTTTTTCAGCTTATCTTCACCCGGGCGACGACTGATCCGGAAAATGTTTTTTCGTTGTGTTTCGAACCACGTTGCCTATATCACTGCAACAGATGAAGCTTTCACGAAACAACTGGTCGACCAGTTTGTCTACCTTCTTACCACATTCGAACCGATTTACACAGGTTTGAAACACATAACTGGTGCGCTAAAAATAGATCACAAAAACGCGTTTTTCCAGGTAAAATCTGAATGAAGCTAGATTTTCGAAAGTGAGTTTTCCATTTTATCGTAAGAATGCATTTTTTATTTTTATCTGAATCACTTAAACTGTTTAATTTACTACTGAATAAATTTTACGTGCTAATGTAGCTCAACTTTAATCATCATATCTCGACAATGGATAACGATGACTGGGTAAAAAAAATGGTTTGAGTTTACCGATTTATCTACCCTAATGTAAGGTTTGAACCGATTCGTACAAGTTTAAAATATAGAAGCGGTGTGCTTCAAAAAGCGACGAGAAATACGCGTTCTGTTACACGTATTTGGTCGTAAAATCCGAACGGTGCACATACAAATGGTGCCATTAGGTGAGCATTAATTTCAGCTCAGTTAACATATTTTGCAAAAGGAATTAATCGATTCGCCCAATTTACCTTGGCGCTAGCTGCGGTTCATCGTTCAAACCTTGCTTACTATACTGTAACACAGCTACAGTAAGACAGGTGCTCGAATGGCTATACAGGGGCCACTGGTCCGGCCTAAACCAAATACTTTTTACACCATGCTCCTAGCTCAAATGAGAACCGAGGACTAGGGCCCTGGTTTGCCACGATTCTGCCTGCGGCTTTCTCAGGCATATCGGTTGCAACGCTTGGCTTGGCAGTTATGAACGTGAAAAGAGTTATAACGAGCAAGAGAAGCAAGGATGAAAGATCTGCATCTACGTCTACACCCATACTTCGCAAGCCACCTGACGGTGTGTGGCGGAGAGTACCTTGAGTACCGTATCGGCTCTCCCTTCTATTCCAACCTCGTACTGTTCGTGGAAAGAAAGATTGTCGGTATGCCTCTGTGTGGGCCCTAATGTCTCTGATTTTATCCTCATGGTCTCTTCGCGAGACATACGTAGGAGGGACCAATATACTACTTGACTCCTCGGTGAAGGTATGTTCTCGAAACTTCAACAAAAGCCCGTACCGAGCTACTCAGCGTCTCTCTTGCAGAGACTTCCACTGGAGTTTATCTATCATCTCCGTAACGCTTTCGCGATTACTAAATGATCCTCTAACGAAGCGCGCTGCTCTCCGTTGGATCTTCTCTATCTCTTCTATCAACCCTATCCGGTACGGATCCCACACTGGTGAGCAGTATTCAAGCAGTGGGCGAACAAGTGTACTGTAACCTACTTCCTTTGTTTCCAGACTGCATTTCCTTAGGATTCTTCCAACGAATCTGAGTCTGGCATTTGCATTACCGACGATTAATTTTATACCGTCATTCTATTTTAAATCACTCCTAATGCCTACTCCCAGATAATTTATGGAATTAACTGCTTCCAATTGCTGACCTGCTATATTGTAGGTAAATGATAAAGGATCTTTCTTTCTATGGGTTCGTAACACATTACACTTGTCTACATTTAGATTCAACTGCCATTCCCTGCACCATGCGTCAATTCGTTGCAGATCCTCCTGCATTTCAGTACAATTTTCCATTGTTACAACCTCTCGATATATTACAGCATCATCCACAAAAAGCTTCAGTGAACTTCCGATGTTATCCACAAAGTCATTCATATATATTGTGAATAGCAACTGTCCTACGACACTCCCCTGCGGCACACCTGGAATCACTCTTATTTCGGAAGACTTCTCTCCATTGAGAATGATAGGCTGCGTTCTGTTATCTAGGAACTCTTCAATCTAATCACACAATTGGTCTGACAGTCCATATGCTCTTACTTTGTTCATTAAACGACTGTAGGGAACTGTATCGAACGCCTTGCGGAAGTCAAGAAACACGACATCTACCTGAGAACCCGTGTCTATGGCCCTCTGAGTCTCGTGGACGAATAGCGCGAGCTGGGTTTCACACGATCGTCTTTTTTGAAACCAGTGCTGATTCCTACAGAGTAGATTTCTAGTCTCCAGAAAAGTCATTATACTCGAACATAATACGTGTTCCAAAATTCCACAACTGATCTACGTTAGAGATATAGGTCTATAGTTCTGCAGATCTGTTGGACGTCCCTTCTTGAAAACGAAGATGACCTTCTCGAGTGTTTTGGAACGCTACGCTCTTCTAGAGACCTACGGTACACCTTTGCAAGAAGGGGGGCAAGTTCCTACGCGTACTCTGTGTAAAATTGAACTGGTGTCTCATCAGGTCCAGCGGCCTCCCCTCTTTTGAGCGATTTTAATTCTTTTTCTATCCCTCTGTCATCTATTTCGATATCTACCATTTTGTCATCTGTGCGACAATGTAGAGAAGGAACTACAGTGCAGTCTTCCTCTGTGAAACAGCTTTGGAAAAAGACATTTAGTATTTCGGCCTTTAGTCTGTCGTTCTCTGTTTCAGTGCTATTTTGGTCACAGAGTATGTGGACATTTTGTTTTGATCCACACACCGCTTCGACATAAGACCAGAATTTCTTAGGATTTTGTTTTTCAATACTGTCTTCAGTTTCCAAATATCTCCCTGGAACTAACGGAATGGCAGTCATAATTTCCCTGGCGGACTTACGAGCATCATCACTTTATACTTCCAGTGCAGTTCACCTGCTTAGCTGAGTTCGATTCCCGGCCGGGTTGAAGATTTTCTCCGCTCGTGGACTGGCTGTTGTGTTGTCTTCATCATCATTTCATCCTCATCACCGGCTAGCAAGTCGCCCATTGTGGCGTCGACTAAAATAAGACTTGTAGTCGGCGACCGAACTTCCCCGGAAGGGGCCTCCTTACCAACAATCCCACAAGATCATTTCATTTTTTCCCAGTACAGACCAGGAAACAATTGAAAACAGTAGTTCACTATTTACTTTACGATCTAGGACGTCACGTGTACGTATAGCCCCGTTCACTTCTTCATAAGCGAGAATTTAACAGTTCAGTCCATATCGTTGCTATTGCCGATTGGGTCCAAAATGCCGCCGAGTACTTTATTTTTCAGGGCTTTAACAGTAATGCCTCCTGAGCACGATCTGACCTCCGATGAGGGTGACAAAATGGAGATGTCATTAGACGGAAATTTGGAACTGAAACAGGACTCAGACAAGAGACTCCTTATCACGAAAACTATTCTTAGCAGTCCTGTAGGAAATGTTAAGTTCATTAAACTCGGAAAACGGAGAAATAAGCGCTTTATTAATGGCAATGTACTGATTGACTCTGTCGGAGATAAGAATTCAGCACAGGACGTTAGAACTTAATGGAGGATGTCTGAATGTCTACATCTACATCTACGTGGTTACACTGCAATTCGCATTTAAATGTTTGGCACAGGGTTCACAGAAAAACTTTCAGGGTACAGTATTTTTCGACCATTCCACTCTCGAATGGTACGTGGAAAAAGATGTGGTAAAAATGAACACCTAACTCTTGCCGTGGAAGCTCTGATTTCTCTTAGTTGTTACGATGGTCATTTCTCCCTGCCTAGATAGGTGTTAACAAAGCGTTTTGACTTTGGCAGAAGGAAGCTGGTGATTGTAGTTTCGAGAAACAATTCCGCAGCAACGAAAAACGCCTTTGATTGAATAATTTCCACCTTGACTCGTTATCATATCCATAGTACTTTTCCCTATTTCGCGATAATACTGGATGAGCTGCAATTTGAAGTGTTTCCCCCTTGTATTTACCACAAAAAAGGCCTGAGTTATTTTAAATAAGAATTTGCCCAGAAAGTCACGGCAAGAATACGATTGTTATAGAATTGATTATTGTGTAACACTGTCACGAGTGAAAGTAAATGAACTTCATGTTTGCTGTTAAAAGATGAGAATTACGCATGCACGTGATATTTCATGTTGCCGCCCGTTGATTTTGCTGAGGTACGATACATCAGGCCACCAATGCCATTTGCCGACGTTATCATTCGAAGGCAATTGACCGAACAACCTAACAGGATTGATACGTAAAAAATATACGCAAGGTCTTAAAAGAAATGATGGGAATACGGTTTCAGGGACGTTGTGCTTAGCGATACAGTACAAATAACGTTAGAAATCGTACTGTCTTCGTCGTTATGCCACCGAACAATTGGTCACCAATTCTTCCTTTACGGTCTGTGAAAAGAAAAAAAATCTATAAACTCATAGAAAATTGTGGTTGTTAAGTGGGAGATAGCCAGGTATAATATTTTTAATGAATTCCAAGGACACAGGTAAAACAATACTCTCTATTTAAAATTGCAGTACATACAAACATGGACGCGTATGTTACAATTTCCTCGCGATAAAAGAGCCCCTTAAGATAGCGAGAAAAACTGAAGTAAGCTTTTTCGCTTCGTTTTACAAAAGGCTATATACATTTTAGTCAGTAAAGTTTCTGGCCAATTATATATCTTTTTGTTTTAAAGACATAAGATATTTGACACACAGGATGAAACGGAAATTCACATTCATAACAGCATTAACATATTTCTGTCGGTATGGCTATTTTATGATTTATATTTACACACAAGTTCATGGGGATTGCCTAAATATATTCTGAGGATAACATATGTAACGTTATACCTTCTTTAGACATTTTCGGTGAATTCCGTCAGCCATATCTGATAAGGACCGCATGCAGCGCAGTAGAATCCTATAAAAGGACGGACAAGCAGGCAACCTGTTCAGTAGATTTGTCACATCTTCTAACTGTTCCGCCAATAAAACGCAGTATGTGGTTAACATTCTCCACATTTCCTACAAGATGGTTGCAATTTTAGTTCGAAATTGTAATTCCTGTGTATTTAT
Organism: Schistocerca americana; assembly: GCF_021461395.2. Lineage (NCBI taxonomy): Eukaryota > Metazoa > Arthropoda > Insecta > Orthoptera > Acrididae > Schistocerca > Schistocerca americana. Next base: position 54,295,692 of record NC_060127.1, read on the forward strand.
TTCAATTCGCAGACTTTAAATTTTGTGTGATTTATTGTGTAACAGAAATTTAATGTTTATTTTTTTAGCACTGCTTTTCATTGTTCAGGATCAACAGCCACCTACTGCCCCTTGCCTAAACCATTTTGTAATTCGTTTTGATCTTCTGATGACTTTACCAGGCAGTAAACGACAGCATTATCTGAGAACAGTCTAAGAGAGTTGCTCAGTTTGTCTCCCAAATCGTTTATATAGATTACGGGCAGCAGAGGACCTTTAACACTTGTTTGGGAACCTCATATCTCACTACATTACTTCCCGTCCGTAGCTAGGAATATTAAACTTTCTGACACTTCATGAATCCAGTCCCACGAGAAAATACTCCAGAGCCACGCTATTTGAGTAGAAGCCAGTTGTGAGAAACTGTGGCAAAAGCGTTCTGGAAATAAAAAAGATGTAGAATAACTTGAGATGCCCCATAGATAGCACTGATTGATTTGTATGTATAAGTAGCCAGTTGTGTTTCACGAGAACAATGTTTTATGGATGCGTGCTGGTTATGTGTAAATACACTGCTGAAAACGACGCGCCACGAAGGAGTTATCCGAATGGGACTGAAACAGGTATACAGGTTGGTCCATCGATAGTGACCGGGCCAAATATCTCACGAAATAAGCGTCAAACGAAAAAATTACAAAAATCGAAACTTGTCTGGCTTGAAGGGGGAAACCAGATGGCGCTATGGTTGGCCCGCTAGATGGCGCTGCCATAGGTCAAACGGATATCAACTGTGTTTATCTAAACAGGAACCCCCATTTTTATTACATATTCGTGTAGTACGTAAAGAAATATAAATGTTTTAGTTGGACCACATTTTGGCTTTGTGGTCGATGGCGCGGTAATAGTCACAAACATATGGCTCACAATTTTAGACGAACAGTTGGTAACAGGTACGTTTTTTAAATTAAAATACAGAACGTAAGTATGTTTGAACATTTTATTTCGGTTGTTCCACTGTGATACATGTACCTTTGTGTACTTATCATTTCTGAGAACGCATGCTGTTACAGCGGGATTACCTGTAAATACTACATTAATGCAATAAATGCTCAAAAAGATGTCCGTCAACCTCAATGCATTTGGCAATACGTGTAACGACATTCCTCTCAACAGCGAGTAGTTCGCCTTCCGTAATGTTCGCAAATGCATTGACAGTGCGCTGACGCATGTAGTCACGCGTTGTCGGTGGATCACGATAGCAAATATCTTTCAACTTTCCTCACAGAAAGAAATCCGAGGACGTCATACCCGGTGAACGTGCGGGCCATGGTACGGTGCTTCGACGACCAATCCACCTGTCATGAAATATGCTGTTCAATACCGCTTCAACCGCACGTGAGCTATGTGCCGGACGTCCATCATGTTGGTAGTACATCGCCATTCTGTCATGCAGTGAAACATCTTGCAGTAACAACGGTAGAACATTACGTAGGAAATCAGCATACATTGTACCATTTAGATTGCCATCGATAAAATGGAAGCCAATTATCCTTCCCCCCCATAATGCCGCATCATACATTAACCCGCCAAGGTAGCTGATGTTCCACTTGTCGCAGACGTCGTGGATTTTCCGTTGCCCAATAGTGCATATTATGCCGTTTTACGTTACCGTTGTCGGTGAATGACGCTTCGTCGCTAAGTAGAACGCGTGCAGAAAATCTGTTATCGTCCCGTAATCTCTCATGTGCCCAGTGGCAGAACTGTACACGACGTTCAAAGTCGTCGCCATGCAATTCCTGGTGCATAGAAATATGGTACGGGTGCAATCGATGTTGATGTAGCATCCTCAATACCGACGTTTTTGAGATTCCCGATTCTCGCGACAGCAACTAAAACACCAACTTGGGCATCATCAGTTTTGCAGGTCGTGGTTGACGTTTCACATGTGGCTGAATACTTCCTGTTTCCTTAAACAACGTAACTATCCGGCGAACGGTCCGGACACTTGGATGATGTAGTCCAGGAAACCGAGCAGCATACATAGCACACGCCCGTTGGGCATTTTGATCACAGTAACCATACATCAACACGAAATCGACCTTCTCCGCAATTGGTAAACGGTCCATTGTAACACGGGTAATGTATCACGAAGCAAATACCGTCCGCACTGCCTAAATGATACGTGATACCACGTACTTATACGTTTGTGACTATTACAGCGCCATCTATCACAAAGCGAAAAAAGTGGTCCAACTAAAACATTCATATATCTCACGTACTACACGAACATGTAATAAAAAATGGGTGTTTCTATTTTTAAAAACGCAGTTTATATCCGTTTGACGTATGGCAGCGCCATCTAGCGGGCCAGCCATAGCGCCATCTGGTTTCCCTCTTCAAGTTAGACGAGTTTGGTTCTTAGTAGTTACCCGTGGTCTAGGGGTAACGTCTTTGATTCATAATATAAAACGACTTCGGTCCCGCGTTCGATCCCCGCCACTGCCTAAACTTTGATAAATAATCAGCGTTGGCGGCCGAAGACTTCCGGCAGAAGAAGTCAGCCTCATTCTGCCAACGGCCTTGTCAAAGAGGGCGGAGGAGCGGATAGAAGTTCAGGGCACTCTCTTGTCCTAGGGGTGGGAAATTGCCCCTAAAGGCGGAAGAATCAGCAATGATCTACGACATGAGGATGCAGAGGCAATGGAAACCACTGCATTAAAGACACGTAACGTGTATCCACAGGAGATGTGGCCTGTATTCGAAGAAGTATCATGATGATTTCTCCATTGGCAAAAGATTCAGGAATAGTCCCCCATTCGGATCTCTGGGAGTGGACTGCCAAGGGGGAGTTTACCATGAGAAAAAGATTGAATAATCAACGAAAGGATAACGTTCTGCGAGTTGGTGCGTGGAATGTCAGAAGCTTGAACGTGGTAGGGAAACTAGAAAATCTGAAAAGGGAAATCCAAAGGCTCAATCTAGATATAGTAGGGGTCAGTGAAGTGAAGTGGAAGGAAGACAAGGATTTCTGGTCAGATGAGTATCGGGTAATACACTCCTGGAAATTGAAATAAGAACACCGTGAATTCATTGTCCCAGGAAGGGGAAACTTTATTGACACATTCCTGGGGTCAGATACATCACATGATCACACTGACAGACCCACAGGCACATAGACACAGGCAACAGAGCATGCACAATGTCGGCACTAGTACAGTGTATATCCACCTTTCGCAGCAATGCAGGCTGCTATTCTCCCATGGAGACGATCGTAGAGATGCTGGATGTAGTCCTGTGGAACGGCTTGCCATGCCATTTCCACCTGGCGCCTCAGTTGGACCAGCGTTCGTGCTGGACGTGCAGACCGCGTGAGACGACGCTTCATCCAGTCCCAAACATGCTCAATGGGGGACAGATCCGGAGATCTTGCTGGCCAGGGTAGTTGACTTACACCTTCTAGAGCACGTTGGGTGGCACGGGATACATGCGGACGTGCATTGTCCTGTTGGAACAGCAAGTTCCCTTGCCGGTCTAGGAATGGTAGAACGATGGGTTCGATGACGGTTTGGATGTACCGTGCACTATTCAGTGTCCCCTCGACGATCACCAGTGGTGTACGGCCAGTGTAGGAGATCGCTCCCCACACCATGATGCCGGGTGTTGGCCCTGTGTGCCTCGGTCGTATGCAGTCCTGATTGTGGCGCTCACCTGCACGGCGCCAAACACGCATACGACCATCATTGGCACCAAGGCAGAAGCGACTCTCATCGCTGAAGACGACACGTCTCCACTCGTCCCTCCATTCACGCCTGTCGCGACACCACTGGAGGCGGGCTGCACGATGTTGGGGCGTGAGCGGAAGACAGCCTAACGGTGTGCGGGACCGTAGCCCAGCTTCATGGAGACGGTTGCGAATGGTCCTCGCCGATACCCCAGGACCAACAGTGTCCCTAATTTGCTGGGAAGTGGCGGTGCGGTCCCCTACGGCACTGCGTAGGATCCTACGGTCTTGGCGTGCATCCGTGCGTCGCTGCGGTCCGGTCCCAGGTCGACGGGCACGTGCACCTTCCGCCGACCACTGGCGACAACATCGATGTACTGTGGAGACCTCACGCCCCACGTGTTGAGCAATTCGGCGGTACGTCCACCCGGCCTCCCGCATGCCCACTATACGCCCTCGCTCAAAGTCCGTCAACTGCACATACGGTTCACGTCCACGCTGTCGCGGCATGCTACCAGTGTTAAAGACTGCGATGGAGCTCCGTATGCCACGGCAAACTGGCTGACATTGACGGCGGCGGTGCACAAATGCTGCGCAGCTAGCGCCATTTGACGGCCAACACCGCGGTTCCTGGTGTGTCCGCTGTGCCGTGCGTGTGATCATTGCTCGTACAGCCCTCTCGCAGTGTCCGGAGCAAGTATGGTGGGTCTGACACACCGGTGTCAATGTGTTCTTTTTTCCATTTCCAGGAGTGTATCAACAGCAGCAGAAAATGGTATAACAGGTGTAGGATTCGTTATGAATAGGAAGGTAGGGCAGAGGGTGTGTTACTGTGAACAGTTCAGTGACCGGGTTGTTCTAATCAGAATCGACAGCAGACCAACACCGACAACGATAGTTCAGGTATACATGCCGACGTCGCAAGCTGAAGATGAACAGATAGAGAAAGTGTATGAGGATATTGAAAGGGTAGTGCAGTATGTAAAGGGGGACGAAAATCTAATAGTCATGGGCGACTGGAATGCATTTGTAGGGGAAGGAGTAGAGGAAAAGGTTACAGGAGAATATGGGCTTGGGACAAGGAATGAAAGAGGAGAAAGAGTAATTGAGTTCTGTAACAAGTTTCAGCTAGTAATAGCGAATACCCTGTTCAAGAATACAAGAGGAGGAGGTATACTTGGAAAAGGCCGGGAGATACGGGAAGATTTCAATTAGATTACATCATGGTCAGACAGAGATTCCGAAATCAGATACTGGATTATAAGGCGTACCCAGGAGCAGATATAGACTCAGTCACAATATAGTGGTGATGAAGAGTAGGCTGAAGTTCAAGACATTAGTCAGGAAGAATCAATACGCAAAGAGTGGGATACGGAAGTACTAAGGAATGACGAGATACGTTTGAAGATCTCTAACGCTATAGATACAGCAATAAGGAATAGCGCAGTAGGCAGTACAGTTGAAGAGGAATGGACATCTCTAAAAAGGGCCATCACAGAAGTTGGGAAGGAAAACATAGGTACAAAGACGGTAGCTGCGAAGAAACCATGGGTAACAGAAGAAATACTTCAGTACTTTAAACATAGCTGCGCTACAGCAACGGTTCCACGTAATCAGATTAAGAGCAGCCGACCAGTTGCAAAGGATAAAGTAATCTTTACCTAGGTTTCAATAGATATAAACTATGCAGATGTTTGTCTAAACGATAAGGACATATCACTTCATGTTATTATAATACTGCCGTCTTCTGAAGAAGATAGATTTATATCTATTGAAACCTAGGTAAAGATTACTTTATCCTTTGCAACTGGTCGGCTGCTCTTAATCTGAGAAATACTTCAGTTGATTGATGAAAGGAGGAAGTACAAACATGATCCGGGAGAATCAGGAATACAGAAATACAAGTCGCTGAGGAATGAAATAAATAGGAAGTGCAGGGAAGCTAAGACGAAATGGCTGCATGAAAAATGTGAAGACATCGAAAAAGATATGATTGTCGGAAGGACAGACTCAGCATACAGAAAGTCAAAACAACCTTTGGTGACATTAAAAGCAACGGTGGTAACATTAAGAGTGCAACGGGAATTCCACTGTCAAATGCAGAGGAGAGAGCAGATAGGGGGAAAGAATACATTGAAAGCCTCTATGAGGGTGAAGATTTGTCTGATGTGATAGAAGAAGAAACAGGAGTCGATTTAGAAGAGATAAGGGATCCAGTATTAGAATCGGAATTTAAAAGAGCTTTGGAGGACTTACGGTCAAATAAGGCACAAGGGATAGATAACATTCCATCAGAATTTCTAAAATCATTGGGGGAAGTGGCAACAATACGACTATTCACGTTGGTGTGTAGAATATATGAGTCTGGCGACATAGCATCTGACTTTCGGAAAAGCATCATCCACACAATTCCGAAGACGGCAAGAGCTGACAAGTGCGAGAACTATCGCACAATCAGCTTAACAGCTCATGCATCAAAGCTGCTCACAAGAATAATATACAGAAGAATGGAAAAGAAAATTGAGTATGCGCTAGGTGACGATCAGTTTGGCTTTAGGAAAAGTAAAGGGACGAGAGAGGCAATTCTGACGTTACGGCTAATAATGGAAGCAAGGCTAAAGAAAAATCAAGACACATTCATAGGATTTGTCGAAAAAGCGTTCGACAATATAAAATGGTGCAAGCTGTTCGAGATTCTGAAAAAAGAAGGGGTAAGCTATAGGGAGAGACGGGTCATATACAATATGTACAACAACCAAAAGGGAATAATAAGAGTGGACGATCAAGAACGAAGTGCTCGTATTAAGAAGGGTGTAAAACAAGGCTGTAGCCTTTCGCCCCTACTCTTCAATCTGTACATCGAGGAAGCAATGATGGAAATAAAAGAAAGGTTCAGGAGTGGAATTAAAATACAAGGTGAAAGGATATCAATGATACGATTCGCTGATGACGTTGCTATCCTGAGTGAAAGTGAAGAAGAATTAAATGATCTGCTGAACGGAATGAACAGTCTAATGAGTACACAGTATGGTTTGAGAGTAAATCGGAGAAAGACGAAGGTAATGAGAAGTAGTAGAAATGAGAACAGCGAGAAACTTAACATCAGGATTGATGGTCACGAAGTCAATGAAGTTAAGGAATTCTGCTACCTAGGCAGTAAAATAACCAATGACGGACGGAGCAAAGAGGACATCAAAAGCAGACTCACTATGGCAAAAAAGGCATTTCTGGCCAAGAGAAGCCTACTAATATCATATACCGGCCTTAATTTGAGGAAGAAATTTCTGAGGATGTACGTCTGGAGTACAGCATTGTATGGTAGTGAAACATGGACTGTGGGAAAACCGGAACAAAAGAGAATCGAAGCATTTGAGATGTGGTGCTATAGACGAATGTTGAAAATTAGGTGGACTGATAAGGTAAGGAATGAGGAGGTTCTACGCAGAATCGGAGAGGAAAGAAATATGTGGAAAACACTGATAAGGAGAAGGGACAGGATGATAGGACATCTGCTAAGACATGAGGGAATGACTTCCATGGTACTAGAGGAAGCTGTAGAGGGCAAAAACTGTAGAGGAAGACTGAGATTGGAATACGTCTAACAAATAATTGAGGACGTAGGTTGCAAGTGCTAATCTGAGATGAAGAGGTTAGCACAGGAAAGGAATTCGTGGCGGGCCGCACCAAACCAGTCAGTAGACTGATGACAAAAAAAAAAAGTTTTTCTTTGTTTGATGCTTGTTTTGTGAGATATTTGGTCCAGTCACTATCAATGGGCCAACCTGTATGTAATGGACATATATAGACAAATAAATAATTACAATTTCAGAAAAATTGGATGCTTTATTCAAGAAACAGAGCTTCATACATTGAGCATGTCAATAACGCATTGGTCCTCCTCTGACCCTTACGCAACCACATAATCGGCTTGGGATTGACTGATGGATTTGTTCGGTGTCCTCCTGAGGGTTACCGTGGCAAATTTGGTCCAATTGGCGCGTCAGATCCTCTACATCCCGATTAATTTGAGGAACTTCCCCATAATGCTCCAAACGTTGTCTGTCGGGGACAGATCCGGCGACCTTGCAGGCCAAGGTATGTTTTGTGAAGCACGAAGACAAGCAGTAGAAACTCCTGGCGCCTTCGGGCGGCCATTATCTTGCTGACATGTAAGCCGAGTATGGCTTGCCATAAAGACCAACAAAATGGTGTTTATAATATCGTCGACGTACTGCTGTGTTACAAGAGTGCCGCGGATGCTGCTACGAAAAGGAATGCCACTTCAGACCATCATTTTATGTTATCGGACCGTATGGGTGGCGACAGTCAGGTTCGTATGGTTCCGATGTCTGGGGCGTCCCCAGACACCTCTTCACTGGTCGTCAGCGCTCAGTTCGAATTTGGACTCTTCCCTTCGCTCCGTTTTGTTGGACTGCCATCCTGGGCTTACATTTCAGCATGACAATGACCTGCCGCACACGGCAAAGGTTTCCACTGGTTGTCTTCATGCTTGACAAATCATACCTTGGCCAGCAAGGTCGCCGGATCTCTCTCCGTATGAGAACTTCTGGAGCATTTTGATCAGGTCCTACAACCAGCTCGGGATTTTGCCGATCTAAAATGCTGGCCCAAGGTCCCTCAAGAGGCCATCCAACAACTCTATCAATCAATGTCAAGCTGAATAACTGCTTGGATAACGGCCAGAGGGGGAGCAACTTGGGCACTTTATGAAGTTCTTTCTCTGGAGGAACCATCCAATCTTTCCGAAATTGTAAAAATTATAACCATGGAAGCTTTTTTCTAAAAAAAAATACAAAGGGAGTGTAAATCGTTGTCTTCGAGGTACCGCGTAACGTTGGAACAAGATGTTGTTGTTGTTGTTGTCTTCAGTCCTGAGACTGGTTTGATGCAGCTCTCCATGCTACTCTATCCTGATCAAGCTTCTTCATCTCCCAGTACTTACTGCAACCTACATCCTTCTAAATCTGCTTAGTGTATTCATCTCTTGGTCTCCCTCTACGATTTTTACCCTCCACGCTGCCCTCCAATACTAAATTGGTGATCCCTTGATGCCTCAGAATATGTCCTACCAACCGGTCCCTTCTTCTTGTCAAGTTGTGCCACAAACTCCTCTTCTCCCCAATTCTATTCAATACCTCCTCATTAGTTATGTGATCTACCCATCTAATCTTCAGCATTCTTCTGTAGCACCACATTTCGAAAGCTTCTATTCTCTTCTTGTCTAAACTATTTATCGTCCATGTTTCACTTCCATACATGGTTACAATCCATACAAATACTTTCACAAACGACTTCCTGACACTTAAATCTATACTCGATTTTAACCAATTTCTCTTCTTCAGAAACACTTTCCTTGCCATTGCTAGTCTACATTTTATACTCTCTCTACTTCGACCATCATCAGTTATTTTGCTCCCCAAATAGCAAAACTCCTTTACTACTTTATGTGTCTCATTTCCTAATCTAATTCCCTCAGCATCACCCGACTTAATTCGACTACATTCCATTATCCTCGTTTTGCTTTTGTTGATGTTCATCTTGTATCCTCCTTTCGAGACACTGCCCATTCTGTTCAACTGCTCTTCCAAGTCTTTCGCTGTCTCTGACAGAATTACAATGTCATCGGCGAACCTCAACGTTTTTATTTCTTCTCCATGGACTTTAATACCTACTCCGAATTTTTCTTTTGTTTCCTTTACTGCTTGCTCAATATACAGATTGAATAACATCGGGGATAGGCTAAAACCCTGTCTCACTCCCTTCCCAACCGCTGCTTCCCTTTCATGCCCCTTGACTCTTATAACTGCCATCTGGTTTCTGTACAAATTGTAAATAGCCTTTCGCTCCCTGTATTTTACCCCTGCCACCTTTAGAATTTGAAAGAGAGTATTCCAGTCAACATTGTCAAAAGCTTTCTCTAAGTATACAAATGCTAGAAATGTAGGTTTGCCTTTCCTTAATCTATTTTCTAAGATAAGTCGTAGGGTCAGTATTGCCTCACGTGTTCCAACATTTCTGCGGAATCCAAACTGATCTTCGCCGAGGTCGGCTTCTACCAGTTTTTCCATTCGTCTGTAAAGAATTCGCGTTAGTATTTTGCAGCTGTGACTTATTAAACTGATTGTTCGGTAATTTTCACATCTGTCAACACCTGCTTTCTTTGGGATTGGAACAAGATATATGTTCGAAAATCCCACTTCAGACAAAAATACCAATGGTATGGGTCTATAATTTAGTAGATTAATTGTATTTCCTTCCCTGTGTACTAGGGTTACAAGCGCATCCCTCCAGTCTTTAGGTATGTATCTTTCGTTGATGGTGCGGCAGTTCTGGCCAGAAATAGACGGTAATATTACTACGACGTGTCTACGAAACAATAATTGCACGAGAGAGTTTGAAAGGCTGGAAATGTTATCACAGACGAAATGCAGTGCCAGTAATTATGATGTTCAGCTGGAGTCATGCCGATTAACGTAGCGAACGTTGTTGTTAATTCTGGGAGTTCTGTAAGATAGAGCCATGCGAAAAAAGTTGACCGGCTTGTAACACTGACAAGACAATGTTAATAAATTATTTATTGTTACGTTTTGGTTAAATGGATAATACCTCTCGAAAACAAGCCTCGCGATAAAATGCCTGTTTTGTGCCCGTCACTCATAATTCAGCACCGCCCAGAAAACCGGTTATGCTCCGCAGAATGATAAAGAGCACAGCTTGCCGCACTACTTACAGGGGAACGGTGACATAACGAGGATAGGGGAAACACTGAGGAACGCAGACAGAGATACAGGTGCGTTATGGATTTAGTGTCTGTGGGTTCTGAAGGCATCGTTGACTTACACGTGTCGCTGCTCAAGATAACAGAATATAAGCTACTTCAGTGGTGACAGCTTGTCAGGCTCTATTTCGGCTAAATGGCAAACTTTTTACTCTACGCACACTAAGAATTTATTCAAAGGGCGAAATGAGAATATTTTTCTTCAGAGCATTTTTGGTTTACGATGAAAGACGTCATAAACCACGGTCCGGATAAGTACTTGCCAAGTTAAGTAATAAAATGCAACAAAGACACACCCTGCTTTAATGGTACGATCCGGAAGCAGAAACTATTGAGGGTGCAGAGAAACAAAGAGAGAAAGTAAAGACCAGACAATTGCGAGACGTACTGGCTCTCTACGAGTCCTCCATTGACTGTGTAGATAGCTCATCTACAGGTTCTGGCGATTCAGTTTGCGGGTATCAAAATGGGTAACATAAATGGCCGTATCGATTGCATTGACTTAGTAGCTTACAATTTTTGCACTGCCAAGGGACTGTAGACCTTAGTATTTGACATAAATTTGAAATTGATATCTCTGCTCATTCCAGAGAGAGGGGGATCTTAAAAGATGGACAGGCGGACAGATGGATAATAAATGGCAAAAAAAAATTTTGTCTGATGCAGTTGCAAATTAACAATTTTGCTATGTTTTTTCCTTTATTTATACGGCGAAGCGTTGTTTAGTGTCGATTTTCAAGTTTCTAGGTCAACGGGATAGGGTTTTACCCGTCAGTTTATGATTATCAAAATAGGTGATATAAATGACCATACCTTTAGCTGCGTTGACGTATAAACTAAAATTTTTTACACCGTCGAGGATCATACACCTTCGTATCTGACATAGACTTGATATGTCTACCCTTTCCGGAGAAAAGGGGTCTTAGCAGACGGACAAAAAGACAGGTGGACAACAAATGGCAAAAAAATATTTTTTATGTGATATAATTACAAATTATCAAAATAGGTGAGTTAAATGACCGTACCTTTCGCTGCGTTGACTTCGTTTCTGAAAGTATTTGTATGGAGTGTACCCATGTATGGAAGTGAAACGTGGACGATAAATAGTTTGGACAATAAGAGAACAGAAGCTTTCGACATGTGAGGCTACAGAAGAATGCTGAAGATTAGATGGGTAGATCACATAACTAATGAGGAGGTATTGAACAGAATTGGGGAGAAGAGGAGTTTGTGGCAGAACTTGACTAGAAGAAGGGATCGGTTGGTAGGACATGTTCTGAGGCATCAAGGGATCACCAATTTAGTACTGGAGGGCAGGGTGGAGGGTAAAAATCATAGAGGGAGACCAAGAGATGAATACACTAAGCAGATTCAGAAGGATGTAGGTTGCAGTAGGTACTGGGAGATGAAGAAGCTTGCACAAGATAGAGTAGCATGGAGAGCTGCATCACACCAGTCTCTGGACTCAAAAACACAACAACAACAATTACAAATTGACAATTTTGCGAGGTTTTCCGTTACTTACGCTGCGATACGCTACTTCTTGCCCAGACTTCAAGATTCTAGGTCAACAGGAAGTACCCGACAGGTTTTATAACGCGAAGTACCCATAAGTTTTGATCAGTGAGTGTGAGTGTCAAAATATGTGATGTAAATGACCGCATCTTTCGGTTGCATCGATATACGTGTTTAAATTTTTTACACCGCCAAGGCACCGTAGATCTTAGTATCTGACATAAATTTCAAGATTATGCCTTTGCCGGTCCACAGAAATGGGAGTATTAACAGACGGACAGACAGACAGGCAGATGGACAACAAAGTAATGCTCTAAGGATTCCATTTTTACCAACTGAGGAACGGAAACAACTCGTTCCTCTGTAAAATGGGGCCATGCGTGACGCCTTCAATAATTCTTGGAGAAGGTCATCGTCAAATATCTATTCCATAGTCCTGGAAAGTTGTGATGGTACATAAAGCCAATGAACTGAATCAAACCTTCAGTCTCTGTTGGATCTGCCTGGTGTTGAAATAGCAGAATCAGCATAGCAAATGAAAATTTTGTACATACACTATACTATCGCACCAGTATTTGACTGATGCCCAGAGTCATAAATCAGAGATATCGATTTTACCACAACTAATATTGAAAAGAATGACTACTATTTCAATCGTACGATACAGCAGGCCATAATGGAAATTCAATTAGATTTTACACACAATTAACTCTTTCCCAAGCTCATATTTATCTACACTCTCTTGCTCGACGAACGTATTGTTGCGCAGCAGAATAATTTTATTGTACACGTTTAAATTCTTAAAAAGTTCCACCAGGCGAGCTCAGCACAGAAAAGGTTAGCCATGTCCCAGGATACCAAACGGAATTTCAACAAGGAGTACCGCAAATGTAGCAGACTTCTGAGCAAGAGGTGAGCATTACCACACAACCCGCCGTCAGAGTGAGGCAGGCAGAAACACAAACGTTGCCGTGCTTCATAACGGGGCACCATGAAGTAACACAACGTAACTTAAAACGCCCGAACGCACTGTAAAATCAGTCGTAGGCAGAAAGAGCCGATTACTTTTGAATACATTATGGGAGTGACAAATCAATGTGTTATACATATTTACTATTAAAAGCAGTCTTGATCACGATTTATTTATTAAGGTGACCGGTTTCGGCCACTACTGTGGTCATCTTCAGACCATTGAGTAGGAACCTCTTTCTGCTGGAGAATCACTACCAGTGATTAACTATCTCGGATGTGATGTGCAGTGCCCTGGATTTGTATAAATGCTATGGATTGTAAAGAGCTATCTTTGTGAATAAATCATTTAAGTATTTTGGATGTCATTGCGTTATTCTAACAGAATGCACACTTTACACGATAAATTAATGTTAATGCAGATACAACTGCTTCAGTGAAGCCTCCGTGTGTGAACCGGAGCACTCACACACGCTCCTTGCTCGACCTCCTGTTCACAACTCGACCCGTGCTCACTGGATCAGAACAGTATCGAGCTGCGACATGAAGTAACGAAGAAGGCATGCGACCATGTTGAAAAATACGAGCGGCCTACAAAATGCTGAATAGGTCGCTGAGGAAAGAAGCGGTTCTAGGTGCTTCAGTCTGGAACTGCACTGCTGCTACGGTCGCAGGTTCGAATCCTGTCTCGGGCATGGATGTGTGTGATGTCCTTAGGTTAGATAGGTTTAAGAAGTTCTGAGTCTAGGGGACTGATGACCTGAGATGTTAAGTCCCATAGTGCTTAGAGCCATTTGAACCAGCTTGTATCCAGTCAATGACCTTTTTCTCAGTGACCTGTTCAACATTTTGCATACTGCACATGAGCATGTTACTTTCCTGAAGTTATTTCTTTCTTTCACTGGTGCCATGTCCCACACTGACGCAGGGTCAGCATTGTTAGGCACGGATTTGTCAAGGTTTGTATGAAGGGGTGGCCGGATGACCTTCCTGCCGCCACCCGTACCCCCTGGGACGGAATTAGTGTACCCCAGCTGTCTGCGTCTAGTGTAATGCATGGAATAGTGCGAATGTGTTCAGATGTCGGCGAGTCGTGTAACTGAGGCTGAACGTGGGGACCAGCCCGGTATTCACCTAGTAGGATGTGGAAAACCGCCTAAAAACATCCAGGCTGGCCGGAACACCGGGCCTCGTCGTTAATCCACTGGGCGGATTCGATCCCGGGCCGGCGCGCCTACCCGAGTCCAGGAAGCAAAGCGTTAGCGCTCTCGGGTATCCTGGCTGGTCACGTTACGTTCTACAAGTATTTAACGGAAAAACTAAGACGCTATGTGAAGTTCTACGATCACGTAAAATCGTTATTTGGGAAGGTGATTGTGGATTCTGGGAAAATGCGATGCATCTGTAAAGGAAATCGCATACAGGACTGCGACAAAAATATGCATACACGACCAAAAATGCATGCTTGGACATAAACGAAGATGCAAGGCAAATCTGGAGGTTCCACTGTTGTATTTGACTACGAACTACACCTGTGCCATGTCCTCAATATGTTGCGAGCCTCAGTCGTGGTCAGTAGACTGTTCTCTGTAGCTGTGAGTGCATTATGCCGGAGCAAAGTGAATTCGACTGCAGGCAGATTGTTGGTACTCTCATGGTGGGTGCTTCCAAAACACAGGAAGACTAAGTGTTTGGTGTTTCAGGAGATACCTTATCGAAGATTTATACCTCATCCAGCGAAAGTGGAAAGAACGTCATTCCTAAATCACAACGCGAACGAGAATGTGGGTCGTGTGGTCGTGATGGGCAGTAATTTAAGAGGACTGCGACGAAAAATAAGACGACAGCTGCCAAAATTCACTTCAGGACTGAATGTCGCACCCGCGAAGGGTGCTGCAGGGGGATGTTAATTCCAAAACCACTCGTGACTGATGTAAATGCCCACAACAGGAAAACTTGGTTCCAAGGCCAGAAAACCTGGGCTATGGTGCAATGGAAGAATGTCATTTCGTCGGCTATGCCGTAATTCATACGTTTCCAAATTCTGGTCCAGTGTACGTCCCAAGAGTAAAACTTGGCGGGATTATGTGACCATTTTGACGGATCAGGTCCATCCCATTACAGAATGTTTGTTCTCCAATGGCGACGCTGTGATCGATGACGACATGGTCGCTTTTCACACAGCTCGCATAATTCAGATCTGATATTGCGAACTGTCGCATCTTCCCTGGCCGCCGCGGTCGCCAGATCTCAGTTTCATTGAGTGTTCGTGGTCTGCTATGGGCAGAAGGCCGTGTGATCGCTGTCCATCTCCATGACCATCATTTTCCAGGAAAAATGGTAAAGAGTCCCTCTGAAAACCGTGTAGGACCACACCCAAGAAGCAAGAATCAGCTGAGGAAATTGCAAATAATGTCTTTCAGAAAATTATTGAGTGTTTCTCTGCAAATGGACTCCCACTAAATTTTGAGAAAACACAGTTTATACAATTCTGTACAGTAAATGGCATAACACCATTGATAAATATAGACTATGAACGGAAGTCTGTTGTTAAGGTAGAATACTCAAAATTTCTGGGTTTGTGCATTGATGAGAAATTGAATTGGAAGAAACACGTCGATGATCTGCTGAAACGGTTAGGTTCAGCTACTTACGCTGTTAGGGTTATTGGAAATTTTGGTGACAAACATATCAGTAAATTAGCCTACTATGCCTATTTTCATGGCATCATATTTTGAGACTTTTCGTCATTAAGAGAGAAAGTATTCGTTGCACAAAAGCGCGTAATCAGAATAATAGCTGGAGCCCACCAAGATCACCGTGCAGATATTTATTTAAGGAACTCGGGATATTCACAGTACCTTCGCAATACATATATTCACTTATGAAATTTGTCCTTAATAAGCCATCCCAATTCAAAAATAACAGCGAAGTGCATAGCTGCAACACTAGAAGAAAGGATAATATTCACTATTCTGGATTAAATCTCACTTTGGTACAGGCAGGGGTGAATTATACTGCCACAAAAATCTTTCCTCATTTGCCAAATAGTATTAAAAGTCTGACAGATAGCCAACCAACATTTAAAAGAAAATTAAAAGAATTTCTGTATGACAACTCCTTCTACTCAATAGATGAATTCTTGGATATGAAGTAGTAACTGTAAAAAAATTAATTAATTGATTAATTATTGTGTGTAAAGAAAACTTACGTTAAAGTGACACGTAACACATCATTACGAAATGTCGTATTCATGATCTATGGAACAAGGATTAATGTATGTATGTATGTATGTATGTATTTATCCATTCCAAGACGAAGGGCAGCTGCTCTTGAGTGCCAACGGTTGTGTGGTATCGTTTTAGACTTGGTAATGTGTTGTGTTTTTGTGTTTTCATATTTTGTCCAAATACAGTACAAGAAGCTACTACAAAAAGTTCTAGAGTAATCTACTGTACCAGTCCAGTGTTCGCAGTCTACATTTCTCGGCCCCTGGTTCGATCTGTATGGAACATAAGCCTCCATTTCTTCCCGTGCTTCCACGACGTTTCCCTCTCCACGCTGTCTCAATCTTCTCCTCTCTTCATCACAAATTCCTTCACTTCAATGATTTGTCTATCTCTCGGGTTCTCTCTAGGTCTCTTGCCTTCTACTGTCAATTCGTGGGCCTGACTCAGTATTCTACCTGACTGTAGAGGCAACCAAACACCTAAAAAAAGACAGCATGTTAATAGGTTTATTTACCTTTAATAATTGGAATATTGGATTTAGGAAGCAAGTTTTAAATTGTAAGACATTCCCAGGGGCAGATGTGGACACTGACCACAATCTATTGGTTATGAACTGCAGATTAAGACTGAAGAAACTGCAAAGAGGTGGGAATTTAAGGAGATGGGACCTGGATAAACCGAATAAACCAGAGGTTGTACAGAGTTTCGGGGAGAGCATAAGGGAACAATTGACAGGAATGGGGGGAAGAAATATAGTAGAAGAAGAATGGTTAGCTTTGAGGGATGAAGTAGTGAAGGCAGCAGAGGATCAAGTAGGTAAAAAGACGAGGGCTAGTAGAAATCCTTGGGTAACAGAAGATAAATTGAATTTAATTGATGAAAGGAGAAAATGTAAAAACGCAGTAAATGAAGCAGGCAAAAAGGAATACAAACGTCTCAAAAATGAGATCGACAGGAAGTGCAAAATGGCTAAGCAGGGATGGCTAGAGGACAAATGTAAGGATGTAGAGGCTTATCTCGCTAGGGGTAAGATAGATACTGCCTACAGGAAAATTAAAAAGACATTTGGAGAAAAGAGAACCACTTGTATCAATATCAAGAGCTCAGATGGAAACCCAGTTGTAACCAAAGAAGGGAAAGCAGAAAGGTGGAAGGAGTATATATAGGGTCTATACAAGGGTGATGTACTTGAGGACAATATTTTGGAAATGGAAGAGGATGTAGATGAAGATGAAATGGGAGATATGATACTGCGTGAAGAGTTTGACAGAACACTGAAAGATCTGAGTCGAAACAAGGCCCTGGGAGTAGACAACATTCCATTAGAACTACTGACGGCGTTGGGAGAGCCAGTCCTGACAAAACTCTACCATCTGGTTAGCAAGATGTATGAGACAGGCGAAATACCCTCAGATTTCAAGAAGAATATAATAATTCCAATCACAAAAAAACAGGTGCTGACAGATGTGAAAATTACCGAACAATCAGTTTAATAAGTCACGGATGCAAAATACTAACGCAAATTCTTTACAGACGAATGTAAAAACTGGTAGAAGCAGACGTCGGGGAAGATCAGCTTGGATTCCGTAGAAATATCGGAACACGTGAGGCAATACTGACCCTACGACTTTTCTTAGAAGCTATATTAAGGAAAGGCAAACCTACGTTTCTAGCATTTGTAGACATAGAGAAAGCTTTTGACAACGTTGACTGGAACACTCTCTTTCAAATTCTGAAGGTGGTGGGGTAAAATACAGGGAGCGAAAGGCTATTTACAATTTGTACAGAAACCAGATGGCAGTTATAAGAGTCGAGGGGCATGAAAGGGTAGCAGTGGTTGGGAAGGGAGTGAGACAGGGTTGTAGCCTCTCCCCGATGTTATTCAATCTGTATATTGAGCAAGCAGTGAAGGAAACAAAAGAAAAATTCGGAGTAGGAATTAAAACCCATGGAGAAGAAATAAAAACTTTGCGGTTCGCCGATGACATTGTAATTCTGTCAGAGACAGCAAAGGACTTGGAAGAGCAGTTGAATGGAATGGATAGTGTCATGAAAGGAAGATATAAGATGAACATCAACAAAAGCAAAACGAGGATAATGGAATGTAGTCGAATTAAGTCGTTTGTGATGCTGAGGGAATTAGATTAGGAAATGAGACACTTAAAGTAGTAAAGGAGTTTTGCTATTTTGGGAGCAAAATAACTGATGATGGTCGAAGTAGAGAGGATATAAAATGTAGACTGGCAATGGCAAGGAAAGCCTTTCTGAAGAAGAGAAATTTGTTAACATCGAGTATAGATTTAACTGGCAGGAAGTCGTTTCTGAAAGTATTTGTATGGAGTGTAGCCATGTATGGAAGTGAAACATGGATGATAAATAGTTTGGACAAGAAGAGAATAGAAGCTTTCGAAGTGTGCTGCTACAGAAGAATGCTGAAGATTAGATGGGTAGGTCATATAACTAATGAGGAGTTATTGAACAGGACTGGGGAGAAAAGAAGTTTATGGCACAACTTGACTAGAAGAAGGGATTGGTTGGTAGGACATGTTCTCAGGCATCAAGGGATCACCAATTTAGTATTGGAGGGCAGCGTGGAGGGTAAAAATCGTAGAGGGAGACCAAGAGAAGAATACACTAAGCAGATTGAGAAGGATGTAGGTTGCAGTAGGTACTGGGAGATGAAGAAGCTTGCACAGGATAGAGTAGCATGGAGAGCTGCATCAAACCAGTCTCAGGACTGAAGACCGCAACAACAACAACAAACAATTGGAATGTAGGGTAAATGGACCAAAGAGAGCGCAGCTTTTGTTCCTGACAGTTGGCTACACTGATCTCCTCGCCACTGACATAATTGTGTTCAGAGTGGTATCAGAAACACCTCGTAGAAGTCGTGTGAAAGAATCCTGTGTTTCCGAAATGAAACAGGTAAGAATCACTTTTCACCTTTCTTGATGTAGTTCTACTACTATGTTGCATAAGTTATACACAGAATACATGAGCAGTAACCTTTAATTCTTGTTTGCATTTTGAAAGGCTGACTTGCAGCCAACGATTCTTTATCCACATGTTTTACAAACGTGACGTGTGCTACTATTAGTTGACTTCGCTTGAAATCACTGCACATAACGTCCCCAAAAAGCTTATGCGTTCTGTGTAGGGCAGGAATGAAAATTTGTACCTCTTGAGTATACTGTGGAGTCCGAAGGATGGATTTTGTTCCTGAATGACTTAAAAGTAAGTACGAAAATTGGACAGGAAGCTCATCTAAACTGAAGAGCTGCTCAATGAGGCCACACAATGAACTGAAAACGGAGAAAGCAAAAAAGAGGTAGCCGCTGCTCTTGGTACGAAGGAGTCTGCTTCAAGGAGAAGACTGAAATCTGTGAGTAGAGAACACAGTTTTTGTCGTTTCCAGAGGACTGGATCCAGCGCATTAAGTCAGAGAGATGGTGGCACGAACATTGCTCTTCATTTGAGGCTGATATTGCGTTCATTTGTCACAAATGAGTACTCTTTGGGCATGTTTTGCGTACTCTTAAGCGTGGGCGAACGAAAGAGTGCGTATTTCCCATTTTTGTCTATCTGAAAAGTTCAATAAATGTATTACCTCTCTGCTACTGCAGTTCTCTGTATGTGAAGATTTTTTACTAGTAAATATGAACCTAAAATTATTTTTATGAAACTGGTGACAGTACAGATATCATTGATGATGTTGCAGCTCTCGAAGAGTGAAGTTATAGTGAAATATAGACCTTTCGCTGCTTACAGGCGTTGATAAATATCAACAGAGACAGTTGACAAATGTGGGCCCGTCGGGGACTCGAACCTAGGACCTCCTGTTCACATGTCAGACGCTCGTTTTTTTGTTTTTTTTTTTTTTTTGAAAGGAAGGGGTGAAGCGAATTTCAAGTACGGTGCGGAATGTATTTTTTATTTTTTATTGTTTTTTATTTTTTTGTTTATTTTTTTATTTATATAGATGTCAATGTGCGAACAGTCATAGTTAATTAAGCCTGGGAAACTAAAACAGAGTGAAGACACCATCGAAGATAGTAAACATAAATAACATGAAACTAAAGCTACCACTTCGTAGTTAGGCTTCCCAGCGACTGTGCCCACTGATAAAGATAGTTCAATATATGATCGTTTGCAGTTCTTTCTAACCTCATCTACCTCTGCCTGGAACATTCTATAAAGAAAAATCCATTTCCTTGTTGTATTCATCCGAGTGATAGTCAAAAAATGTTCAAATGTGTGTGAAATCTTATGGGACTTAACTGCTAAGGTCATCAGTCCCCAAGTTTACACACTATTTAACCTAAATTATCCTAACGACAAACGCACACACCCATGCCCGAGGGAGGACTCGAACCTCCGCCGGGACCAGCCGCACAGTCAATGACTGCAGCGCCCTCTGACCGCTCGGCTAAACCCGCACGGCTATAGTTTAGTACGTACAGGCAGTGGACAAAAATATGGAAATATCAACGCCTGTTGCCACACCCATTCTTGCGGAACACGGTCCCCAGGTGTTTGAGTTCCGTTGGCAAGTTCTGTTCATCAGAGATCGAGTGTGCTCTATGTACCAAGGTGTTGAGCATTCCATTAAGCTGAGCCGGATGGTGGCAACTGGAGGCATGTAGGTAAGGTCAGTGTGTGGGGGCTTGCGGTACACACTGTGACCCAGTGAGATTCTTCCGCCACGGCGGATGGGGATGGACTGCGCCTACCACCGGGAGTGGCTGCAGCTACCCCCACCCCTCCCACCACGCGGCATCCCGCGGCCGTCCGCGCCGGGGTACGACTCGGGACCCCGCGAACATAAATATCACTGACACAGCGCAGACAGATCATTCCATCAGCACCACCTGATGATGGCGGAACGGTAATTCGCCGAAACATCGTGGAACTTCGCCGATCGGATCCGGCTGGACACCCGAGACCCTTGGATACATTCCAAAATCTCTACAAACTTCACCGAAATGTCTACAATTGCATCTGCTAGCTCGGCGATATAAACCGAGCTCGATTTAACCCTAATTTCTTCATCTTACAGATAATTTTTTCGGACACATTTAACAAGACCTTCCCGCCCGACAGCGAGTCCAGGACTCACTGAATGCCGTCGCTCACAGGGCATGTAATTCATTAAATTACACGGGAAAGACTTTCCCTCATTGGTTGATCAAAACGATCATCCAATCAGATTAACCTTTCTTGATCAATTTCGCGCGCAAACCGCTTTACACCAATCAGCAGTCGCAGATGAATCTACGTCATTTCATGTTGCAAAAATTCACAAAGTGTTCCACAAAACCAAACCAAACGGAAATCAAAAGAAAACTATGCTGGAAATATACTTCAGAACTAAGTATCCTGTTACTATCTTTCTGGCTGCCTTATTACAAAAGCAGACGCTCCTAGACATACGTCATACACCAGTTAGGGGGATTCACCGTTTTCAGGACATCCTGGTTACGTAACACTTGCTAATTACGGATGGTGTAATACGTTATAAAATTGAAATTCCCCACATACACACTCACATTCACTCTCATCTACTCCCACCCTAACACAAAATATAAATATCAACTTTTAAACTATTATTTTCGTTACGAAAGCAAAATTATTAAAAGTTTAGAATTAAAATTCTTTAAAAAATAACTTGTGCGCACGGAGAGTGCTGTTAGTATTTTCAAATGACAAAGAAACATAAACTGTCATAATGAGATTTTCACTCTGCAGCGGAGTGTGCGCTGATATGAAACTTCCTGGCAGATTAAAACTGTGTGCCCGACCGAGACTCGAACTCGGGACCTTTGCCTTTCGCGGGAAAGTGCTCTACCATCTGAGCTACCGAAGCACGACTCACGCCCGCTACTCACAGCCTTACTTCTGCCAGTATCTCGTCTCCTACCTTCCAAACTTTACAGAAGCTCCCCCAGGCTGTGGCTAAGTCATGTCTCCGCTATATCCTTTCTTTCAGGAGTGCTAGTTCTGCAGGTCCGCAGGAGAGCTTCTGTAAAGTTTGGAAGGTAGGAGACGAGATACTGGCGGAAGTAAGGCTGTGAGTAGCGGGCGTGAGTCGTGCTTCGGTAGCTCAGATGGTAGAGCATTTGCCCGCGAAAGGCAAAGGTCCCGAGTTCGAGTCTCGGTCGGGCACACAGTTTTAATCTGCCAGGAAGTTTCATAAACTGTCCTGATTCCTATCTGAATTTACTTTACTAAGTGTCGGTTAAGTACTTTTTAATAGGTTTTTTATATTTTCAAAGCTAACCCAAAACAGCTATGAAAAGTAGAAAGATATTACACTCGCAAGCTTCAGCAAATTTTGCTGTTTAAACCAGTCTCCATAACCTTTCAGTGAGCCGGGTTAAGGTGTTTATGAACAATTTGCCTTCAATTTTCTCTATCTTGATATACATTTTGCCTTGATATTGTGTCCCAGTTTTCTCCTGTAGTCTTCAGATCTTATTACATCTGATGTATACAATTTTTTCTGGGTGGTCCTATTAGTCTCCTCCCCTGCACACTTCTATCCAAGTACTGTTTTGGAAGGCAGTTATCCTTCATTCTATTAAAAAGTCCTAACCATCTGAACCGTGTCGTACGGTGTCTGTCATTGACAGATCCACTTCCATCTCTCTTCTGGTGTCTTCATTCCTAAGTTTATCCCTTTTAGTCGTCTGCAAGCCTGACTGCAGTGACTTCATTTCACATACTTGTAACTTGCTCAAATCTGCCTTGTTAATTACACAACACTCCACGCAGTATGTCATAATCGGTAGGAGATACATTTCAAAAATGGCCTGTTTGGCTCCCACAGGAACTACACTATTGGCCATTAAAATTGCTACACCACGGAGATGACGTGCTGCAGGCGCGAAATTTAACCGACAGGAAGACGATGCTGTGATATGCAAATGATTAGCTTTTCAGAGTATTCACACAAGGTTGGCGCCGGTGGCGACACCTACAACGCGCTGATATCAGGAAAGTTTCCAACCGAAAGGGTGCCATTGGTTACACATCTCTGTCACCTCGTGTTCGCACTGACGGCACTTTGAACAGTGGACGATACATTTCAGATATGTTACGATCCGTGGCTCTACCCCTCATTCGATCCCTGTGAAACTCTACATTTCAGCAGGATTATGCACGACCGCGTGTTGTCGGTCCTGTACGGGCCTTTCTGGATACAGAAAATGTTCGACTGCTGCTCTGGCCAGCACATTTTCCAGATCTCTCAGCAAACTGAAAACGTCTGGTCAATGGTGGCCGAGCAACTGGCTCGTCACAATACGCCGGTCACTACTCTTGATGAACTGTGGTATCGTGTTGAAGCTGCATAGGCAGCTGTACCTGTACACGCCATCCAAGCTCTGTTTGACTCAATGCCCAGGCATATCAAGGCCGTTATTGCGGCCAGAGGTGGTTGTTCTGGGTATTGATTTCTCAGGATCTATGTACGCAAATTGCGTGAAAATGTAATCACATATCAGTTCTAGTATAATATATTTGTCGAATGAATACCCGTTTATCATCTGCATTTCTTCTTGGTGTAGCAATTTTAATGGCCAGTAGTGTAATTTGTCCCACACAAGGTTCTACACTTGATGAAAAAATTTAGATCCTTTTGTTACTCTGTTCCGCGCTTCTAGTTTGGCAGTTCCATTCCTTGCTGTTGTACTTGGTAGGTAACTGAAAGTTTCCACAGACTCAGTTTTCTCTTTACGTACCATCTGGTTGCCCAGGACAAGTGCACTGCTCACCATCATTGCTACAGTTTTGCTCTTGCTTGTTGTCAGCGGGCACTCCTTAAACTGGGAGTTCCAACCATCTTATCTTCTCCGTACCTCCGGTTCCGTTTTGCCCCAAATAGCTGCACCATCAGCAAAGGCTACAGCATTGAGATCACCAATTCCTGTCTTCTTGATTTCTTTTATAATCGCATCCATATAAGTACAATAAAAAGTAATGGGAAAAGTGCACTACCCTGTTGCATTCCTCCCTTTGCCCTCAACCAGACAGATCTTTCATTACCCACTTGACCACACCGTTTGCAACTTGCTCGTAGCATTCATACCTCTTATTAGGGAACTGGGAACCATTAGTTTTTCTAAACACTCCGAGATCTTCCCCGTTGGAGCATTTTCACATGTTTTTCCAAATCCAGGATTACGATTATGAGATCTTTACCCTTTTTCCAATATTTTTACATTAACTGCCTTAGTGCAGATGTGGGGTCTGCCGTTCCTGTGCCTCTTCTAAGTCTATGTTGTTCCTCTTCAAACTGGTTTTCCTACAAGCATCTTAATCTTTTCTCAATGATATTTTCTAATGTCTTAAGATTATAACTAGAACACTTTTCTTCTACTTTCTTTCTTGAACAGTAGTACTATTATCCCAGTCACCTGCTACTTAATTTTCCTTCTAAATGACTCGCAGTGTTCGATGTAGCGATTAAATTACTTGGATACCTGGTGCCTTGATCATGTCTACGTCCATTCACCTGGCTCGGCTGACTTGCCTCCTTTGAATTTAAATGAAGCGTTTTCAGGGAAATGGATTTGTCGTGCAAGTCCAATGTTATAGCCTCAACATTCCCCCAACCTTAATCGATTAGATTTTAATTTGTGGGGACACATAAAGGAAGAAGTTTAAAGCACTCCACCCATGGATGTACACGACCTAATAGCTTGCCTGCACGCCGCTTCGGCAGTGGTGGATGCAGGTGTGTAGCCTGGAGCCCAGTAAAGTACGATCCAGCGAGCGCCGCAGTGTTTGCAAATGCAAGGTGGTCGCTTTGAACATCATCTCTAGAGCGAATGTTGCTCATACACGTACATATTGGCTCAGCGAAGATACGCCTTGACGTCAGGTGTACACAGTGGAACTATTCTGTATGGCACAATGTGCAATCTAGTGTAGCCTGTTTATTGTGGGTTTTGTACCTCGAATACAGACGAAGTTACTGTACCACCATTACTTTCTACTGGCTTTATTTGTGCCATGGAGCCGGCCGGGGTGGCCGAGCGGTTCTAGGCGTTACAGTCTAGAACCGCGCGACCGCTACGGTCGCAGGTTCGAATCCTGCCTCGGGCATGGATGTGTGTGATGACCTTAGGTTAGTTAGGTTTAAGTAGTTCTAAATTGTAGGGCACTGATGACCTCAGAAGTTAAGTCCCATAGTGCTCAGAGCCATTTGAACCATTTGTGCCATGGACGAAACAAAGCGGTCATTTACGAGGGCCGTTCAGAAAGTAACCTCCGGTTGATTTAAAAAAATACACCAAGTTAAATAAAAATATTTTAATATATACATCTTACAATTACATCTTTGCACTATTTTTCTACATAGTCTCCATAGCGATTGAGGCACTTATCGTATCTCTTCACAAGCTTTGAAATTCCTTCTGCATAAAAATCACCCGCTTGTGCCTGGAGCCAGCCTGTGACCGCATCTTTGAGCTCTTCGTCGTCATCAAACCGCTGTGACCCGAGCCATTTCTTCAAATGCATGAAGAGGTGATAATCACTTGGCGCCAGGTCTGGGCTGTAAGGTGGATGGTTGATAACGTCCCACTTGAAGACTCAAGAAGGGCCGTTGTTCTGCGAGCAGAGTGAGGACGGGCGTTATCGTGCAAAAAAACGATACCGGAAGTCAGCATACCACGGCGTTTGTTCTGTATAGCCCGTCGTAACTTTTTTATTGTTTCACAGTACACGTCTTGATTAATGGTCGTACCACGTTCCATGAATTCAACCAACAACACCCCTTTGGCATCCCAAAACACCGTTGCCATCAGTTTTCTGGCAGAAAAATCTTGCGAGGCTTTTCTTGGTTTGGTAGGCGAATTTGAATGTGCCCACATCTTTGATTGTTCTTTTGTCTCAGGGTTCACGTACTTAATCCAGGTTTCGTCACCGGTCACGATTCTGTTTAACAATGGTTCTCCTTCGTCCTCATAACGTGACAGAAAGTCTAATGCAGAGGCCATTCTTTGAGTTTTGTGGTGGTCGGTAAGAATTTTGGGCACCCATCGTGCACAGAACTTACGGTAACCCAATCTTGCTGTCACTATCTCGTACAAGAGAGTCTTAGAAATCTGTGGAAAACCAGTAGACAACTCCGACATTGAGAAACGTCGATTTTCACGAACTTTTGCATCAACTGTCTGAACGAGTTCGTCAGTCACCAATGATGGTCTACCACTCCTCTCTTCATCACGAACGTTTTCTCGTCCACTTTTAAATAAGTGTACCCATTCATGGACAACTCCTTCACTCATAACTCTTGGTCCGTACACGGCACAAAGCTCACGATGAAAAGCTGCTGCAGAATATCCTTTGGCTGTAAAAAACCTTATGACAGCACACACTTCACATTTGGCGGGGTTTTCTATTGCAGCACACATTTCAAACTGCCACAAAAACTAAACTAGCGCAGGTACGACGTTCACTCGACCACGGCTTGATGCCGACTAACCTGTTGAGTGCGTGAACGCACAGATGGCGTCGCTACTCCCCCCACAACCCGCACTGTGACAAATCGGAGGTTACTTTCTGAACCGCCCTCGTACATCTGTAAGAAGTTCATGTTTAAATAAAGGTAACAGTAGCAGAACGTAATACACTAGATACCGCATTGTGGAAGTGTAAACTGGATACAGTTTGATATTTTAATTGGAAAAAAATGTGTGGCATGAATACAACTCGAACAACGTCGAGTTCTTGTATCGGTTCCCCACAGCATTGTTTCATCTTGCTGAGCTGGTGGGGCATGTCTGCACACTGCAGAGTCCATGCTACCTGTTCTTGGCCATACTGCTTGCAATTACGGCGTTGCCAGAGCCACGCCTTTTTAAATGCATTTCTGTTAAACCTTTTGGAAGGGCTAGGTTATGCTGCATGCACTTTTGACAATTTTGACTTGAACTGGTGTGAGGAATCACATGCCGACCACCAAGTGCAGCATTTTTTCTTTACCCTGTATATGTACGAGGGCAGTTCAATAAGTAATGCAACACATTTTTTTTCTGAAACAGGGGTTGTTTTATTCAGCATTGAAATACACCAGGTTATTCCCCAATCTTTTAGCTACACAACACTATTTTTCAACGTAATCTCCATTCAATGCTACGGCCTTACGCCACCTTGAAATGAGGGCCT
Source organism: Schistocerca americana (assembly GCF_021461395.2). Taxonomy (NCBI): domain Eukaryota; kingdom Metazoa; phylum Arthropoda; class Insecta; order Orthoptera; family Acrididae; genus Schistocerca; species Schistocerca americana. Next base: position 54,323,077 of record NC_060127.1, read on the forward strand.
GTATGCCTGCACGGTACCATTCCACTGGTCGATGTCGGAGCCAACGTCGTACTGCATCAATAACTTCTTCATCATCCACGTAGTGCCTCCCACGGATTGCGTCCTTCATTGGGCCAAACATATGGAAATCCGACGGTGCGAGATCGGGGCTGTAGGGTGCATGAGGAAGAACAGTCCACTGAAGTTTTGTGAGCTCCTTTCGGGTGCGAAGACTTGTGTGAGGTCTTGCGTTGTCATGAAGAAGGAGAAGTTCGTTCAGATTTTTGTGCCTACGAACACGCTGAAGTCGTTTCTTCAATTTCTGAAGAGTAGCACAATACACTTCAGAGTTGATCGTTTGACCATGGGGAAGGACATCGAACAGAATAACCCCTTCAGCGTCCCAGAAGACTGTAACCATGACTTTACCGGCTGAGGGTATGGCTTTAAACTTTTTCTTGGTAGGGGAGTGGGTGTGGCGCCACTCCATTGATTGCCGTTTTGTTTCAGGTTCGAAGTGATGAACCCATGTTTCATCGCCTGTAACAATCTTTGACAAGAAATTGTCACCCTCAGCCACATGAGGAGCAAGCAATTCCGCACAGATGGTTCTCCTTTGCTCTTTATGGTGTTCGGTTAGACAACGAGGGACCCAGCGGGAACAAACCTTTGAATATCCCAACTGGTGAACAATTGTGACAGCACTACCAACAGAGATGTCAAGTTGAGCACTGAGTTGTTTGATGGTGATCCGTCGATCATCTCGAACGAGTGTGTTCGCACGCTCCGCCATCGCAGGAGTCACAGCTGTGCACGGCCGGCCCGCACGCGGGAGATCAGACAGTCTTGCTTGACCTTACGGCGATGATGACACACGCTTTGCCCAACGACTCACCGAGCTTTTGTCCACTGCCAGATCACCGTAGACATTCTGCAAGCGCCTATGAATATCTGAGATGCCCTGGTTTTCCGCCAAAAGAAACTCGATCACTGCCCGTTGTTTGCTACGCACATCCGTTACAGACGCCATTTTAACAGCTCCGTACAGCGCTGCCACCTGTCGGAAGTCAATGAAACTATACGAGACGAAGCGGGAATGTTTGAAAATATTCCACAAGAAATTTCCAGTTTTTTCAACCAAAATTGGCCGAGAAAAAAAATGTGTTGCATTACTTATTGAACTGCCCTCGTAGATGTAGATGAAGATACCTCTCTACCTCTCCAGCTGACTGGAAGCAATTTAAAAAAAACCAGAAAAGTTCCTATTGATACGTCCGGACGGAATTACGGACGAAAAATGGCGAAGAAACAGAAAGACAAAATGGAAAAAAAGTAGTCAGTGTGGTTGATTGCGATGCGGAGGATCAGGGTTCAATTCCCGATACTGCCAAGGGTTTTTCCTTGGTAGGAGTACTAGTACGGGGTGCAGTTAGCCTCATGAACATGAAGCCAATTCACAAACTACTTGACCGGTTGGTAGCGGTTCAAAGGTCAAGAAACCCGACAATGGCGGGGAGAGTGGTGTGCTAAGCGCCTGCCCTTCCATATCGCACCTAGTGACGCCATTTTCAGAGAGTGACACGGCGATAGATTGGCCTGTCTGGGGCCAGATCGAAGAAATTTTTATTTTTTTAGATGTAGATTTAGATACTTGGTCAGCCTTGCTTAGGGATTCCTTTGTTTGAATATGGCGTTAGGATTGCCTTGAAACAGTAGTACGACATCTATAGTTTACCCAAGGAAACAGCTGCTACTACTTTCATTTCATCTTCTTATTATCTCGGACTGAGTTGCCGATGTGAGCCAAGTGTGAATGAAAATATTCCACTAGGTTCACAGAATACACATTAAAGGAACACGAAAGCAAAAGTTTTGATACGTTATAATGATAATACTGATGTGTTATCGATAATCCCCAAGAGGTGCCTTCCGAGTTGGTATATCGTGCGGATACTCTTGCATATTGGTGGTACCAACGAAGCGAAATATCTGGGGCAGACCTGAAAATGAGCAGTATCTATCCTCCAGGACTGTACAACGTTCCCTTTGGTAAACATTTCCTTGTGGTATAGAGGGTTATACGTAAAAAGTGAAAAGTAACCGCCATCAACAACATAGGAAGTTTCAGGATCTGGATGTACCGCCGTGTACTTTAGATACAGCGGACTGCGAGAATGAAATCCCCGCTCCACCCCATCGTAGCTTTCGCCAGTGCTGTCTGGATCTCACGCTACTCCAAGATTAATAAATCCCTTCGAATCATAGAAAGTCGTGCACTTTACCTCACCGTCCTTATCTGCCTGCCATCCTATGTCGTCTCAACTACTCCCTCACACTTTCTTGTTCTTATTCTTATTAACTTCAATATGTCGTAAATATTCAGTGAAATTTGGAAATTGTAATCAGAAATCGTCATCATGATAACACATTTACTCGTAAAATAATAATGATAGTTCAAATTTGTAAATTTTAAAACGAATAAGAAACTTCTTGTAAATACAACAGTGTTTTGTTATCATGTAGAAGTAATGTTAAGCAAATTAGTAATAAATGTAAATAAACGACAATGTGACAGAAGTAAACGTTTATCATTTCATGCCCTATGTTATTTAGGCGCCAACTGTCCTGAGGTGTGAGTCAGTTAGGTGGCACTAACGATAAGGGTGCGTAAGTAGTATGAGTGAGCATTAAACTGTAGTCCAGTAGTGAGTTAGTATTTGTTAATTATTGTATATCTGCTAGATGGTTTTTCTCATCAAAGACGGTAACGGAAAAAGTCCACAGTTTTTTTCACAAAGTGAAACAGAGCTAACTGTAAGTCGTTGCAGCACAGTTGTACCCTGGAATATAGAAGATTAAAAAATGAGAAGAAAAATGCTCGAAACATAAAAAAACATGCTATGTTTCGTAAATAATGCGCTAGTGCGACCTCCAGCATGTGACCAGATGAGAGGAAAAGCAGATGCCAACCAAAAACGTGAACCACTTGTTTACATAAAAAGTGAGAAGTGGATCTTTTTAAAATCTGCCAGTAATACATATAAAAACAAAAGTGTATCATAACTGTATCATTACAGATCTCAATGATAATACGTTAAAGTGAAAAAAGGCGAAACGCGTGTGGAAGAATGGAAAAAGTGCAGCAAGAGAAGGTGTTTTCATTTTACAAAACAAATACATACACAATACTTTATCATGAGAGGCAACTGGTGTGCACCTGCTGTGCGAATCGCTTAGTAATTGGACTTGTCTTTTATCTTTTTATCGCTTTCTAAGCCACACTAACAATACGTGCTGACAGAGTATTTTTAACTAGGCGCCTATATTGTTAACGCTCTTCTCCGAACGAGACAATTTTAGCGCCGTGTCTGAAGTCTTCCATATTCCTAGGTGGTTCTTGATAAGCAGCGCCGACATGAAAATTATACTCTGCAATTACCCAGACAGCAATGGATGTTGCACCTACGAAGGAATCAAATCGCAAATGGAACGCGACAGCTATTAAAGAGAAATGAAATAATAGGAACATGACAGAATATGCACAGTGCAGCAAAGCTGTTCGTAATCGAGTTCTAGGGCAATTGAGGAGATACAACGACAATTTCATGATACAAACAATAAAAAAGAGTAAAATATAAACTTGTGTTGGGCAGACACCCGTTAACATGGCAGATGCCACAGTAACTGACAACAGAGAGAAAATTGTAGAAGCTTTCCTACATTTCATTAAGTGAACGTATAGTTCAAGAGCCGGCCGGTGTGGCCGAGCGGTTCTAGGCGCTTCAGTCTGGAACCGCGCGACCACTACGGTCGCAAGGTTCGAATCCTGCCTCGGGCATGGATGTGTGTGATGTCCTTAGGTTAGTTAGGTTTAATTAGTTCTAAGTTCTAGGGGACTGATGACCACAGATGTTAAGTCCCATAGTGCTTAGAGCCATTCGAACCATTTTTTATAGTTCAAGAAATGAATCAGAAACGCAGATAGCTAATAAATAAAGTAGTAGCATCACGAACGTGATATCAAATGAGGTACGCAAAGCCATTCGAGGTGTGAAGAAAGAAACACATATGGAGATGTTTGTGTTTCAGTGGCAACGTTAAAAGCTGGAGGAAGAGTTGTACAAAAGCTATTTTCGAAGCAAATTGCAGAATGTCTGCGGAGCAAGACGAAAAGTGGAACAGTACTGTATTTGTTTTTCTTCACAATACAAGAAACAAGACTTAAGAATGCTATAGATACATTAGCTTCCCCTCAGTAACGCTCAAGCTAGTCACGAAAATTATCAACAACGCCAGAGAATAAACATTACATATTAATGAGGCAAAGGGACAGGCTGGCTGAGAAAGTGGATATATCGCACTACAAAATTCGAAAATAATGGACGGAATTATAGCAAAGACTAACGAATAAGAATTAAAACTTTGGCTGTGATTCATAGATTTTGGCTTAATTTAAGCTAAATGTGACTGGCAGTCCCAGAAACGCAAGATATTGATTATATGAGGGTCTTCAATAAGTAATGCTCCAAATTTTTTTAAAAAGCCATTGATATACACAGAGAAGCGTCCTTGTTGGTGCTTTACATTTGACGCTTGTTCTGTGCGCCGGTGAAGTTTCGAACCGTTCTGGCAGGCGGTAGAGCCGTAGTACAGCGTCAAAATGGCGTCTACATACGACTCAACGTTAGAAAGCAGCGAGCTGGTATTGAATTCTTGTGTGCAGAAAAAGAAACCGGCGGGAACGTCAATAAATATTTGCGTGCAGTGCACGGGGATGCTGCAGTTGATAGGAGTACAGTTGGGCGATGGGTAAAGAAAGTTACAGCCACAACAAATGCAGGAAGAGAGCTCCATGATCAGCCAAGCTCGGGACGTCCTGTCACAGCCACTGCTCCAGACATGTTGACTGTCTCATGTCTCCCTAACACGCTTTATATACCCAACTCTTCTAAACTTGCCACCTGCCAACTCTGAATAGATATTGCACGTTGACGTCGAATACAGGTGGTGGCCACATTCGTGTGACTGGACTGTGTATTAATCATCTGTACGAGGCTGGAAGCGATTCTAAAGAACGATATTTCTCTTGTGAGTCTTCAGCTTCTCCCAGTGTACTTCATATCGAAATAATTCACAGATGAACTGTCAGCTGCTAGTGTCCAACAGGCACAATATTTTGGCAAACGACGATGTTGACATTATCAAAGTATACCCGTTGATGGCAAGGTGTTCAAATGTGTGTGAAATGTTATGGGACTTAACTGCTAAGGTCATCAGTCCCTAAGCTTACACACTACTTAACCTAAATTATCATGCGGACAAACACACACACCCATGCCCGAGGGAGGACTCGAACCTCCGCCGGGACCAGCCGCGCAAAAGACCGCTCGGCTAATCCCGCGCGGCGATGGCAAGGTGGTTTGGCAAAACATTGTGCCTATTGGACATTGACATCCAGCAGTTCATCTGTGTCCTTCACATCGAGATGCTGCTCTTGATTGATGGGAGTCCAAATACGAGTAAACTGTGGTGTCTTCATGTGTTGTAGAAGGCAGTGGATAAGCATCTATGGACTGTTGTTGCAGCTGAGATGTGTACATTTGTGTTTGGAATACACATATAATAAAAATTAGAGATGTGTGAGTACTTTTTAACAGGTATTGCAACTCGTTGTCTTAGAAGACTGAAAATTAATTTGCTATCTCATCATCATGAAAGCATACATTTGCATTTCATTCTGTGTAGTGACACATCATCTTAGTATGTTGGAGCTTGTACTGTCATGACTTCACAGGTAGCATTGTAGTGTATATTGATATGTCACTTACGTCAGATAGTAATAAGGTGTCAGATCTATTAAATATCTTCACTGCGGAAATGTTTGAATACACACGATTCTTTACGTTTTCACACATTTTAGGAGGCGTGTTTAGACACCATCACATGCTATTCGTTACGTTTCCAAGGACTTTAAGTAGCTTATTTACACATAATCTCAGCGTATTGGAGTTTGCAATATCAGTGAGTTACCTTATTCAGTGCACTGCAGCATTTTAGGGTAAGCAGATATGCAAATAATTCAGGTAGTGACGACATACCAGTTGCTATATATCGCAACAGTGGAGGTGTTTGAGTACATGCCATTCATTATGTTTACACATATAACATCATCTTAATAGGGAGTGTACTTACATATCTTTATGGCATGTTAGAGCTTTCAATATCATGATCTCTCTCTCTCTCTCTCTCTCTTTCTCTCTCTAATTGTAAGTCACAAAATCATACACTTCTACAGAGGTGTTACCAACATCATTCAGTGTGGTGTTTGTTCTGTGAAATCAAGTGTAACATCATATTAATAGTCTCATAATAATGTCACTTTTTTAAAATAATTCAGAGCAAAATGCCCGAGAGCAGTCAAGTCCTTCAACTAATATTTTCCGCTGTTTTGCAGACCATGCACTGAGACAGTTATTTTATATTGCCAAAGTACCTTATTATGCCATTTTCTTAACTCTGCTTCTCATTACAGCGAATGACAGAACTTATGTAACTGGAATAATTTATCATGACGAATACCCACAACCTAATCGTCTCACTACACAGCAGTGAGCTGAAATGGAGAGCATGTTGCCCGAAAAGCAATGGAGCTCCTTCAGCCTCTCAACAACATGAAGTGCAGCTAGAAAATGATTGGGCTCATGCAGTCCCATTATGAAAATTAAAACTGATAGAGGAGCTTGTTTGTTATTGGTGCCCTGGGGCTCACAGCAGTTGGCCAAGAGAATGATGACGTTGATGCGCATATGAAACGCCATTGGCCTGTTTATATGAAGCACCACATGCAGATTGATTAGAGAACTCCCAGACTCCCAAGATGCATGGAGACGTGGGAGGCAGGTTTCACTTGGTGCAGGGGTGGCCTTCACATGGCAGTAACATCATGATGGTGTCAGTGGTCTGCTGCAATTGTCTGCATGTGATGAACAAGCACAGTTGCCTCAGAATCTGGTAGTGATGCCTTCAGTTCGTACAATACTGGCGCCAAACAAGAGCTGATGTCAGCGTTTTTGGCCAGAACCTACAATGACTCTTTAAAGCGAGCGTGACGAACGGTTACTGAAGTGAATTGTGAAGAAAAAAAGATGACAGCTGGAAAAGTCACTGCAGAACTGAATGGCATACTCGCAAACCCTGTCAGCACCAAAATAACTTGAAGGGAGCTTCATGGGAGGGAACTGCAAAGCCGTCTGGAATTCCAAATAACTCATCAGTGATGCAAATGCCATCAAAGGAAAGCATGGTGTCGGAGCATAAAACCTGGATTAAGGAGCTATGGAGGAAAGTCGTTTGGCAGGATGAGCGGGGCCGAGTTTATGTCGCGAGAGTGAAAGATGGCGGTGTTTCAGTGATGATTTGGAGAGGTATATCGTGGTATTCCATGGGCCCCATCGATACTTTAAATGTCACACTACCGCCAATTATTATATGACCATTTTGTCTGTTCAGGTCCATCCCACGGTACAATCGTTGTTTTCCAATGATGATGTTGTGTCCCAAGATGACAGGACCCCTGTTCACACATCTCGCATCATCCAGGACTGGTTTTGGGAGCATGGATTGTCGCGTCTCTCCTGGTCATCACACTCACCAGATCTAAATATTACTAACGGAAAAATGCTCTTATCAGAGCACAAAAAATGCGAATATGTTCCCGTTTATTTAAAAGATTCTGTCAGTGAAGCGGGGAATCAGTTGCGTCATTCAACCTTCCTCAGCCCCTTTACAAATTTTCCTAAAAATTTTAGCATGCAAACATATTCGCGCTTTTTTAACATGCAACTTAGTCCAGACTGCCACAATCTCTCCTAACTGTGACTCACTCACACCCACTACCACAACTCTGTAAGTCGCTCATACCCATCCACTCTTTCTCACTCACTCACTCATTCAGCCCAACTCATTGTCATTATGTAAGTCTGCAGGCTTTCGTGGCCGTTGTTACTGAAGTTAAAATCTTCTGGGTTATTAGGCCGCGTCATGTTTCTTCTAAAATGTTCGACGTTTCGACCCCCTGCTGGGATCTTCCTCAGGATCTTTTAGTGTCCACTACTGCTAGAACACTGTCAGAGACGAGTGTCGCGTCCACTTATAAAGGGGGAGTTTTCTGGCGTTCGTGCTGGAGAAGTGATAGTATGGGTTAAAGTTCATATGCCTACCATTGGTGGGCCATAGTCATAGGCTAATATTCACGCCCTGAAGAAGGGGCGTTGGTAGCTCATCTCCTGTGGATACCATTGGCGGGCCATCGTCATTGGATAGAAAAGCACTATTCTACATTTATGCTGGAGAAGGGTTATTGGTTGAAATGCCTGCTACCGCTGTTGGTTGGTCGTCATCAGTGGCTGGATTCGAAACGGACAGAGCAAGAGAGGGGGGAATATTTACCCAAAATATTATTGTACGTCGGCGTGACTTGCAGCGCATTGTTTATGCCGCTCACACACCGCGGCCGCGTATTCACTTCCTTGATGGTGGGGAGCCACGATGCCGGAAGCCTATAGCCGTCCTCTCTATTGAAATTAGATGCATTCTTAGAAATTTCAACCGCTTCTGGTACCTTTCTTCTATAAATGTTTGTTTCTTTAGCCAGAGCAGGTACGTTATTAAAACCGATGTAAGAGCCACAGTTCTCGTGATGTTCCGCTATTGCCGATTTTGCACTTTGTTTTAGCCACGTATGCCGTTCGTGTTCCTTAATGCGTTCTTTAACAGTTCTTCCCGTTTCGCCTATATACACTTTGCCGCAGCCACATGACTATCACTTCTTCAGCACGAACGCCAGAAAAGTTCCCCTTTATAAGTGGACGCGACACTCGTCTCTGACAGTGTTCTAGCAGTAGTGGACACCAGAAGATCCTGAGGAAGATCCCAGTAGAGGGATCGAAACGTCGAACATTTTAGAAGAAACATGACGCGGCCTAATAACCCAGAAGATTGTACCTTCATTGTCATTATCTCTTTGTCTCTGTCATTGTCTCCTGTGTCACAGCCACATTCCCCTTCGTCCAGTCCTGCTACTACAGTCCTCTCTCACTGGCTCTCTCCCCCTCTTGCTCTCTCTTACTGCCAATATATCATCCCTTCCTTCCTACTGCTGCTGCCTCTTCTCAGTGTCATTATATTTCTCTTCAAATGGTTCAAATGGCTTTGAGCACTATGGGACTTATCTCAGGTCATCAGTCCCCTAGAACTTAGAACTACTTATACCTAACTAACCTAAGGACATCACACACATCCATGCCCGAGGCAGGATTCGAACCTGCGACCGTAGCGGTCGTGCAGTTCCAGACTGAAGCGCCTAGAACCACTCGGCCACCAGCGGCCGGCATATTTCTCTTCCTCGTTGTTATTGTCACATATTTTACCTCTCATTATCACTAGCTCTCACCCACTTTCACTTTGCCTTTATCTTAATTCCTCCGCCTCCCCCCCCCCCCTTTCCCTGCACCTTCACTGTTTTCTAGCACTGTTCTGTCGCTGTCAACTATGTTCCATTGTCACTGCTTTCCTCTGTCTTTATCTCACAGTGCCATTGCCTCCTACACTCTTTCTGTAACACAACCGCTGTCTACTATCTTCTTACATTTATTACTTTTCCATCTCTTTGCCACTGCCACTGCCTCAGCATAAATAACCGCTAATATATTCACACGTCAAAATTTTTTGGGAAAAATTTTTAAGGTACTGAGGAAGGCAGAATGAGACAGTTGGAACCCCACTTTTCAGTCAGGGCCTTTTCAATAAACAGGAGCGTATTCGCATTTTCTGTGCTCCGATAGGGTCATTTTTTTCCCTACTGCAGCATGGCATGTAACTCATAGAAAAGAAAATGTAGAGAGTTTACTTATGTGAAACTGAAATAACACAAAAATAATTTTATACCTAATACCGGATTTTATGTGCAAAAAAAAAAACAACAACATGTGTTTCGGTGTTGCAAGATGGGGTTCCCAGATGATAACGGTGACACTTCACAGCATATTTGTCCGTGCTCCGTCACTTTGTACACTACGTTTTCGCCCCACACCTCATTTTTTCCGTGTATTTTACGCGTACAAGTAGTGTACTTTTAAACTTGTGTATCTAGGGAACGGACGTAGATATGTGGAAAACGTTCAGGACTGTTCGAGATCGGACTCTTAGGAACACATCGTAAAAATTTTAGCCACTTGCTTGGCATACCCGTCTTGGAATCCGCAGCTGGGTTTTGGTACCCAAAAAACTAGTTTTTAGGGTGCTCCTCGATAACGGATAAGGATTTTTCAAAACAGAGAAATGCCTCTTCTGGATACATGCCTAGAGAATATACCGCTAAAATTTGAGCAGTTTGCTGCGCTTATTCATAATTTACATTTCGTTCAAATGTTCAAATGTGTGTGAATTCCTAAGGGACCAAACTGCTGAGATCGTCGGTACCTAGACTTACACACTACTTAAACTAACTTGTGCTAAGAAAATACACACACCCATGCCCGAGGGAGGATTCGAACCTGCGGCAGGAGATACCGCACAGTCAGCGACATGGCGCCTCTAATCCCGCGGCCACTCCGCGCGGCTTTTCATTTGCTATCATAACGGATTTTATGTGTAGAAGTAGAGAAACTTTGAACCTCTGCATTTTCAAAAGGATAAATATATCAACAAAAAAGTTTAAAGGTTGTTCGAGATCCTAAGAATTCATTCTAAAAATTTCAGCCATTTGTTGCAATTAGCCATATTGCAATACTCAAAAAGAATGGTTCACATGGCTCTGAGCACTATGGGACTTAACATCTGAGGTCATCCGTCCCCTAGAACTTAGAACTACTTAAACTTAACTAACCTAAGGACAATCACACACATCCATGCCCGAGGTAGGATTCGCACCTGCGACCGGAGAGGTCGCGCGGTTCCAGACTGAAGCGGCTAGAACCGCTCGGCCACACCGGTCGGTTTGCAGTACTCGGTTGGGTCCTAGTCCGCTAGTGACGGCGAAATTTTAGTAAAAAAAATTTTGTGGGATTGCCCGAGGAATCGCTCATGAACTAATGGTCCCTCCATAAGTCCCAACAAGCCCACCGTAGACCACGTCAAATGCAAAAGGAACCAACCGATTTGCTCCATTTGCCTAAGCAGGAGGAAGTGTGTAATATTCACACTTTGGCCCTGTACTGTAGGGTAGTTACAGTACGGCGATCCTTCTGTTGAGTATGGAAGTGGTCCCTAGCCCAATGGGTATACAAAACACCTTTCTATCATCAAGAGACAACGAGGTATGTGCACTAGATCGCGCGGAATTTTGGAACATACGTCGCATGCATACCGATTGTGCTTTGTGGACTACTTTGGAGACAATGGTGCGTGATCGCCACCCAGCTCAATTGTCGTTACCTAAAGTTGCCACTACTTTTCAGGCAGAATGGCATAAGATAGCCTTAGAAACCATACAACTCTTGTATTTATGCATTCCGAGACGATTGAGAACTGATTTGAATGCCAACGGTTTTCCCACGCCATATTAGGCAAAGTAAAGTGTTGTGGAATTTCCATATTTTTGTCCACCCATTGTATTTCCGGCGGTCGATGGCGTTGGACTTCTAGCTGCTAGATGGTTGTACCACTGCACTTAAGGGGAGCCGGAGGTGGTCAAATCCAAAAAATTACGACTTTTTTTGCTACCGAAAATTAATTGGAACATTCCTCTTTAATGTAAAGTTTGAATTATTGTTCTACTCGCCCTAGAAGTTGAGTTATTACCATTTTCCCCCACGCCTGCAGAGGAAATGGGCGGCCGCTGAATGCATCCAACACCCTCTCGTGACTTCCTGCCGAACTGCTTGGGATTTTCTCGGCCTGTTACGCATACAGCGCCTTATGTTACGCATACAGCGAGTGTGCAAGGGTTGGCTACATTGTTTTCTGTGACAAATGAAGCGCTAAGAGCGCGGAACATCGTCTCTTTGCTGTTTACCGTTTCAAATTAGTTCAGTGTTGCGCCTGTTTTTGGTAGTATTATACTTCTTGTGTAAAGCGTTGTTCTGGTTACGATGCCACGTTTTAGTAACCGTGTATATAAGAAGAGGAAGAACGTACGGAAAAGAAAATTAGCACTAATACCAAGTTGCGATGCTACAATTACTGAAACAGTGCGATCTTCTGCTAAGCAACACATGGCCGGCCATAGCCCTGTGACATCTTCTAGCAAATACTACCTTGGGGATGGTGACTCCAAAGGTTTCAAGACTATAGAGGAACTGAAACGATATGGAAATGAATTTGTAGTCGAAAAGTTGGAATGCATTGGGCATGTGCAAAATCGTATGGGTGCACGACTTCGAAGCCTCAAACAAACTTTGGGTTCAAGTAAGCTCAGTGATGGAAAGACAATAGGAGGGAGAGGGAGGCTTACTGATGAGGCGATTGAACGTCTACAGAGATACTATGGGTATGCTATAAGGCAAAATACTAGTAATGTTAGTGACATGCGAAAAGCAGTGTGGGCTTTGTTCCTTCATACTGCCTCTTCCAATGAATACCCTCAACACAGCCTGTGACCAAAACATTCCTGGTGCAAATTTAATGCAAAAAAGGACTATGATCACAAACATGGTTTGCCAGCAGCTGTGATAAATGCAATAAAACCAATTTTTCATGACTCAGCACAGCCAGAATTGTTACACAAAAGTCTACACGGAAAGACCCAGAATCCTAATGAGAGCGTAAACAATTTGATTTGGAAAGTGATTCCTAAAAGGGTGTTTGTAAGTATAAAAACACTGCACTTTGGCATTTATGAAGCAATAGCAACCTACAACCAAGGGAACAGTGTGAAGTGTGAAGTTCTGAAGGCATTAGGATTTACAGCTGGGGTGAACACTGTACGAGCACTAAGAAATATTGACAGAGAAAGGATAAGAGGAGCAGAAAGAAGAGAAAGGCATACGAAGTATGATGGAACAACAGGCCAGAAAAGAAGTCAGAAGAGGAAGCTTTTGATGGATGAAGAAGAGGACCCTGATAATCCATCCTATAATGCAGGAATGTATTGAGAAACGTTGATAGCCATTTCCCGTAAATTAGCATTTTTCGAATATAAGGAACATTTTCTCAAAATCCACTCAAGCCAGAGAGATGAAATTTTTATACAGCACTCCTAGTGGTCAAACTTACATTGTAACACAGCCATTTGGCAATATGTTCAGTAGTTTCATTTCAGTTTAATTATGAAGCAATTATTTGTAAAAAAATTTGGGTCATTAATAAAAAAAATAATTGGAAGGAAACTAGAAAAGGTACTCCAAAACCCCTCTGTCGTAGCTGTAATACTAAACCACTCTATATGTAAAAAAAATTCAAATTTTTCTATTTGGTAGTTTATTCATAAATGTTCCCCAAACTTAGTGATTTTAACATGGGCAGCATAGGCACCTCCGGCTCCCCTTAAGCTAGAAGAGACGGCACGGAGCTAGTAATTCTAGCGGGTGATGGACCGGACGACACGGAGCGGCTCTCTACCGCCGATGGGTGTCCCTCCCCTCCCGGCTGCGAAGTGTTCACCCCGCTGGACAGGTGCTCGGAGGTGAAGTTGCGCCCTGGACGTCACAGTGCAGCATTCGCTCGAGGGGGGACCCACCATCAGATTCCTATCTGGGTTAGCTACTGCCGGACCATGGGACAAGAACGATGTCAGTGTACAGGGTATATCAAAAAGAATCATCCGATTTAAGAAAATCATAACTACTATGTTATTTGAGATATGTCCGTGAACAACGCACTGTTGGAAAGAGCAAACTCTCGAGTGTTTTACATGGTTCCCGCGAGGTGGCAGCAGTGTGCGCCCACTTCAGTTATAGTAAAAATGAGGTCGACACAACACAAAGCGTACGTTACGCGTAGAGCGGGTCAGTAATAACTGTTCAGCGTTTTTGTACTAGGTATGGTGTGTATCCTCCTATTGCACAGAGCATTAGACGATGGCATCAATAGTTCTGCGAAACAGGTTGTTTGTGTAAAGCCAAATCGCCGGGCCGTCCCCAAGTGCCTGACACGTAAGTCCAATGCATTCGTCATACACTACTGGCCATTAGAATTGCTACACCACGAAGATGACGTGCTACAGAAGCGAAATTTAACCGACAGGAAGAGGATGCTGTGATATGCAAATTATTAGATTTTCAGAGCATTCACACAAGGTTGGCGCTGGTGGCGACACCTACCTGACATGAGGAAAGTTTCCAACCGATTTCTCATACACAAACAGTAGTTGACCGGCGTTGCCTGGTGAAACGTTATTGTGATGCCTCCTGTAAGGAGGAGAAATGCGTACCATCACGTTTCCGATTTTTATAAAGGTCGGATTGTAGCCTATCGCGATTGCGATTTATCGTATCGCGACATTGCTGCTCGCGTTGGTCGAGATCCAATGACTGTTAGCAGAAAATGGAATCGGTGGGTTCAGGAGGGTAATTCGGAACGCCGTGCTGGATCCCAACGACTTCGTATCACTAGCAGTCGAGATGACAAGCATCTTATCCGCATGGATGTAACGGATCGTGCAGCCACGTCTCGATCCCTGAGTCAACAGACGGAGACGTTTGCAAGACAACAACCATCTGCACGAACAGTTCGACGACGTTTGCGGCAGCATGGACTATCAGCTCGGAGACCATGGCTGCGGTTACCCTTGACGCTGCATCACAGACAGGAGCGCCTGCGATGGTGTACTCAACGACGAACCTCTGTGCACGAATGGCAAAACGTCATTTTTTCGGATGAAACCAGGTTCTGTTTACAGCATCATGATGGTCGCATCCGTGTTTGGCGACATCGCTGTGAACGCACATTGGAAGCGTGTATTTGTCGTCGTCAGACTGGAGTGATGGTACGGGGTGCCATTGGTTTCATGTCTCGGTCACCTCTTGTTCGCATTGATGGTACTTTGAACAGTGGACGTTACATTTCAGATCTGTTACGACCCGTGGTTCTACCCTTCATTCGATCACTGCAAAACCCTGCATTTCAGCAGGATAATGCACGACCGCATGTTGCAGGTCCTGTACGGGCCTTTCTGGATACAGAAAATGTTCGACTGCTGACCTGGCCAGCACATTCTCCAGATCTCTCACCAATAAACGTCTGGTGAATGGTGGCCGAACAACTGAATCGTCACAATACGCCAGTCACTACTCTTGATGAACTGTGGTATTGTGTTGAAGGTGCATGGGCAGCTGTACCTGTACACGCCATCCAAGCTCTGTTCGACTCAATGCCCAGGCGTATCAAGGCCGTTATTACGGCGAGAGGTGGTTGTTCTGGTTACTGATTTCTCAGGATGTATGCACCCAAATTGCGTGAAAATGTAATCACATGTCAGTTGTAGTATAACATATTTGTCCAATGAATACCCGTTTATCATCTGCATTTCTTCTTGGTGTAGCAATTTGAATGGCCAGTAGTGTAGTTTCACAAGAAGTTCGCAAATATTCGTTCGCCCTGCAGCTCGACAGCTCAACATGTCCCCAACGTCCGTCTGTCGTGTGCTGCATCGACGTTTATACATGAAAATATACAAAATTCCACTACTGCAAGCCCTTCGTGAAGGTGACAAAGGATTACTCATTCATGGATCGGTCTCACTGGACCAAACGATTCAGCCTTAGATTACTGGCCTCCAAGATCGCCAGACCTGACTGTATATGATTATGTCTTGTGGGGGTTTATAAAAGACTGTTTATGCGCCTCCGTTACCAACAACAATGTATGAACTGAGACATCGCGTAACAGCACCTGTGAAAGGTGTAGCTCAAGAAACGCTCGTTGCAGTGTGGGAACAATTCCAATACCACATTGACATATGCCGTGTATCTCAAAGGGGACATATTGAACACCTATGAAAAAGAAGGAAAAAAACTTTTTGGGTTTCCCGTCCATCAAAAAACAAAATTATTGTACATGTTTATTAGTTTCAGAAATACAGACATACCAAATCGGATGATTCGATATACGCTGTATATGTGGTGGCTGTTCTTTCGGACATCTCCGAAAGAACAGAAATAATTTTTTGAGCCAGCAGCCACAGCGAATTAAGACACAAAGGAATTACAGGCATTGGCTGCGTGTGAACAGACAGTAAAATCTGTGCCAGAATGAGGTTCGAACCCAGATCTCCTCATTACTCACGGCATTTCGCCGATTGCTGTAAAAGTTCGGGCCTGCTGTGCGTCTCTACTCAAGAACCGTTGGCCTTCGTCGTCTTAATTATACAGAGTGTATATTCATGAAAACGACTGAAACAGAGGATAAAAGGTCCTATGAACTTCTGTCCGGAAATGCATCGTTGCCACGGTACATGGAGCTGACGAATGAAAGTTCCACCGACCACGTACCGTGTGTTCCTTGTGTGTTGCAGGCTGTGTGATTGTTGCAGTGTATTCACGTCGGGAACAAGCCGAAATTGTGTACTTCCAAGGAGATGGGAACGGTCGAGACACAGCGCGGATGTATCAATACAAGTACTCTCATAGACACCAACCACGCCGGCCGCTGTGGCCGAGCGGTTCTAGGCGCTTCAGTCCGGAACCGCGCGACCGCTACGGTCGCAGTTTCAAATATTACCTTGGGCATGGGTGTGTGTGATGTCCTTAGGTTAGTTAGGTTTAAGTAGTTCTGTTCTAGGGGACGGGTGACCTCAGATGTTAACTCCCATAGTGCTCAATCCCATTCGAACCTGACACCAACCACATTACACAACATTTGAAACCCTTTTTTGGCGTTTGTGTGACCACGGGTCCTTTCAGACAGACGAACAACTGGGAGGCGGCGGACTGTGCGTACACTAGATTTAGAGGACCAGATCGTACAGGATACTGAGACGAACCCTAGTACGAGATCCAGGAAAGTTGCCCACCAACATTGTGGAAGTCACAGCACAGTAGGAGACGAGGAGGCACTGGCAGAATTGAAGCTGTGAGGACGGGGCGTGAGTCGCGCTTGGGTAACTCAGATGGTAGAGCACTTGCCCGCGAAAGGCAAAGGTCCCGAATTCGAGTCTCGGTCAGGCACACAGTTTTAATCTGCCAGGAAGTTGCAAGCCACAGTACGATTATGTATGTATATTCTGCATGATAACTCTACTATTCGTATCACCTGCAACGAGTGATAGGATTGTTGTTGTTGTGGTCTTCAGTTCATAGATTGGTTTGATGCAGCTCTCCATGCTTCTCTATCCTGTGCAAGCTTCTTCATCTCCCAGTACCTACTGCAGCCTACATCCTTCTGAATCTGCTTAGTGTATTCATCTCTTGGTCTCCCTCTACGATTTTTACCCTCCACACTGCCCTCCAGTACTAAATTGGTGATCCCTTGATGCCTCAGAACATGCCCTACCAACCGATCCCTTCTTCTAGTCATGTTGTGCCACAAACTTGTCCCAAATTCTATTCAACACCTCCTCATTAGTTATGTGATCTACCCATATAATCTTCAGCATTCTTCTGTAGCACCACATTTCGAAAGCTTCTATTCTCTTCTTGTCTAAACTATTTATCGTCCATATTTCACTTCCGTACATGGCTACACTCCATACAAATACTGTCAGAAACGACTTCCCGACACTTAAATCTATACTCGATGTTAACAAATTTCTCTTCTTCAGAAATCCTTTCCTTGCCATTGCCAGTCTACATTTTATATCCTCTCTAGTTCGACCATCATCAGTTATTTTGCTCCCCAAATAGCAAAACTCTTTTACTACTTTAAGCATCTCATTTCCTAATCTAATACTCTCAGCATCACCCGATTTAATTCGACTACATTCCATTATCCTCGTTTTGCTTTTGTTGATGTTCATCTTATATCCTCCTTTCAAGACCCCGTCCATTCCGTTCAGCTGTTCTTCCAGGTCCTTTGCTGTCTCTGACAGAATTACAATGTCATCGGCGAACCTCAAAGTTTTTATTTCTTCTCCATGGATTTTAATTCCTACTCCAAATGTTTCTTTTGTTTCTTTTACAGCTTGCTCCATATACAGATTGAACAACATTGGGGAGAGGCTACAACCCTATCTCACTCCTTTCCCAACCACTGCTTCCCTTTCATGCCCCTCGACTCTTATAACTGCCATCTGCTTTCTGTACAAATTGTAAATAGCCTTTCGCTCCCTGGGCAAGGATTATCAGCAGTGGTTTCTGTGGCAAGAATTTAGTAGATGCTTTTTGTCCTAGATCATCACAATCATGGGATTTCTGTGTTCAGTCCTCTTTACGTATGAACGCGTGCGTTACATCCCACGGAGGCCACTTTGAACATGTGCTGTAACCTGTATGTGATGCAGCTCTGTACTGTGTTCCGGGAAGAACTGTTGTCGTTGCGTGCATACCGTCCGTTTCCAGACACATGCTCATAGGACCTTTTTTCCTTCGTTTCCAGTCAGGTTCAAAGGGTTCAAATGGCTCTGAGCACTATGGGACTTAACATCTTAGGTCATCAGTCCCCTAGAACTTAGAACTACTTAAACCTAACTAACCTAAGGACATCACACACATCCATGCCCGAGGCAGGATTCGAACCTGCGACCGTAGCAGCCCCGCGGTTCCGCACTGCAGCGCTAGAACTGCACGGCCACCGCGGCCGGCTCCAGTCAGGAATCAGTTCCCTGTGCTTATGTGAAAGAACTGTTGTCGTTGCGTGCATACCGTCCGTTTCCAGACACATGCTCATAGGACCTTTTTTCCTTCGTTTCCAGTCAGGAATCAGTCCCTTGTACTTATGTGGTGTCTGTTCTTTCGGACATGATTAACGCTAGGGCTGCCAATGATCTCTTCAGTGCAGTCGCACATCATGCTCGAACTCTTGGGAATCGGTGAAAGGCCGCGAGCAATGAAGATAGTGGGCAAGGGGCAGTGGTAATGTGTGGATGAGCTGGCAATTAGGGTGTGGCGGGTCGTCTCTGCATTGCGATGAGCGTCGTGTCTGGATGGCGCAGTGGTGAGCGCGTTAGTCTAGTAAGCAGGGGGTCGGCGTACGAGTCCCAGTCTCGCACTAATTTTCAACTGTCCCCATGGAATCAAATCAGTGCCCACTAGCAGACAATGTGTGTAATTCCTTTGTCTCTTAATGATGTGAACGTAGCCCTTCCAACTCCTCGTTTGCCAGACAGCGCCAAAATCACTTATGACAATCTTGATTTCACCAGGCGTCATCACCTGAGTTGGTCTCTCTCGCTGCGCCAGAAGTACATAGCTGTGGATTCGGATACCCCTGACACGCTGAAGTTCTTGCCTGCAGATTCACTTCGTGTTCCAGGGTAGTGCTTGGCAGCCTCCAGCCACTTCTATTGTAGGGGAGGGGGAGGACGTTAGTGTTTAACGTCCCGTCGACAACGAGGTCAGTAGAGACGGAACACAAGCTAGGATTAGGGAAGGATGTGGAAGGACATCGACCGTGCCCTTTGAAAGGAATCATCCCATCATTTGTGAAGTAATTTAGGGAAATCACGGAAAACCTAAATCAGGATGACCGGACGCGGCTTTGAACCATCTCCTCCCGAAGGCGAGTCCAGTGTGCTAAAAAAATGGTTCAAATGGCTCAGAGCACTATGGGACTTAACATCTATGGTCATCAGTCCCCTAGAACTTAGAACTACGTAAACCTAACTAACCTAAGGACATCACACAACGCCCAGCCATCACGAGGCAGAGAAAATCCCTGACCCCGCCGGGAATCGAACCCGGGACCCCGGGCGTGGGAAGCGAGAACGCTACCGCGGGCTCCAGTGTGTTAAAAAATGCGCTACCTCGCTCTGTCTGCCACTCAATATAGGTGGGTAGATGACATTATAAAAAGTGCAGGAGCAACATGGATATTGCAGGAGGTGTCCATCTGACGCCGGATGTTGTGTCTGCCCGTGAGGGAGTGTTCGCGCGTGTATATATGTGTGTGTGTGTGTGTGTGTGTGTGTGTGTGTGTGTGTGTCTAGATGTTCCCACTTTGGTCGTCGCAGGTACGCCTCTGATTGGAAACCTGTTGGGCGTGTCCTCTTCCTTAACGAGCGAATTCCCCGCAGCTACAATTATTGCCTCCAGCTCGCCGATTAGATAGCGTTCGGCACCATTTCCTACACGTGACGGTCGCGCTTTAAAACGAGCCTCACACATTGTACACCTTTAGTATCCGGGTCGTTGTCAACGCAACATCGCAGGTAAAGAAACGAGTCGCCATATTTTACTCCTAAGTGTGCACTTTCAGCACCTTCAGGTGTCTGGCGGAGAGTGCCTCACGCCCTGTGGTCCTTCTTTGTTCTAATCACGAGTAGCGCGTGAGAGGATCGATTGTCGATAAAGCTCCGCATGCCAACTAATTTCTCTGATTTTTAGCCCCTTGTTATATATGGAAAGAAGTAATATGAAAACTGACTTTTGTTGGAACATCTCTCGGAATTTCTACAGAAAATGATTTTTCCATTACGGGTGACCACAAACGTGTAGAACATTTTGAAAGAAATTTCTACTATTTCATTGTAAATTGCTGTTCATTTATTTCACACTGTCATGATTTCGGCCTTGTAGCCATTCTAAAGTGCAAGCTGAACGACGACAAAATGCCCGGCGTGCCTTATACATCAGTTGATGTATGACTGACGTTGACTTCAGTTCATGTATGGACGTAATGAACGCAGTTTACAGTAACGTACTGGGTGTCAAATGCGCACTACAGTGTGTTAACATTTATTCCCTGTGCAGAATTTCACCATTAATATGTCTATTTTGATATGTACTCATGTCTAGTAGTACTACCGGATATGTGTCATCTGGACCTTCAACTGACTCCCCGTCACAGACAATGAGAGCCACCCCGATATCTGAACAGGTACAGCACAAAAGCGTACAGGCCGAACTCGTCTGTTGACTGACATGTGTAATAGGCAGGTAGCTATCCAAGGCATCACACAGGAATTCCAAACTGCATCAGGATCCAGTGCAAGTACTATGACATTTAGGCGGGAGCTGAGAAAACTTGGCTGCTCATAAGCCACACATGCCAGTAAATGCCAAACGACGCCTCGCTTGGTGTAAGGAGCGTAAACAATGGACGATTGAACAGTGGAAAAACGTTCTGTGGAGTGACGAATCACGGCACACAATGTGGCATCCGATGGTACGGTGCGGGTATGGCGAATGCCCAGTGAACGTCATCTGCCAGCGTGTGTAGTGCCAACAGTAAAATTCGGAGGTGGTGGTGTTATGGTGTGGTCGTGTTTTCCATGTAGGGGGCTTGCTCCCCTTGTTGTTTTGCGTGGCACTATCACAGCACAGGTCTACATTGATGTTTAAGCACCTTCTTACTTCCCACTGTTGAGGAGCAATGCGGGGATGGCGATTGCATCTTTCAATACGATCGAGCACTGTTCATAATGGACGGCCTGTGGCAGAGTGGTTACACGACAATAACATCCCTGTAATGGACCGGCCTGCACAGAATCTGTCCTGAATCCTATAGAACAGCTTTGGGATGTTTTGGAACGCCGAATTCGTGCCACGCCTCATCGACCCACATCGATACCTCTCCTCAGTGCAGCACTCCGTGAAGAATGGGCTGCCATTCCCCAAGAAACCTTCCAACACCTGACTGAACGTATGCCTGCGAGAGTGGAAGCTGTCATCAAGGCTAAGGGTGGGCCAAGACCATATTGAATTCCATCGTTACCGATGGAGGGCGCCACGAAGTCATTTTCAGCCAGGTGTTCAGACACATAGTGCATTGCTAGAAGAGAGTCACAAATGTCAGTACTCTTAACACGGAGCGTAGGAAGAGCACGGCTGGTTGCACATCGTCTACGTTCACGTTGGACGAGTGGGCACCACCTCAAACACAGGCAACGCACAACTACAGTGTCACCTGTCCGACCAGCTCCGGACTGCGCTTCCAACTAAGCACCAACAACCAACCTCCGTGCCTCTCTCTGATAAACAACCAGCTCCACCAGTGACATCACAAGTCCAGGACGCGGAGGTACTGCCAACCACTACATATAGTGCCAACCCTCGCACACCACGTATCTGTGAGCATTCAGACTGCCTTCAAGTTTTATCAAATCAATGCTTATATCATATTAGGTAACTCCCTATATCATATTTCAAGGATCTGGAGGGATATAGCGCCTGAGAATAACATCAGTATTTCCAAATTTCGTTGTATTCTCCGGACCACTTACCTTCTCCAAACTCACGACGTCAGGGTATTGTACCAGAAGATTCTTTCCCATAATAAAACTGATACAGTCATCTGGTACCACCATACCAATAATTCTCATCTCTTTTTCTTTACACCTCATTTCCATCAATATTCGTTTCTTTATTCCAATGGCATCTACGACCTCAAATTCCTGCACTGGTAACCCTGGTACGCTCCTCTACCTGTTTTTTTATTGCCACGAAACGCGAGCCCTTTCGTTTCATATCGATATTGCTGGAAATAGTATCTACCGTAAAATATCTACGAGTAACTATCCACAATGGCCTAAGTGGAATGACCACACAAAACAAATAGTAGGAAAAGCAGACGTCAGACTGAGAGTCACAAGAAGAAAAGATTTTTTTTTTTGAGTCATCAGTATTCTGACTGGTCTGACGCGGTCCGCCACGAATTCCTCTCTTGTGCCAACATCCTCAACCCAGAGTATCACTTGCAACCTACATCCTCAAATATCTGCTGGATATTTGAGGATGCTAAGAGAGCTGCATGGTCACCGATGGTATCTGTTGTTTCGGACATGTCCGAAAAGAACAGATACCATCTTCATATATAGTTGTCGAAGTTGTGGTTCGGATGCGCAGGAACTGTTGCAACATCGTGGTGGTATGGATGAAACGCCACTCTGGGATACCAGAAAATGAACACTGATACCCATGCTCAGAAAGTGGTTGTTCGGACTCGCAAGAGGAATGGTCGCAGATATCTAAAATCAGAGGCAGTCACTGGGTACTATTTCATCCCACAGTTCCAAAAGTACCATGGTATAGTAAAATATAACGAGTAGCTTCTCGACCGTTATAGCACCGCTGAAATTTGATCATTAGAAGTTCAACAAACACCTCTATAGGATAAGCCTAAGCGCCACGCTCCTACATGTTTGCGGAGAGGAAGAAGATCCAAACCATACATTTCTACAACGCCCTCGAAACACGTATCACATAAACGGCTTTGCAACTACTCTTCGGACTCGAGCAGCTTCAAACCTTTTTAGCATCCAACGATACTGCGATGTGTAAGCTACTGAACGAGGTCATCAGGTGTGACAACACTAAAATGTAGCTTCCCGCACTGCTACTGGTACTTAGAATGCCAGGGGAATAACAAAGGTAAATTAACTGCCCATATCCCCACATCCTACTCTGCAGAATATGGAACGCTCAGCCTCTACATTTATGTCAAGATGTACCTCCCATGTATACGTTTGTGATACTGGTGTATTTATACCTGTGCCTCCAATACATGACTCTGGTTTTGTAAACTATTCGCCTGTTCTGTTTAGACGATATTTATGGACTTGCCCAAATATTCATTTCTCTATCCACAGCTTTTGAAACAATTCTCACAGGACATACGAACATTTAATTGTTAATTTAGAAATACAGGGTGTTTCCGTAAGGGCATGCAGGACATAGAGAATGCTCCACTGAACAATTTGAGGTTGGGAACCAGCAGTCGGAGAAACCATCTTCAGGAGATATGGAAGTAAACTTGTCTACCGCTTTTTCTAGGCTTACTGTTTCCCAGCTTATGTACATCAAACATGTGTCAAAGTTTACACGTACTTTTTTTTACGTGTAAATTCTTTATTTCCTGCAAGGAAAAAAGGGGGACAAGCCTGAGTACTGGGAAGTCATGATGCAGGTTTTGTTCTACCCGACCATCTGAATGACCAGCTGTACTTGAACTTCGTGCAGAGAGTTCTACCTGAGTTGTTGGAGAACGTACTCTTGGCTGTTCGTGAGAGGATGTGGATACAACAGGATGGTGCGCCGCCTCACTTCATTTTAGATGTCCGCAACCATCTCAGTGCTGTATTTCCAGGTCGCTGGAGTGCAAGCTGAGGTCCCCTTCCATGGCCTGCGAGGTCACCTGACCTGAATTACTTTTATGTCGATATCTAAAGCCACATGCGTATGAGACCCCAGTGGATATGGAGATGGAATTATTTGCCATAATTGTAGCTGCCTATGATATGATTCGATATACAACAGGGATATTTCTCACGGTGCGTCAGATCTCGTTCGCCGATATCACGCTTGCACTGAAGTTGATGGCCGTCAGTTTCAGCACAGTTGGTAAGGTACAGAACAAGTGGCACGTTCAATGTGTCAGTGATGGTATTTGTATTTAACTGTAACTAATGTAAATAAAAATTGTACACAGTAACGTGATTTTATTCCTATTATCTTCGTAAGCTGGCTTCTCCGACCCCAGGTTCGCTGCCTCAAATTGTTGAATGGAACATAGAATGTTCCGTCAAATTTTTGTACGCTTTTATGGAAACAGCTTGTGTAGACGTTAATGTGAACTGAACTGGGGATATCCCAAAAGTGTACAAATGGTGATTTACCAGTGACGCTTCCTCTTTGTATGTAAAGAAAGTGCTGGAAAAACTCTTACGTTATTTGATTTTCACACAGCTGAGCAAAACTGAACGTACTCAGACAGTTCTCTCTTTACTTGGTCTGATCATCACTAAACTGACACACAATATTTATAGGGCAACGCAATCTGACTTTCAATAATCCCTACAAAAGAACGGCCCTGACTAACAATAATCTATACCTTTCATGAATCACTTACCTCACAAAAATCTTCATTACTCGAACTACTGCAATACAGCGAGCGCCAAACCTGCCAGCTAAATAAAAGATTCTAACTACGGAAGGCACTAACTACTGATAGGCATAGTTAGCAAATGAAAGATTTTGATATAGAACAAACAATGTATTTACCTTAATAGTGTTCAAAAGTCATAATGTATAAAGGGTGTTACAAAAAGGTAAGGCCAAAATTTCAGGAAACATTCCTCACACACAAATAAAGAAAAGATGTTATGTGGACATGTGTTCGGAAACGCTTAATTTCCATGTTAGAGCTCATTTTGGTTTCGTGCACCTACGCTCAATGGAGCACGTTATCAAGATTTCACGGGATACTCTACCTGTGCTGCTAGAACATGTGCCTTTACAAGTACGACACAACATGTGGTTCATGCGCGATGGAGCTCCTGCACATTTCAGTCGAAGTGTTCGTACGCTTCTCAACAACAGTTTCGGTGACCGATGGATTGATAGAGGCGGACGAATTCCGTGGCCTCCACGCTCTCCTGACCTCAACCCTCTTGACTTTCATTTATGGGGGCATTTGAAAGCTCTTGTCTACGCAACCCCGGTACCAAATGTAGAGACTCTTCGTGCTCATATTGTGGACGGCTGTGATACAATACGCCATTCTGCAGGGCTGCGTCAGCGCATCAGGGATTCCATGCGACGGAGGGTGGATGCATGTATCCTCGCTAACGGAGGACATTTTGAACATTTCCTGTAACAAAGTGTTTGAAGTCACGCTGGAACGTTCTGTTGCTGTGTGTTTCCATTCCATGATTAATGGGATTTGAAGAGAAGTAATAAAATGAGCTCTACATGGAAAGTAAGCGTTTCCGGACACATGTCCACATAACATATTTTCTTTCTTTGTGGTTGAGGAATGTTTTTTGAAAGTTTGGCCGTACCTTATTGTAACACCCTGTATATCAGTTCATGGCATCCAGTCAAAAAATTTCCTTTTTCTGACGGACACACGCCCAGATCGTCCGCTCATAGTACCTATCAAAGCGTTGGCATCTCTCTCCCCACATCCGCCAGTCCTAACGGCTCACCTCCAACTGCCCAACGCCACGCGCTGTTCACATCCAACTGCCCAACACTACACAAGCGAATATTCCAACAATGAGTCCAACCAGCCACAGACTGCACACAGCGCAGTCAGCGATTTTCATACAGAGCACTACGTGGCGTTATCAACATAAAAACCTAAACAACCTACTTACATAGCAGAAAAAGGAAATTTGTAAGACTGGATGTCACGAACTGATACATACATATTATGACTTTTGAACACTATTAAGGTAAATACATTGTTTGTTCTCTATCAAAATCTTTCATTTGCTAACTATGCCTATCGGTAGTTAGTGCCTTCAGTAGGTAGAATCTTTTATTTATCTGGCAGTTTTGGCGCACGCTGTATTGCAGTAGTTCGAGTAATGAAGATTTTTGTGAGGTAAGTGATTCATGAAAGGTACAGGTTATTGTTAGTCAGGGCCGTTCTTTTGTAGGGACTATTGGAAGTCAGATTGCGTTGCCCTATAAATATTGTGTGTCAGTTTAGTGATGATCAGACCAAGTAAAGAGAGATCTGTCTGAGTACGTTCTGTTTTGCTCAGCTGTGTGAAAATAAAATAACGTAAGAGTTTTTCCAGCACTGTCATTCTTTGCATACAATGGGGAAGTTTCACCGGTTCTTACTATGTTCCACAGAAGGATTTTTATAGTATACTACCAGTGTATCTCTTGTGTTCCATTTTAGTCTCGTTTTCGTATACTCTAGTTGTAAATCTTGTTTTATGTCAGATCAGTCCTCTGTTAATCCTGCGTTGCGTCGTATCAGGGTACGACTTCATAATGTCTACCATGAATTGACAAAACCACTTGTAATACAATACGAGGGCTATCCACAAAGTACATTACGTTTTGGAATTGAAAATAAATAAAGTATTGGAATTTTTTTTATTATATACAGATGAAAGCCACACTTAAATACTACTTTTCAACATAGTTGCCATTTAAATTGAGGCACTTATCGTAGCGATGGACGAGTTTGGAAATTCCTTCGTCGTTAAATTCGGCCGCCTGCGCCTTCAACCACGTGGTTACCTCTTCTTGAAGCTGTGCGTTGCCATCAAAACGCTGCACAGCCAACCACTTCTCCATTGCTGGGAATAAGTGGAAGTCGCTCGGTGCCAGGTCGGGACTGTACGGCGGATGAGGAAGCAACTCCCACTTGAAAGATTCGAGAACTTCACGAGTGGCATTTGCCGTGTGGGCCCGGGCATTGTCGTGGCTCTGAGCACTATGGGACTTAACATCTATGGTCATCAGTCCCCTAGAACTTAGAACTACTTAAACCTAACTAACCTAAGGACAGCACACAACACCCAGCCATCACGAGGCAGAGAAAATCCCTGACCCCGCCGGGAATCGAACCCGGGAACCCGGGCGTGGGAAGCGAGAACGCTACCGCACGACCACGAGATGCGGGCATCATTGTCGTGAATCAGCAAGATCTTTGAGCCCAACTTTCCCCTGCGCTTGTTTTGTATTGCTCTTCTGAGGTTGTGCAGAGTTTGGCAATACCTTTGAGAGTTTATTGTAGTGCCTCTTTCCAGGAAATCCGCAAAAATCACACCTTTTCTGTCCCAAAAGACAGTCGCCATCACCTTCCTTGCCGACATTGTCTGCATGCATTTCTTGCGTTTTTGGGGGGGGGGGGGATTTGTGTGCCCCCACAGCATTGACTGCAATTTTGTCTCGCAGTTCACATGCTTAACCCGTGTTTCGTCACCAGTAACGATGCGATCAAGTAATGAGTCGCCATCTTTCTCGTAAGCGTCCAAAAACTTTAACGCTGCAGCCATTCGCTGATTTTTGTGAATCTCTGTCAAGAGTTTTGGTATCCATCTTGCACAAAACTTGTGGTAACCAAGCTTTTCGGTAATGATTTCGTGCAACAAACTTCGTGAAATTTGTGGAAAACTCATAGAGAGTTCCGTTATTGTGAAATTATGGTTTTCACGGACCGCGGCATCGACTTTTTCGACAAGTTCGGCAGTCACTATGCTGGGTCTTCCACTTCACTCTTCGTCGTGACCGTTAGTTCGGCCATTTTTAAATTTTATGACCCACTGACGCACTCCACCTTCAGTGATTATGTTGTCCCCATACACTTCTCAAAGATGCCGATAGATTTCTATCGGTGTACTGTTTTTCGCAGTCAGAAGCCTTATTACAGAACGCACTTCACACTTCGCGGCATTTTCAATTAACGCTGGCATTTCAAACTGTCACAGTAGCTCAACGGAGTACAGCACGAACCTCAGTGCACGGCAGGCAGGGTGCCGACTGAGCTGCGGAATGCCATGACACCAAGATGGCCACGCTAGCCCCGCCCCTAACGGACGCAAACGAAAACGTAATGTTCTTTGTGGATAGCCCTCGTATCTCCTGTGATTGTCTGGCCGGGCACGACCCGAAATCCAATTAAGAGAGCTAAGCTACTTGCTCACCAACCAGCTACCCTAGCGACCAGCTGCTCACGGTGTGTTGTGTGTGTGTTCCCGCAGCATGTTGGCGACGTGTCTAGCGCTGTCGGCCGTGTACCTGCTGCTGCCTGCTGTCGTGGGGGACCGCTGCGGACACAACGTGGTGCCGCTGTCCATATTTGAGGGCAAACCCTGCCAGCTGCGCCTCACCAGGGGTGAGTAGGCCTACCGCACCAGCGCTGCACCTGTAGTGGTCGTAGTAAGGAAAGGAGGGAGGAGGAGGATATTAGTGACTAACGTCCCGTCGATAACGAGGTCATTAGAGACGGAGCACAAGTTCGGATTAGGGAAGGATGGGGAAGGAAATCGGCCCTGCCCTTTGAAAGGAACCATCCCGGCAGTTGCCTGAAATGATCTAGGGAGATCACGCAAAACCTAAATCATGATGGCCGGACGCGGGATTGAACCGTCGTCCTCCCGAATGCGAGTCCAGTGTGCTAACCACTGCGCCACCTCGCTCGGTCAGTAAGGAAAGGAGGACCCGTCAGACACTGTTGACTGTGAGACCTCGAGGACTTGTCTACAGGGTGTTACAAAAAGGTACGGCCAAACTTTCAGGAAACATTCCTCACACACAAAGAAAGAAAATATGTTATGTGGACATGTGTCCGGAAAAGCTTACTTTCCATGTTAGAGCTCATTTTATTGCTTCTCTGCAAATCACATTAATCAAGGAATGGAAACACACAGCAACACAACGTACCAGCGTGACTTCAAACACTTTGTTATAGGAAATGTTCAAAATGTCCTCCGTTAGCGAGGATACATGCATCCACCCTCCGTCGCATGGAATCCCTGATGCGCTGACGCAGCCCTGCAGAATGGCGTATTGTATCACAGCCGTCCACAATGCGAGCAGGAAGAGTCTCTACATTAGGTACCGGTATTGCGTAGACAAGAGCTTTCAAATGCCCCCATAAATGAAAGTCAAGAGGGTTGAGGTCAGGAAAGCGTGGAGGCCACGGAATTGGTCCGCCTCTACCAATCCATCGGTCACCGAATCTGTTGTTCAGAAGCGTACGAACACTTCGACTGAAATGTGCAGGAGCTCCATCGTGCATGAATCACATGTTGTGTCGTACTTGTAAAGGCACATGTTCTAGCAGCATAGGTAGAGTATCCCGTATGAAATCATGATAACGTGCTCCATTGAGCGTAGGTGGAAGAACATGGGGCCCAATCAAGACATCACCAACAATGCCTGCCCAAACGTTCACAGAAAATCTGTGTTGATGACGTGATTGCACAATTGCGTGCGGATTCTCGTCAGCCCACACATGCTGATTGTGAAAATTTACAATTTGATCACGCTGGAATGAAACCTCATCCGTAAAGAGAACATTTTCACTAAAATGAGGATTGACGCATTGTTGGATGAACCATTCGCAGAAGTGTACCCGTGGAGGCCCATCAGCTGCTGATAGTGCCTGCACACGCTGTACATGGTACGGAAGCAACTGGTTCTCCCGTAGCACTCGCCATACAGTGACGTGGTCAGCGTTACCTTGTACAGCAGCAACTTCTCTGACGCTGACATTAGGGTTATCGTCAACTGCACGAAGAATTGCCTCGTCAATTGCAGGTGTCCTTGTCGTTCTAGGTCTTCCCCAGTCGCGAGTCATAGGCTGGAATGTTCCGTGCTCCCTAAGACGCCGATCAATTGCTTCGAACGTCTTCCTGTCGGGACACCTTCGTTCTGGAAATCTGTCTCGATACAAACGTACCGCGCCACGGCTATTGCCCCGTGCTAATCCATACATCAAATGGGCATCTGCCAACTCCGCATTTGTAAACATTGCACTGACTGCAAAACCACGTTCGTGATGAACACTAACCTGTTGATGCTACGTACTGATGTGCTTGATGCTAGTACTGTAGAGCAATGAGTGGGATGTTAACACAAGCACCGAAGTCAACATTACCTTCCTTCAATTGGGCCAACTGGCGGTGAATCGAGGAAGTACAATACATACTGACGAAACTAAAATGAGCTCTAACATGGACATTAAGCGTTTCCGGACACATGTCCACATAACATCTTTTCTTTATTTGTGTGTGAGGAATGTCTCCTGAAAGTTTGGCCGTACCTTTTTGTAACACCCTGTATACTCTGTTCATCATGAAAAAACCTCTCCGCCCCGATAGTGAATGGTCAGTGTGACGGGTTGCCGTCCTCCGGGCCGGGTTCGATTCCCGGCTGGGTCGGAGATTTTCTCCGCTCAGGGACTGGGTGTTGTGTTGTCTTCTTCATCATTTCATCCCCATCCTGCGCGCAGGTCGCCCAATGTGGCGTCGAATGTAATAAGTCCTGCACCAAGGCGGCGGGACCTGCCCCGCAAGGGGCCTCCCGGCCAATGACGCCAAACGCTCATTTCCATTTCCAGAACAATAAACCTCATGTAAGCATTACACTGTGTATTCTTCCCCGTTTGCTGGAACCTCATTGGATTTCGTTTCACGTGGAGCGGAAGCCAAGCTGTCTCGAGTACAGTTACGTCCGACAATGAGGGTATGTTTTATGCTTTACCGGCGCATTTAACCTTTAGATCACTAGCCAGCAACCTGGTCCAACTAACCTGCAGTGAAGTGAACAGTTGTAATAAAGGCGTAAAAAGAGGGGAGCAGAGATCAATATAGTCTTTAATGTCACTTAATTTTTCAACAGAAGGAAATAATATAAGGTAAAACACAGTGACCAGACGGAAAACATAAGACGCTCTCTACCTTAGATAACATAGTATTGTAATTAAAAACAAGAGTGATGAAAATTCCTGACATTAAGAAGCGTAATTTTTCTGTGTGAGTTATGGGTTCCATTTGAACCCGCTGAAAGTATTACAGTCAGTCGTCTGGTAATCTCTGTGATACGCCCGATCAACCCTTTGGGCAGACCAGGTGATTAGGATTGTGGAAAGGGCCTAATAAGGTTGGGGTCACCTTCACCTTAAAATTGTAATTCATTGTAATTTAATAACACATTTACAACCAAAGCGGCACATAGCCGAACTTTTACGAGTCTCAAACTCCAAATCTTTCACGGCTGAAG
Organism: Schistocerca americana; assembly: GCF_021461395.2. NCBI lineage: Eukaryota > Metazoa > Arthropoda > Insecta > Orthoptera > Acrididae > Schistocerca > Schistocerca americana. The sequence goes on from NC_060127.1 coordinate 54,354,555, forward strand.
GCCTCCAAACAAGAAATCTTAAAAATCAACCAGATAAAAATGCAGTTAAAATAGCAAATAAAATAATTAAAATATGTACATATATATCACAGCTAGATGGAAAGCCTCAAGGCAAAAGTAGATAGAACAAACACATGCAAGGTGCAATACAAACGGGTGACGGCCACAATTAAATTTCAAAATTTTAAAATATATTACAATAATTTTTTAAGGCGGAATCCGGCAATGTTTTCGCTTAAGGGGAAATTTTGAGAATAAGGCTTTAAGCGGCTGAAGGCCCAGAGTTGATTTTCCAAAAATTCAAAAATACCTTAACCTTTAAATTTTCAATGGTCGAACGCACACAAAATGAAAAAGCAGCGCAACGACAATAACTAAATTTAAGAATAAGGTTTTAAGTGGCTGAAGGCTCACAATTGATTTACATAAACTGATTTACATAAAACACAATATATTTTTTTTTTGAAACGTTGGCTGTAATAGATTACCAACAGGACAGTACAGACAACGGCACTCAGACGCCTCCAGGTAGGGAGCGTGGGGGGGGGGGGGGGGGGGGGGCTGCCCACGAAACATTAAAACATTAACGTTCACTTAGTTGAGACAGGTAGTGGGCCAAACTACACTTGATCCGACGGTAACCCAACCAAGAGACACAGACCAACCGACCAAACGACTTCCTCGCCAACTATCGGTACATAAAAACTCAAAGACCAAACTCTTACAGACATAATTATCCACAATGAAATATGTATTAAGCTGTCGAAACTACACACCATGTTGGACAGTGACAACAGGTGAGGAAAGGACGCTGCTGGAAATTACGTTAGTGGCCACTGTGGGTAACCGGAACACTAACGGCCACAAGGCAGAAAATTTCGCTGGTACACTTGACTTTGAAATAAGGTAATATAGTTAACTTCACTAAAAAGGAGCACTGCCTGTGTGGCCAGGGCAGGTAACCAGAACACTAACAGCCACAAGACAGAAAGTTCCGCTGATGCACTTGAATTGTAGTGAACCAATATAGTTAACTCCACCGCACGGCGGCTCGATTTCACCATTGCAAACACTCGCTGTTGCCCACAGGAAAAGCTTCCCAACAGCGAATCACCGAAACGAACGACACAACATGAACGGTTGTGGCTTGGGTACTTAACGCACCACTCAACTTTGACGTCCTGGGTCGGTGAGCCACTAATCTCGTAGCGATCGGACAGCTCCACGCACGCTCCGACACCGCGATGGGACCGCCAGCGGACCCAGCCGACTGCACCGCACAGAGATCCTCCCTGGTCCTCACTCCTGCAGACCCCCTAGCTGGAAACTATATGCACAAGATCAAAGATGGTACACGGTGCAAATATCGATGCACATCGCTGCTGTCACACGTAGAAGGAGGAAGAACCATGGCATAACTGCAACAACAGCGGGAAACCAAACACAGATCGACAGCCAAGTTCAAGAAAACGCATAGTTGGGAGTGAGCACGGCTCTCTCTGAACTCCTTCTATATCGGACTCCGAGGAATACATTTACTTCTATGCTGATAACAAGGCGATCAGCAACAGAGTCCCAAGTCACCAAAAAGTCCACGTTTCCTCCTCCTCCTCCTCTTTTGTGACGGTCTGTCCCACATTTCGCCATGATTCGGCAGTGACGTGTCAGAAAGCTTCGAGCATTAGTTCCAGTACGTTTGGCAGCTTAAATGTCTTGTTGTTTCTCGCGAAAAATCCCTGAACTTGGTTCCATATTAGTTCTATTGGGTTCAGATAGCACTGTTAAGGAGCCAAGTGTAAAAACCGGCATTTGTACCGTGTGTTCGACACCTTGAAAATTATAGTTTTCCATGTTTCTATGACGCTTATCACTCTGACTCGTGTGAGACTACATCTTCCAACAGAACAATGGGCATATTCGAACAGAATATCATATTTTTCATTTTTCTCCAAAAAATTTAATTGTGTAATGTTTTCTCGACTTCAACAATCTTTAACAATCTTTTACAAAATTTAGATGATTAAGAATTGTATTGGCAATGAAACCCAGAATTTTGCATGAAAATGATGGTTAAGTATGAGCTAATTACCGTATATTTGATAAATTGCATATTTAAATGATTTAGGTATTGAAACCGAAAAAAAGACTTTAACGAGCTTTTTTTCTTCTTTTTTATTTTTTTCGTTTTTTCTTTTTGTTTTCCCTTTTTGTTTCTTTGTTTTTTATTTATTACTCTTTTTCCTTTTTTAAGAGAACCGGTGCACTTTTTACTGTTTTTTTCTTTTTCTTTTTGTTTTTTATTCTTTCATTCTTTTCACGGTGAACGGACGAGAACCGGTGTATTTATTTCTTTTTTTGTTCTTTCTTTTCAAAAAATGGTTCAAATGGCTCTGAGCACTATGGGACTTAACATCTATGGTCATCAGTCCCCTAGAACTTAGAACTACTTAAACCTAACTAACCTAAAGACATCACACAACACCCAGTCATCACGAGGCAGAGAAAATCCCTGACCCCTTTCTTTTTCAAATTTGTCCCGAATTGGAACCACAACCTGTTACCTAGTGCTCTTTTAAGAGAAAACTAATTCCGTTTCCTCTTCTTGATCAACTATTAAAAATGAATGAGATCAGTCTGTGAATCATCGAATCTCGAGTGCCAGACTGAAAGATCAGGTGAAAGAATAGGAAGGGCTCACCACCAGAAAAAATTAAGTGTGATGCAGTATCACATACGCATGATGTAATGCTGCTGACAAGAAACTTGCAAAGAGTTCACGATGTTTGTCACTATTTTTCGTCTTCAAAAACTGTTGCCAGATGCAAGTCAAATAAACAAGTCCACCATGAGTTTGCCACTCGATGAGGGCGTAGACGGTACGGCCTAACAGCCACACAGCAATATTGTGCTTTGCAGGCGGAAAATATTTAAAGTCAAGTGCAACGACACTGTTAGTGGGCCAGTGTAGTTCGAGTGCTGAGAGCCTTCACTAACTGACAAGTCCCTCCTCCACACGTCTGAAACAGCGCGACGCTGGAGGCGGTGTTCCCTGGTATCGGTCAGGCCACACCTGCCACAGTTGGGGGAGGCAAGGAGTTGGATGTCGGCTAAACGCCGGTTGGTGGGCAGTGTATTACTGACAACTTTGTATCACAACGCAGACACACCGGACGACAAGACACTCTTATTGACATCTGACCACACTTGCTTCCAGATCACAGTAGGTAGACAGACTGCCAATTTATGAACCGGAAGTCGTCCCATCAAGTCGATGTAGGGTCGCCGTGCTGTCCTACGAGGTGAATCTGTGGCCGTGCAGAGAACGTAACTTCCGTTGAGGATGTATTATGTTTTGAATCGCCGCCCACCAGCTCACACGATTTTCAACCTATAACGTTACCGAGTATGCAACGCATACGATTAATATGCCGTGCCTTTTTTTATTACATAATGTTTCTCAAGACATGTCAAAGCAGATTTCTGTCTATAATCTTGTGGAAAACATTAACACTTGTTTCTCGCTATTAACGGTGTTCCACGCACGTGTTTCACCATGGGTCAGGAAGGAGTGTCGTCCATTTTCACGGTACTTATGAACAGTGAGACAATCAGAGCATAAGTAACGTTTACAGTGACTGTACACGATTTTTGAAATGAAAATTACGTGGCTGTTAATACCCAGACTGTCTTAAAGTTTCATCTAGAGTGACATAGTAGGCCTTCTATGGTATCTAATACATAAATAGGACCTACCTCTAAGAGCGGAACAACACCAGTGAACGAGAGCTGCGGCTACTAACCAATCGCCGGCCGGAGTGGCCGAGCGGTTCTAGGCGCTACAGTTTGGAACCGCGCGACTGCTACGGTCGCAGGTTCGAATCCTGCCTCGGGCATGGATGTGTGTGATGTCCTTAGGATATTTAGGTTTAAGCAGTTCTAAGTTCTAGGGGACTGATGACCACAGCAGTTAAGTCCCATAGTGCTCAGAGCCATTTGAACATTTTACTAACCAATCATCCCGTTTGTTTGTTTACATCAGGTTTATTCCTATGATGAACCAAGTATAGTATTATGTGGACACTATATCGTGGTAGTTTGATGTGGGGAGCGTTTTCAACTACGGTTGCGTTAGCTAATGGTAGAGGTCATGCCTAAAATAGCACTGCCAACTGCAGCAAACAATGGCGCTGTAGCCACTACCAAAGGCTTTGTGTACTACAATTTCCTTTGTGCTGTGAATGGCTTCTTTTTTTTCTTATTTTGAAATGAGTCAAAAGATTAATCCTGGTGCATAAAGGTATTCGAATGCTACTCTCACTATGAATCAGGGTTCGTTATGACCGTTATGTCAGCTTTGCTTTCGTTTGCCCCATCTGTTCCTTTTCCTCGAACATGTCCACGTCCTCAACACCTCCTGCTGACTTGATCACCCTCATCCCATGGTTGCTCCTCTTCTCTCCAACCCCCACCCGCTGGCGCGTCTTCACCGTTGTGTCCCCCCTACCCTCCATCTCTACACCCTACATCTCCTTTCCCAAGGTGGCTTCCGTCAACTCCCCCTCCCGGATGATGCCCTCTCTCCCTCCATTTATCCCTCCTATCAACTATGATCCTCACCTCCACTGCACCCCCTTCCATACATCCTGTTTTTTCTCCACCTACCCACTCATTGCCTCCTTTCTCTCCCCCTGAGTCCTTTTTATTTCCCCTCCACTGTCTTCCCCACTCCTTTCACCCGGCTGCCCTGCTCCCCCCCCTTTTTCTGTGCCCTCTCCCTCCATCGGTTGCCCTCTTCCTCCCCCCCCCCTCCTTTAATCTGTCCGGGTCCTGCCGTGGCCCCCCATACCCATATACCTTCGTACTGTTTTCTGTGCACTGTTTTCTGTGAGTGTTCAGTGTTGTGTGTCCTCTTTTTACAGTGCTGCGAACAGAAACCAGACTGTCGCCGTATTTTTTAATTGTGCTTGTCTGTTTCATAAGTTTTTTTTTTAATCAGCATTACTGACCTGTTTGTTTTTTCTGTTTTCTTCACAACTTTTTGGCCATGTACCAGTTTTAAACAGCCACCGTTTTATCACCTCTTTTTATTGTTATATCTCCTCATTATGTTTTTTAACTCTATCTGTAGGCTGTAGAGCGACATATTACGCTGCTCCGAGGCTGCTCCCCATGGGGGTGGGGGAAATCGAAATACAATAAAGAAAAACAATTTGTTTTCGTGAAAGCAGAAGTAAGTTGGCAGCCCTTCGAGAGGGAGGCGGGTCTTACTTCCCTGCACCGCCCCTCACCCCTCGGACAGTCATCGCTTGTTTACGGTCGCGGCCGACTGCCACGATATGCATTTCTTGCGGCACGATCGGTCAGAGCTTGCTGGCTGTGTTTCATTTCTTATGTATATCTGAACGCCACAGGGAAAAAGGAGATGGTCAGTTTTTGGCTGGAACTGAGTTATTGGAATCATTCGTTTGAAAAAGAACGAACAGTTGGTAACGGTAAGCAGTTTCTACTGATATGTTGAAAATAACTAATAAGTGGGTCAAAAATGAATATTTTGCTTCTGGATGCTGTACCGAGTTGTTGTTTCCGTTTTCTGCACAGTATTACAGTTCTCGCATTTAGTACACATAACATCATATCTCACAGCTGATGGCTGGATCGGTCGTCAAAATATTGTGCAGAAAATGGAAGGGACAAATTAGCAGAAGACCCAGAAGCGTACCGTCAATCAGTGACATCGAGAAAGTCTGAGAGAGCAGGTCCATAAATCAGTGACATCGAGAAAGTCTGAGAGAGCAGGTCCATAAATCAGTGACATCGAGAAAGTCTGAGAGAGCAGGTCCATAAATCAGTGACATCGAGAAAGTCTGAGAGAGCAGATCCATAAATGAGTGACATCGAGAAAGTCTGAGAGAGCAGGTCCATAAATGAGTGACATCGAGAAAGTCTGAGAGAGCAGGTCCATAAATCAGTGACATCGAGAAAGTCTGAGAGAGCAGGTCCATAAATGAGTGACATCGAGAAAGTCTGAGAGAGCAGGTCCATAAATCAGTGACATCGAGAAAGTCTGAGAGAGCAGGTCCATAAATCAGTGACATCGAGAAAGTCTGAGAGAGCAGGTCCATAAATCAGTGACATCGAGAAAGTCTGAGAGAGCAGGTCCATAAATCACTTGCAGTTTTGCACACAGTGCTAGGCGCTGCCTGATTTAGAGCAACGAGTGACCCCACTGTACTGTGGGTGACTAGAAACGATTGATTTAGAGTGATGAATGACGCTATACCCAGTGGCAACCCAGTAGAAGGGTTTGGGTTTGTCCAATTGCTGGAGATGCAGTGCCAGCAGTGAAATATGGAGGACGAAGTGTTATGTCGTGGGGATGTTTTTCGTATTTGGCGTTAAAGTAAATGCTAAATGCGGAAACATTGATTGATTCGCGGGAGGGGACCAAACAGCGACGTCATCGGTCGCATCGCATTAGGGAGGGATGGAAAAGGAAGTCGGCTGTGCCCTTTCAAAGGAACTGTCCCGGAACTTGCGTCAAGCGATTTAGGGAAATCGTGGAAGACCTAAATCAATATGGCCGGACATGGGTTTGAATCGTTGTCGTCCCGAATGCGAGTCCAGTGTGCAAACCATATCGCCACCTCGCTCGGTAAATGCGCGGAAGGATATGAACATATTTTAAGGCATTGAGTGCTTTTACCAATAGAGGAAGAGTTGGAAGACGATGAAAGTTTGTATCACTATGACGATGAACAGTGTTATAAAGCAACTGATTGTGGACAATAACGTTCCTGAAATGAAGTCACCTGCCGAAAGCCCCAACATGAATCCAATGGAGCGTCCAGCATCACTGTCTACTCTGGTACCGGCTGTTGAGGGAGAATAGAGCAACATTCCTCCACAAACATACAGACATGTAATTGGAAGCGTATCCAGCAGAGTTCAAGCTGTCATAAAGGCGAAAAGTGAACATGACAGCCATATTATTCTCTAGTAATAGGTGTCCAATACTGTTGATCAGGTAGTGTAGAAGGACCGACTTTTAGGTTTTTACACAAACAGTGAAAGAAAACTGTTTGGGTAGATATTGTTTTGTTGTTCTCAAGTTAGTCACATTTAAAATTTATGTATTTTTACCTGAGTACGAACCAAATGTGGAAACATTTTCGTCTCGCAATACGACGTCGTATAGTGATTTTGCATTTCTGTGGGCGATTTTTTTTATGATTTCTCTACAGCGATTTACTCCAGGTAGCTTCTGATTGGTTCAAATGGCTCTGAGCACTATGCGACTCAACTGCTGAGGTCATTAGTCGCCTAGAACTTAGAACTAATTAAACCTAACTAACCTAAGGACAGCACACAACACCCAGCCATCACGAGGCAGAGAAAATCCCTGACCCCGCCGGGAATCGAACCCGGGAACCCGGGCGTGGGAAGCGAGAACGCTACCGCACGACCACGAGATGCGGGCAGGTAGCTTCTGAACTCATGTCAAATTGTCTGGACTCCATCTGAAAAAGATGTGTTTCCACAGCCAAATGTTCATTCAAGATCGAACAAATTTACAAGACAAGCATATTTTCTTGACTTTTTTTTTTATTTTGCTTATGTACAATGGGTATTTGGGATGATCAGGATAAATAAGACACAGTGTAAAACAAAATATTTTTGAAGCATTGATTTGCGGGTATAAGAGTTTTCTTGTACAGTCTCTTCCTCCTTTTTTTTGATAAAAATACACTAATTGTGTAAAAAGTGAAACACTAAGAAGCAATGGCCTTCCTCAGGCCGTGACAAGAGGACGTGTAGAACCGCGGAACCGTAGTAAGTGACTGAAATGGCAGAGAGGTGGCGTGCACGTGCGTTCTTTTCTGTTTGGCCGGACAGGCCAGTGTTACATAACAATCAAACGCGGTGGAGCTGTCATACGAAGTGGAAACGTGTAACCAAGTGGCAATATGGCTCTCCGACGATACAGTGTGTAACACCAGAGAGTGAATGCGAATGGTGCCGAATGGTGGTGGTGGTGGTGGTTTTGGGGAAGGAGACCAGACAGCGTGGTCATCGGTCTCATCGGATTAGGGAAGGATTGGGAAGGAAGTCGGCCGTGCCCTTTCAGAGGAACCATCCCGGCATTTGCCTGGAGTGATTTAGGGAAATCACGGAAAACCTAAATCAGGATGGCCGGACGCGGGATTGAACCGTCGTCCTCCCGAATGCGAGTCCAGTGTCTAACCACTGCGCCACCTCGCTCGGTTGAGTGTGAATGCGCTCGAATGGGGCAGAATGACTGGTCTCCGGTATGTGGGTCTGTCGTTCCGTGCCATTGCAGCTCGTACAAGGCACGCTGTGAGGCATGTGTGGAACCAGTGGAGAAGAAAGGCCGCACACACCACGGGATGACCGCCATCTTGTCCGCTTGGCGGTAACGGACAAAACAGCTTCTTCGACAGTGTTAACGCCATGTTGGAGCACTGCAACGAGTGTGGACATGTCTGCGCCGACGGTTGGACGCCGTCTTCTGCTGGCTACAATGGTGATGTTGATGATGATGAAGTCCCATACTCTTCGACAGAGCGTAGGGGACGATGCGGGAGACCCGCACCGGCGTACTAGGCAAGGTTCTAGCGGAAGTGGTTTGGTATTGCCTTCCTCCGACCGTAATGGGGATGAATGATGATGATGAAGACGACACAACAACACCCAGTCATCTCCAGGCCGGTGAAAATCCCTGACCCCGCTGGGAATCGAACCCGTAAGACCACGAGTCGGAGACTGCTACAATGGTGGCAAGCATGCTATTGCGTCTGATTCCACTGACCAGAACCCACCAACCGTGCAGCGTGCAACGCATACGTGAACGCCGGCAATGGCGTGGGGTGCTGAGTGGCAAAATTTAGTATTTTCGGACGAGTCCCGCTTGAAATTGTCCTGCAGTGATGGCTGCAGACGTATTCCACGCCGCCGTCTTGAACGCAATCGAGCAGACTATATTGCTGAGCGGCATAGCGGACAAACGCTAAGTGTGATGTTTTGGGGCGCCATTGCCTGTCAGACGCGATCTCTCGTCTTGAGGACACCCTGAACAGCTGCCGCTACATCAGGGAGGTCTTTCAGCCCGAGGCGCTGCCCCTCCTGCGGGCCGTTCCGCATGCTATGTTTCAGCAGCCGGCCGCAGCGGACGAGCGGTTCTACATGGTACAGTCTGAAACCGCGCGACCGCTGCCTTGGGCATGGACGTGTGTGATGTCCTTAGGTTAGTTAGGTTTAAGTAGTTCTGAGTTCTAGGGGAATGATGACCTTAGAAGTTAAATCCCATAGTGCTCAGAGCCATTTGACCCATATATTTCAGCAAGACTACGCCCGGGAACAGATGGCGACAAATACGAAAGTCTTCTTTGAAGAACGACGGGCATCGCGGCTTCCCTGGTCTGCCTGTTCACCTGACTTTTTCCTCATCGAACATGTCTGGGACATGGTTGGTGGGCAACTTGTTCGTTCATGTCCTCCTGCAGGCACAGTGGACACGCCTACAAATCACGTGACAGACTATTTCCCAACAGCATGTTCAGGTGCTTTTTGACTCTATGCCACGACACGTAGCGGCTGCGATTACAGTTCGTGGTGTCGTTTCTCCGTGCTGTACGGTGCATGTACAGGTCCGTAACACTAATCATTTGTGCAGTGTCACCCCCCTAATCGACGGAATAAATGTCATTGCGATCTCATCTCTCGGTGTTACTGTTTCACTTTTCCCGAAAAGCAGTGTATCACGAAACCGCCAATAACATTGTGAAACATGATTTTTGAAGTTTAACGGAAATTCCAATATTTCTGAACTAATTTTTCTGCCATGTTTTGAGATCTATTATTAGTGTTCTATTACGTTCAGTTTTTTCTAATCAAGTAAACTCGTTTTTTATTCAATCCAAAGTTCCACAGAGAGAAATTCTGTTACAAGTAAGGGAAATTTCATTTGAATAAAATGGTGTAGTTCGTGACACTTATCTCGTTGTAGTGCGGGATGGTTAGTTCATTGTTAACGTGTTATAGTGGTGTAAGGTTACATTTGTGCTATTAAACGTAGTTTTGCAGTTTCTTAGAAATTAGCTCCCGCAAGTGTTTGAATAGCCGAAAAGTATTTTGTAACGTTTGTGGTAGCAACGTAACTGCTAATAAAAGAGAGGACATTAACAATTTCATACATGCACTTTGGTATAGGGCTTGCTGATCACGGCACATAAGGTATGCAGTACATTGCGTTGCAGGATCGAGACTGAGAAAATGGGAAGAACAGTGCAGTGCCTTTTGCAGTTCCTCCCCGGGGCAGGATTCTTACCTGCGACCGTAGCAGCAGAACAGTTCCGGACTTAAGCGCCTAGAACCGCTCGGCCACATCGGCCGGCCTGAAGTAGTACAGAAAAGACAAAACTAGATTTGAAATTGGAATGAAAGATACTACAAATATTATCTTCCAGTCACAAAACATCGTTCCAAAATTTTTAATGTGAGCCATAATGTTTCATGGCAATGAAGAGACTGGAAACAGCTGATTTATAGACACCAATCGTGTAAGACACGAAAACGATATTTGATGGGTCTAGAAAAATCTTTTCAAGCCCAACACGTGAAAAATGTCAGCGATAACTGTTCCCTAAATTCGGTTTTCGTCTTCCGGATTCTACGTCGCGCGGAGACGAAGGTAGTCCGAGAGTAAAGGGAGTCCCTTGTCCTTCACTTGCAGCGCGACAGCTCTGCTGGTGGAACTCTATAAACACACAAGCGGAACCGGCGTGCCCTTTGCCTGCGGCAGCGTGACGTCACCGGCACTCGGCAATGTCAGATAAGTTAACATGCTGGCTGTTCTCTTTCTCTGCAGTGACCTAGCAGCCCTAGATCGCAACGCCGTCCTTGTCTAAGTGGAACGCTCCTCTGGAGTTGGGCTGTTGATAAAATATCGATATATATCGCGATATTCTTTTCACCGAAATACCGATATCTAAATGGCAATATCGAGTGCCAATATTTTTGTTTTATGTCACATTTTTTTTTTCGCAATTTCCGGTTAATGTTCGAAATTGTTCCTTTGAAATTGTAGTAGAACATAGTTTTACTTTCAATGTGTGAAGGAGTCTTACTTTTGGGCTTTCATCATGTCTAGTCTCTTTCTTTGACTGCGTGAAGCAAGTACAAGTAGCACAAAGGAAGAGGTCCGATTGCACTGGAAGGGGGGTGGGTGGAGGGGGAGTTTCAACGCAACTAGTGTGCTATTTCTCCACAATTTCTGACGGTAGTGCAGAGGACCGATTGCGTCAGCGTTTCCCCTCAAATGTCTCCGCCTAGCACAAAGATAAATCTTGTCATTTAGATTTTTGCTCATCAGTTTCAGCAACTATTTGCGTTAAAAATTCTTTTTTAATACAACTGGTGTGCTATTTCTTCACATCGGCATTCTTCAAAAACAGCTGCTGAAACTGATGAACAAAAATCTAAGTGACAAGACTGGTCTTTGCGGCGGGCGGAGACGTGTGAGGGGAAACGCTGAAGTAATCGGGGCTCGGCGCTACGCAAAGAAACGGCAACGTTTGAGTTCAATACGCAGTTTCTTGACACTACGATTGCTAGTTTCGTGGCGTTTGCAGAAATGACAAACAGGGAAGTCGACATGAAGTGTTCCACACAAATCCGATATGTGACCAAACCGAACGACGGACCCATCGGAAACCTTTTATTGTGCCACTTACTTGGTGTTACCCTTGTTAGCCAAATGGTTATCGCCAAGCATGAACGTGCACCGTTTTCCTTTCAATTCTTGCTCTAAAGGGAATAATCAGGCTGCTAGCTTGCTGATATACAGAATATCTAATAATAAATCAGCAGTTTTATGCACAACTCTAAAACTAACAGTATATTTACAATGTGCAACCGATATTATTATAGGCCGGTACGTAGTTATTTTCCGTCGATATATCGATAATTTTTTCGATACATTGAGTGCCTTCGGCGACACATTTTAAATATCGATATTTTTAATCATCACTCCTATTCTGGATGGATTTGAATGGCTTTCTTTTTGGAACGGTGGGCAAGCCACTGGAGTCGTACTCGGGTGGAACCTAAGGTCGAGTCCCTGTTCAGCTGACCGAGTGTATACGAGCACACCTGTTCCCTGGGGCCTCGAAACACGGACTAGTTAAACCATTATCTAAAAAGGACGTTGCCACAAAACCCTCTGATTATCCACCGATTTGCATTCTTCCTGAACTGTCCAATACCTTACAATAGGTAGTCCACTACCTAACAGCAAACATCCAACTGCTAGATGAATACCAATCAGGTTTCCACAAACATTGCTGCACAAAACCTACCTTAAAGGAAGTAACAGATGATCAGAAGCTTGCTATGGTCGCACAAGAAGCGACTGTCATGTACTTCAGCAAAGCCTTTGACACTGTCGACTTCGACATTTTACCTGCCAAACTTATATAGCGGCCTTAATTTCTCGGCAAATTTGGTGCAATGCTTTCGCTCATACCTGAAGTCTCGCCAGCGATGCGTCATGTGTGGCACCATAAAGTCACAATGAGGGCAGGTAGTATCTCGCGTCCCCCAGGGTTCAGTATTAGGTCTTATACTCTTTTCATTGCACGTCAACGATGTGTCATCAGTTTTGTCCCACAGCAAATACCACGTGATGACTTCCAGTTGTATCTAAGTGCAAAATCAACAAACCTGAAAAAAGCCATTGTACATTACTCTGAAAAAAATAATTTGTTTTCCAGTTATGATACAGCACTACATAAGCTTTGCTACATGTTGCTTCTGGCAAACATTGAGTACTGCTGTGAGATAACTGGAAAAAAATTATTTTTTCTGATTAATTTGTGACCAAGTATGAAAGTCATGGATGCAAATAATTCTAGACTACACCCCACAATGCTACAAACAACCAATAACTGTGTGTATAACCAGAAAATCAGTCGCTAGGCGACTTGATTAACGCTAGCAAAATGCGACCGGCTGCAGCTATTTGCGAAAACCTTTATTCATTAAAGTCGCAGTGTTCCACATCGATAATGGATAAAAATTTTATACAGAAAGATCGAAACAGGTGCATGCGACTGAAAATGGACAGTACACAGCCATTGCCGTGAAACTTTCCTTTTTCACCTCCATGTAAGCTCTTCACCCTCAGCTAAATAATGTCTGATGGTCTTTCAATAAATTGTGAGCATTAATGAACATTGTGAACGCAGTGAAAAGGGGACAGGCTTTGACAAAGTGATTAAGGTCTCTTTCTGCTCCGGTAGACCCGCTGATTCAGCTCATCCATGACTGCTTACGGCGGCTCCAGCGCCGAGGCAAAGAGGTAATCTTTTGCTGGGTACCTGGCCACGTTGGGATACAGGGTATTGCCATGGCTGATAAAGCTGCCAAGTAAGCATGTTGGGATGGTGTTGTCCATCAATGTCCCATTCCATTGCACGCCATTATCTCATTTTCTGACAGATGCATCATGCATCAGTGGGAGACTGAATGGTTGCAGGTGTGGGACAACAAACTGGAACGAGGGCTTGCTTACCAGACTGCGCATCAGAAATATCACTTTCAGCCATGGCTTCCTCCACTGGGGGGAGGATCCACCTTTCTGTGAAGTTTGTGGCGTGCCGCTTTCAGTTCAGCATGTCGCTACGTATATCTTGTTTAGTGATTTTTGGGCAGCCCTTGGTCTCGCTGGAGATCTTCCCACCGTCCTCGCAGATACCGATACCAGTGTTAACAGAGTGGTGAAATTTTGTGAACTATCAGGCCTCATCCCTAAACTGATCGGGAAGGGCGGTAGGCTTTAGTATATTATAAACTGCTCTGCATGTGGGAACAGCCTTTGTCCCCAACCATGAGATTTAATGTTGACTTTTCGTCAGGGCACTGATGACCGTGATGTCGAGCGCCTCCTCAACCCAACTCATCATCATCATCATCATCATCTTTCTGTTCCACTCATGCAACTGCTGGGAAGCGTCACTGTTTGTTCAGCCCCGTGAGAGCTATCAATTGTTTAGTTTATTTGTTTATTTATTCTTCAGAATTCCAGTCTATTATCTTGGAAGCTAACACAGGCAATATGCCTCACTTCTCTGCTCATAACAAAAAATTATACATTAAATTTATTCCTGGTAATTATGTATGAGGGTCGTCCCAAAAGTAAAATTGGTCATTGTTTTTGAAAGAGAAGATAGTATACCGGGTGACACGAAGAAACACTATATGAATCCACACACGTTGCTGGTTGAACGGCAGAAGGGCATCAGCGGAGGAGGAATGACGCATGCACAGAGTGCCGAAGAAAAGAGAGTTGCAGAACACTGGCGTGCCCAAGGTTATTCGAGTACACCTCACGATGGCAAATGGACGTGTACTGACAACACGGTTGCCAGTGGAAGTGCATGTGTGTTATTTGGTATAAATGGGCCCATGACACAAGTGTGTCCGTCGTCCATGAACACCAACAGACCGTATATGAAGTCATGTCTCATCAAATGGTTGGTCGCTGGTGCTGCATGCTCGGCGAAAAAAGGCAGAGTGTGGAGGATGAAGGTCAAAGTGGCCGTCCCTCCACATGCATGAAAGAAAATACACTACTGGCCATTAAAATTGCTGCACCAAGAAGAAATGCAGATGATAAACGGGTATTCATTGGACAAATATGCTATACTACAACTGACATGTGATTACATTTTCACGCAATCTGGGTGCATACATCCTGAGAAATCAGTAACCAGAACAAGTTACCCAACCACTAACACTACTGTCAGTACTACAGATTTTGTTCTGTTTATGTTCATTTACTAGAGTGCATCAAAATGTTGGTTGTATACCCTACTGGACCCGTCACCATACTACCCTGTCATCAGGCATTTTCTGTTGGATTTCTTGGGCATAGGGTAGCACGTCAGCGCTGATTCCAACGCAATATGCGATTCCAAGATTCACTATAACATCTTGGAATCCACACATCCGTGGTCACTTGGACCAAGGGGATGGAAAGTCATTTGTAGGTTGTCGATATCAACTGCCTCTTCTCGATCTGTAGAGCTTGTTCTCTAGACGGGATAGCTGACCTGCAGTTTAATGCTTCGTGAAATCCTCCTTGACCTTCCTGGACACTACACCTGCAGTATCGTCCAAGATGTGTCAGACCGACTCATTTCTCAGTACTGCTCTGGGATCCAGCATTCTTAATGCCTGTCGGCCGTTACCTGCTGCGTCTTTTTAGAGCACACATCGACGCGCAAGTCGCCGAAGTGGCGTCAGATCGAAAGACTTGCACCACGCGAGCGGTCTACCCGACGGGAGGCCCTCGTCACACGCCATTATTATTATTATTTAGAGCACACAGTCCCCCAATGAGTGTTCTGAAGTGCCTACACTGCCGCAGGCGCAACTTATCATTCGTCCGTCTTTTGATTTTCTGCAGATACATTGCATATGGGTCGTGGCCAGTCAGGTAATGCATCAGTACACTCGACGGGTAAAGAAAATTCATTTTGAGTCTCTTCCTGATGTTAAATACAAAATCCCATGAGCTCCTACCTGTGCCTGAAGTGTCCCATTCATTTTGCCATAGTTGAGATTAGTACGAACTGCTATATGCGTGGTTTTATCTGCACGATTTCTACAGGAAATATACAAAGAGGTCTGAACAATTGTCAATCGTTTTACACGATCCAGTCACAGTAATGTGATGACCGCCTACGTTCGACGTCGACCAGCAATAACCACACACAGACGGCAGGTTGAAGCGTTAGCAGTGGAGGACATACAAAAATTATCGGGGGGACGCGGAAAGCAGTGCAGTCGTTGTCATAATGCGAAAAAGGAGCGATTTATCTGGCGTCCTAAAGGCCATGATCATTGTCTTTCGGGCCAAAGAGAGGAAGAATCTCCGAAACGGCTAAGTTTGTAAACTGTTCACGGGCTGCCGCGGTTAAAGTATACGTGGATGGCAAAGTGACGCTTTCGAAAATCGGTGTCGAGGAAACTGTGGTGCACCACGGCGTAAACGATGGCTGCGGAGATATGTATGGGCGAACAGAAGTGTGACTGTTGAGCACCGACCGCCCAGAGAAACCAAGGGGCTATCAATAGTGTTCATTACCAACTAAGGCTGGCCTTTGCAGGCCAGTACCACAAACAGACGTCCACTGAGTGGATGCTCCATCGGACAGACGCCGTTGTCGTGTACAGCTCTGCAACAATCGTCGGAAGGGCCCACACGGAGGAGGGAGCGTTATGGTCTGGGGAATGTTTTCCTGGCGTTTCCTGGATGATCCGGTCATTCTGGAAGGTAGAATAGATCAACGCAAGTATGCATCTATACTTTTGGACCATGTCCAGATATACATATAAGGGGCGTTCAAAAAAAAAAAAAAAAAAACCGGAGGCATAATTACAGAAACCAGTACCTGTATGTTAGAAGTATTGCCTCTGGCTGTTGAGACACTTGTCCTACTGTGACACAAGCGATGAATGGCTGTCTCATAAAATTCCCAGGCTGCGATGTGAACCAGATCCGCACGTACAGCTGGACGTCGTCGTCCACACGAGTGCAGGAAAGGTTATGCTGACGTTCTTCTTTGATGGCCTCCTTCTGGTTCACTTCCTGTAGCACGGGACAACAGTGAATGCCCAGTGTTACTCGCAAACCTTGACCACCCTTCGCTAAGCGATCAAATCAAAACGACCAGGCAACCTCACCTGTGGGATCATTCTGCTCCACGACAATTTGAAGCCTCATACTGCGAACACAGTCGCGGCACTCCTGCAGAAATTCAAATGGGAGGTTCTCGGTCATCCTCCATACAGTCCGGACCTCTCTCCCTGTGATGAGGCCATTTTTGGCCCCCTTAAAAAGGCTATGAGGGGCAAACGATTCACCTCGGATGGCGAAGTCCAGCTGTACGTGCGCAACTGGTTCACACTGCAGGACCGGGAATTGTATGAGACAGCCATTCACCGCCATGTGTCACAGTAGGACAAGTGTCTCAACAGCCAGTGTCAATACTTCTAACATACAGATACTGGTTTCTGTAATTATGACTCCGGCTCGTTTCTTTTTGAACGCCCCTTACACATTTGATTTTCCCGGGCACAATGACAGGTACCAGGAGGGCAATGCAGGGTGTCACACAGCTTGCAATGTATGGGCATGGTTCGAAGAGCACCAGCATGAGTTTATTCCGCACACATTGCCATTCCTGAAGAGCCAAACACAAGGTTATTGCTGAGAAAGCACATCACACAAATGGCCTCCATCGTTGGCGATGAACTGAAGAACATTCCTGTAATTCACTTCATTACGTTCTCAATCATGTCTTGAGGAATGGCCGGCACACAGTTTTAATCTGCCAGGGAGTTTCGTATCAGCGCACACTCCGCTGTAGAGTGAAAATTTCATTCTAGAAACATCCCCCAGGCTGTGTATAAGCCATGCCTCCGCAATATCCTTTCTTCCAGGAGTGCTAGTTCTGCAAGGTTCGCAGGAGAGCTTCTGTGAAGTTTGGAAAGTAGGAGACGAGGTACTGGCGGAATTAAAGCTGTGAGGTCGGAGCGTGAGTCGTGCTCGGGTAGCTCAGTTGGTAGAGCACTTACCCGCGAAAGACGAAGGTCCCGAGTTTGAGACTCGGTCCGGCACACAGTTTTAATCTGCCAGGAAGTTTCATATCAACGCACACTCCGCTGTAGAGTGAAAATTTCATTCTAATGGCCTCTATTGTTTCCCAGATTGCGTCTTTCAACTCATCAATATTGTGGAGTTGTTCTTGAGACGACTCCACGGAAAAAAAGCTCAGGGGCTGAAAGATCAGCTGACCCCTACGGCGGTTGGGTATCAGCGAATGGTAAGAGTAATCGTTGTACAAAGTGGTGCCTCCGTGTACTCACTGAATTAAAGGTCGTATGCGCTGGCCCCGCGTCTTATTGAGACCATATCGCGTTTAGAGGTCAATGTCCCTGCAGATACGGAATGAAGAAATTGTCGATGACTGTCACATTCTGCTTGCAACTGACATTTACTTGGCGGCCCTTGTTGTCTTTAAAAAAGAATATGGCCCAACGATTCCAACGGATTGTCCGATAGCACACCAGGAACTGGCCTTTGGGCTACCTGGGCTTTTTCATGTCTATGCTGCGGATTTTATTTTAGCAATATCGAAAGTTTCACTTACTGACAAACTCATTCAGATTAAAGTTCGCCGTATCAGACATCACAATATTTGTCAGAGGCCGTGATCCTGGTAAATTCTGTCAAGTAATGCTGTGCAGAAATTGCACATATTCACTGTTACCTCCAGGCCACATCTGTTGAGCCACTTGCAACTTATAAGGACGAAACTTTAAACGCTGTTTCACAATCCTCTGAAAATATGATGGAGGATCAAATACAAACCGGAACTTTTTTTTATAAGTATGTTTAAGTTCCAGATAAATTCAGCCTCCTGAACAGGGAACACATTTTTCCCAGCGGATAAGGAATTTCTTGATCCCGTTTTACATAAAATGAACGTGGCTGTGACAGCAGCCATCTGCGCATGAATTCGTGAATATTTTGTTCAGTTCAGTCAGCTGTGGGGGTGATCGAGCGATGTCGTGAAGCATGGTCGCATCATGGGTTGGAAATGTGTGCCTTTTCTGACAGTATACAAGGCTCGTTTGATCCTAAAGTCGGCAATAGTACGCGCTAAGACGTCAGTGGAGATAATCGATTACAAGAAATCCTTTAAAATAAAAAAAAAAAAGACTTTTGCAAGAACCTTCCCCGCAGAGAGATGACTTTTGGCTCTGACGGGCCCATGTTTCATCAAAGTTCACAGTCCGGTGTAAAAAATGTACTCATTCAGCTCGGTAGTGTGTCAATAGCCGTTTGCATACCTCGAAACGAAACTTGTGCTTTGTGGTGAGAGGATGACAAGATGAGAAACCCATTTTGCGGACACTTTCCGAAACACAAGTTTGTTAGTAATGATGGCCTAGAACCACCGTAGCTTTTGTAACCACTTCTTTTGTAACCACTTCAGCCATTTCAGCAACTGTTAATGTGTAATCGTCTTCCGTAAACTGGCTAACAATGCGAATATTCTCCTCAGTGAGGCTGGTCCTCTGACCACGTTGGTGAGCTGCGTCCCAGGTGTTTCTCGTTCTCGTGAAAACTTTTTTTGCCTTGTGTACACTTGGGTGTTTCTCAGGGTGTTGTCTCCGAACTGCGCACGATGCCTTTTCAAAATTTCGGACGCTTTTACGGTCTCTGTTGTGAGAAACCTGAATATAATGCGTTGCGCAACAGATGACGGTATCCCTCGCCGTGACATTAGGATTCTGACTAAAGAAGCGGTACGACCAATTTCTAGCTGCGGGGAACCCATACTGGAAACGAAAGCAGCCGGCCGCTGTGGCCGAGCGGTTTTAGGCGCTTCAGTCCGGAACCGCGCCGCTGCTACGGTCGCAGGTGCGAATCCTGCCTCGGGCATGGATGTGTGTGATGTCCTTAGGTTCAAATGGCTCTGAGCACTATGGGACTTAACATGTGAGGTCATCAGTCCCCTAGAACTTAGAACTACTTAAACCTAACTAACCTAAGGACATCACACACATCCATGCCCGAGGCAGGATTCGAACCTGCGACCGTAGCGGGATGTCCTTAGATTTGTTAGGTTTAAGTAGTTCTAAGTCTAGGAGACTGATGACCTCATATGTTAAGTCCCATAGCGCTTCCAGCAATTTGCTTTGAAACGAAAGCAACAATGAGCAGAGATCGTGCAGTTCCTCGTTTACAAAAAGGCGCCTAGAACAAAAATTCCAGTGTGTATTATTCACCCTCCTTCGTGCGAGGTATTTGTCATATTCTGGAATGACGACGAACAAATCACTGTGGGCTTCGTTGCAGAGCGACACTAGCTCCTCGGATATTTTCCAGCGTTCCGAGTGTCATTTCAAGTCTCTTATGCTTCACATTCGTTACAGAACTCGTACCACGCCGTTGTCTTATCCGCCTCGATAATGTCCTTCTGCCTGGAACACGGAAATGCCGGCCCCGTCAACGGCTCATTGAGAGTTACACAATCGCAACGCTATGCACACGGCAGACCTCCAGCACTGCCTCAGTACGCACTTGCGCTGGACGGCGTTCCATACTGAACCGAAGTCATACTCCGTGAGCCAAAGTAGACGGGGTGGATAGAACCAGCACCTCTACACCTTGAAGAGAGGCCAATTGAAGATGTTTCCCGCGGGCCACGCTCTATGATGACTCCCTGACCGACAGGAAGATCACCGTAATGTTAAGCCGTGCGTGGCTCGTGTTCCGTTATCATGTATGCTACACCCTCTTTTTAACGTACTTCCACCTCACTACGTTAATTTAAATTACTACTGTCACTGAGTTGCTGCTTTGCCTGACCGTGAGCGGCGCTAGCAGCGCGTATCGATATATCCCCTCTCGTAGTATCTTTGCTCCACTGCTATTACTTCCCGGTCGTTGTCTGTCGTAAGACATTTCGGGTCGCGAGTTCGGGTCTGCCAGTCAGTTGGAACGCGTCTGAAGCACAGTCCAGACCTGGCAGTCGGGGAGTTGCATTGCGGCACTGGTGCAGTCGGGTTGGAGCAGCAGTGAGGTCTGCGTCGACATGGCTCGCCCGACCATTGCCGCCACGCATCACTTGAGCCGGGCCTCGGCCTTGGTGGATCGTCGGTCGGTCGTCCTACTGGACGACGCGGTTTGCCTCGCCGATCGTTCATGAGTCGGCTGTGTGTGTGTGTGTGCATCGACTCCCGATTTGTCTTCGTGCGTGTTTAGTTACTGTTGGGTACCGTTCAGGTCTTAGTGCAAGTGTTTGTCAGGTTGTGTGTGTAGCTGGCGTTATTTCAACGACTGCTTTAGACGTTGTCGACATTCTGAGGGCAATCGGTCGGTTGCTGCGGACCAAGGAAGTTACCTCCGCGCGGTGTAGTTGGTCGGGCCCGCTGGCGGTCCCTGCGCAGTGTCGGAGCGTGTGTGGAGCTGTCCGATCGCTACGAGCTACGTAGCTCACCGACCCAGGACGTTAAAGTTGAGTAGTGGTTTCAAGTACCCAAGCCACGTCCGTTCATGTCGTGTGGTTCGTTTCGGTAGTTCGCTGTTGGGGAGGTTCTCCCGTGAGCAACACAGAGTGTTCGTATTGCTGACTACAATTCAAGTGCACCAGCGGAATTTCCTGCCTTGTAGCTTTCCGGTTACCTGTCGTGGCCACTAACGTAATTTCAGGCAGTGTCCTTTCCCCACCGGTTGTCCCTGTCCAACACGATCGGTGGCAAGCAAGTCGTTTGTCGGTCGGTCCGTGGCTGTCCCTTGAGTGGGTTCCGACGGATCAAGTATAGTTGGGCTCACCACCTGTGTCACCTAAGTGAACGAGGGCAGACCGACCCCCTGGAAGCTTCTGAGTGCTGTTGTCTTTACTGTCTTTCTCACCAGTTTTTAATTGTCTGTTTATAAGCTATCATAGCCAATGATTAAAAATTTTTTTTGCTTTTACTGTGTTTTATGTAAGTAAGTTGAATTCCAGCAAGTGGATATTTGCTGAATGGTTATTGCGTTGTCTTTTCTTTTAGTGCGGTTTCCGCTACTTAAAACTTAAGGTTTATGGTTATTTTTTTTTAATTTTGGAAAATTAATTGTGGGGCTTCAGTTTTGGAACCTTATTCTTAAAATTACAAGCTTAAACATTGCGGCCTTCTGCCTTTGAAAGGTTATGGTAATTTATTTTAAAATCTTGAAAATTTTATTGTGGGCCTTCAACCATTTGCATTGCATCTTGTTTAGGTTTGTCTATCCACCCTTACCTTGAGGCTTTCAGCCTACCTGTGATATATTCATATTTTAATGATTTTATTTGTAACTTTTACTGTGTGTCTTCGTTTACTTGAAATTTATTTGATTGCTTTTCAGATTTCTTGCTTGGAGGCTTTCAGCCGTGAAAGAATTGCATTTTGAAACTCGTAGTTGCAAAAGTTCGGCTATGTGCCGCTTTGGTTGTAAATGTGTTATTAGTTTACAATAAGTTACAATTTTAAGGTGAAGCTGACCGCAACCTTATTTGGCCCTTCCACAATCCTAATCACTTGCTCTGCTCAGCAGGTTTAGCGGGAGTATCAAGTGTCACATCTGTCCTCACTCCTTGAGAAACTGCGGAGAGGTTTGGAATTTAATTCGGCACACTGGCGCAAAGACTGGTGGCCAGGAACGTTACGCCACCACCTCTCCTGCCCTTGCCGGTTAAACACTGACGATGAGGGTTCCTTCCACCATACGATTAGAAACCACTGCCTCCGAGTCAAGAGCCACCGCACACACGGATGTTGGCGGATGCGGCTCCGTCCAATCCGATTTCCGTCCCACACAGTCTAGTATTATTCAAGTATCGGGTGTGTAGACCACGAGGAGCGTTCAGTAAGTACTGCGAGACATTCTTTTTTTTTAAAACAGTTTGCTTTTATTCAGGATTCCAACACATCATATTATTCTCAATATTTTGACTACAAAACCCTATTTCTCAACATAATCTCCATTCAACGTGACGGCCTTACTCCATCGGAAGATGGACCGTCTCCCTGCATATGCCACTCTGCTCTCAAATGGCTCTGAGCACTATGGGACTTAACTTCTGAGGTCATCATTCCCCTAGAAGCTAGAACTACTTAAACCTAACTAACCTAAGGACATCATACACATCCATGCCCGAGGCAGGATTCGAACCTGCGACCGTAGCAGCCGCTTGGTTCCGACCTTAAGCGCCTAGAACCGCTCGGCCACAGCGGCCGGCTACACCAAGAAGGAGTTGTGTTCACATAAAAGCAACTTGGTAGGCCTGTTTCTACGTCTGAAGATGATCACTATTCCAATTTCGCGCCAGTCGCTTTAGAGCGGCGTTAGTAGCGCCACTATGAAGGCGCAAGTCAGCTTTACTTAAAAGACACGTTGTAAAGATAGTGAGCGTTAGTTGGCTTTGACATTGGACGTGATGAGTTGATGTTCGTCAAAAACGCCTTGAAGGCAACAATTATCAACACCTCACTGAGTCTGAGCGAGGTCGTGTAACGGGGTTATGAGAAGCTGGATGTTGCTTCGGCAATGTTGCAGAAAGGCGTGCAGGAATGTGGCCACTGTACATGACTGCTGGCAGAGGTGGTCTCGATATCAATAGCACCCCACGGGCGAAGTTGGAAACGGAATTGCAAGTTTCCGTCAGACGCCTATAGTGGTTATGTGGGATCTGTCGGACTCAATGGTGCGCACCCGCTGAGCCACACCTCCAGCGCCCTCTGCCGCCCTGTTGTAGCACGGCTGGCAATAGCGAGATGGCCACTACCACTTGGAGCCTCTTTGCTACAACATCATCGCTCGTGCTTACTTCAGGCAGCATCATCCTTGTTGACATTGTGATAGAGGGCCTCCGTTTCTTGCGGCGTTCTAATGAGTCTTTGTATACTTGGAGAAAGGTAAGTTACGTAAATTTTCTGTTTACTGAGTTAATTTGTTTGCTAATCATTTCTGCTCCTGTTAGGCTTTCCTACAGTGACATCTACCACGCCACTCTGTAGTCCGCCTCTCCTTACTGTTGTGTATAAAGTCGGACACAACAACCAGAATGTACGTTCACAAGAAGACTGCGCCTGGACGGCCACGTGCCACTACCGAGAGGGAAGATCATTGTGTTCAGCGTACGGCTCTGGAGCGTCATACTACATGTGCAGCAGCAATCTGACCAGCAGCTGGCATCACAGTGAACAACAAACTGTTACATATCGGTTACTTCAAGGACAGCTCCCAGCCAGATGCCCTGTAGCGCGCATTCCACTGACCCCAAACCACGGCCGTTTCAAGCTCATTGGAGGTCAGATTTGAGGTCAATGAATGTAACTCATCTTTTGGTGGAGTATGGCACTACAGTTGTTCATGTTCAATAAGAACAATACCAATCTTTCTAGGCAACCAGTTTCGACGTTACACTACGTCATCTTCAGGCCTAAACTGCTACATTTGTAACACGAAGGTTCCTAGACTGGGGCAACTACCTGTATAAAACACATAAGCACGTTCAGTAAAAGCATTAAAAGGTATTGAATTGGAAAAACACACAACAGTATATGCTGACTAGAAACAATATAAAAAATCCACTACGGCGTACATTAACAGCCTTGCTTATTATAGCCAAATATACATAAACTTAGGTCAGTTACAGCTTCCGGATGAGCAGGGATTCGTTATGCAATTGACTAGTTCTTACCACGAGGCAAAAGGAATTTTTCTATCTTTCTTAGAGTACCTTTTACAGGTGAGTCTAGTAATACGAGGTGCATTCAAGTTCTAAGGCCTCCGATTTTTTTTCTAATTAACTACTCACCCGAAATCGATGAAACTGGCGTTACTTCTCGACGTAATCGCCCTGCAGACGTACACATTTTTCACAACGCTGACGCCATGATTCCATGGCAGCGGCGAAGGCTTCTTTAGGAGTCTGTTATGACCACTGGAAAATCGCTGAGGCAATAGCAGCACGGCTGGTGAATGTGCGGCCACGGAGAGTGTCTTTCATTGTTGGAAAAAAGCCAAAAGTCACTAGGAGCCAGGTGAGGTGAGTAGGGAGTATGAGGAATCACTTCAAAGTTGTTATCACGAAGAAACTGTTGCGTAACGTTAGCTCGATGTGCGGGTGCATTGTCTTGGTGAAACAGCACACGCGCAGCTCTTCCTGGACGTTTTTGTTGCAGTGCAGGAAGGATGCACCTGTTACCGTAGTGCCCTTTGGAACGCAATGGGTAAGGATTACGCCCTCGCTGTCCCAGAACATGGACACCATCATTTTTTCAGCACTGGCGGTTACCCGAAATTTTTTTGGTGGCGTTGAATCTGTGTGCTTCCATTGAGCTGACTGGCGCTTTGTTTCTGGATTGAAAAATGGCATCCAAGTCTCATCCATTGTCACAACCGACGAAAAGAAAGTCCCATTCGTGCTGTCGTTGCGCGTCAACATTGCTCGGCAACATGCCACACGGGCAGCCGTGTGGTCGTCCGTCAGCATTCGTGGCACCCACCTGGATGACACTTTTCGCATTTTCAGGTCGTCATGCAGGATTGTGTACACAGAACCCACAGAAATGCCAACTCTGGAGGCGATCTGTTCAACAGTCATTCGGCGATCCCCCAAAACAATTCTCTCCACTTTCTCGATCATGTCGTGAGACAGGCTTTTGTCAGCCCGAGGTTGTTTCGGTTTGTTGTCACACGATGTTCTGCCTTCATTAAACTGTCGCACCCACGAACGCACTTTCGACACATCCATAACTCCATCACCACATGTCTCCTTCAATTGTCGATGAATTTCAATTGGTTTCACACCACGCAAATTCAGAAAATGAATGATTGCACGCTGTTCAAGTAAGGAAAACGTCACCATTTTAAGTATTTAAACCAGTTCTCATTCTCGCCGCTGGCGGTAAAATTCCATCTGCCATTCGGTGCTGCCATCTCTGGGACGTATTGACAATGAACGCGGCCTCATTTTAAAACAATGCGCATGTTTCTATCTTTTTCCAGTCTGGAGAAAAAAAATCGGAGGCCTTAGAACTTGAATGCACCTCATACTAGTTATGGCAGGCGAGACAATGGATCAGGTCTTAGTGCCTTGCATTTTAAACAGTACAGTCATTGGTGCCTTAGAGTTTCACAGACTTGACAGAGGCTAACAGTCAAATAAACCCGTAGGTAAGCTGGGAGGGGAAAGAAGCAGTCCGAACCACAGATTTACTCTGACTCCCCCCCCCTTTCGTCCTCAAAAGGGGACAAACGGACTACCCTTTCTCATATTACCACCTTCCCGCGGGTGGGCGGACGAGAATGAATGGCGGGAAACCCCCCAAAAAATACGGCTGGTATAATTAACAAGAATAAGTAAATTGGATTCAATTAAACTTCATAAAATCTGTTAACAATCAATACTCAACTTCTGGTGCGTTACGACTCCCAGGACTGAACCAACGCAGCACCTCCAAATGCTCTGCCGAGCCGCCCGCTGCCAGCCGTTTCAACGGACGCAGGAAGGCGCGCCGATTTTCAGAACCTCCTCGCCGGTCGACAGCATACGGCCGAACTGCTGATTAGACCCCTCGCCGACCCACGCTCAGGAAGATTCCTTTCGCGACGAGCAGTTTTTTTTTTTTAATTTGGCCTTTGAGTGTGTACTCAATTTAGCCATCGGCAACACATAGTGACAATGTACACATAATTGAATAAACAAATATAGAAATGCATATTTACAAGAATAAAAAGCTTAACTGTTACAGTTGTGTACATAATGTTTTAAAATTTGAATTGAATTGAATTGGAAAATAATTAAAAGTGTCTTGGCTTACAATTTACACCAATTCTGAAATATCTTCATCAGCAAGACATATTTATAATTTACGTACACCATTAAAGACTACATATTGTGACCAGTACTCTTGATGAAGTTAACTATCACTTTATATAGACGAACGTCTTTAGTACACAAAAGAGAAGACGCTGATTGAGGAAGATGGTAGCCCATACTCAGCAATGCCTTCAGAAAAACCAACCGTTCACGGTCAAATTTGGGGCACATAAATAAGATGTGGTTGACTTCAATAAAATTCTTCAGGGTATCAGACCGCATCGTCATAATTTAAAATGCACCAACGTTTCGGCCAGCGTTGCAGCTAGCCTTCATCAGGGCCTTACGTTAACAAGATGTGGTTGACATCAGCTTCCGACTCAGGATCACACTCACATGCCGGTGAACTGTAAACGTTGATCCGATGTAGATGTTGTGGGAAAGAGGCATGATTGAAGCGGAGTCTTATAATGGTAGAAATCGTGGATCGGTCCAGATGTGTCCTCATGAACCACGGCTGTGAAGGAATCCGAGGTTGTAGCACTGCGTAATAATCGCCTTTTGTCTGTTGAGAAACGTTCCACATTTCCTGCCATTGTTGTCTTGCGTGATCCTTGACTACCCGTAAGTAGTCTGTATAAGGAAGGTGCAGATCCAGGACGGTGCCTACGGTTGCCGCTTGTTTGGCTAATGCATCAACTTCATCATTATAGAGGATACCAGAGTGGGAAGGTACCCACAACAAATGGATCGTCCGGCCCGTGCGTGTGCTGCGAATATATTCAGATATCACATCCAAGATATAACTGTTGGTTGTTTTGTTCCATCGACTGTACTGAATGTTTTTAAGAACGCTTTGCGAGTCAGATACTATCAATATCTCGGGGAAGGAAGTGCTAGAGACAAACTTAAGTGCTTCCAAAACTGCCTACGAGCAGTTAACGCCCCATAGCACGGAGCCGTTGCTCGCGTCGCTTACGCTGATGCCGCGGTCTGCGTGCTGTCCCTCTAGCACCGGCAGAGAAGTCGCTTCGCGATGCCCCGACTGCCAACTCTCCAAGAGACCCTATACAGACACTTCTCAAACCCACTCGAACAGCCCACTTTTCCCCTTTGCCTCTACAGGGAGACACCGAAGCCTTCAATTGCGACAACGGCGCCACCGCCAGAAAACGGAGGGCGACTGCTTCACGCTATGCGCTGCGGCGCGGTTTTCAAAGCTAACTTTACTGCGACTCATGGACTTACACCTGCAGTTATGATCTGAGTTGCGATTTCGTATGACAGCGTATCCCACGGACTTACACCTGCAGTTATGATCTGAGTTGCGATTTCGTATGACAGCGTATCCCACGCACCCTAACTGCAATTCTGTACGTTAGACTGTTGATTCAACCTGTTGTTCTGCCATTCATGAACTGCATACCAGGGGATGTTTTCCAACAGGATAACGCTCGCCCACATACCGCTGTTGTATCACAATATGCTCTACAGAGTGTCGACATGTTGCCTTGGGCTCCTCGATCACCTGATCTGCCTCCAGCCGAGCACATGTGGAGCATCATCTAACGAAAACTCCAGCGCCATCCACAAACAACACTAACCGTCTATGCGTTGACTGACCAGGTGCAACGGGCGTGGAACTGCATCCCACAAACTGACATCCGGCACATGTACGACACAGTGCATGAACGCTTACGTTCAATATTGGCGTTTAGACAGGTTATTAATGTACCTGCATTTCCCATTTGAAATGGCGTACCTCGCCCTTACGTTAACCTGTGATCTTTCAATGTTAATCACTCAAATATGTTACCTAGACATACCCATAAATTTTATTACTCTAGATTACTTATTTTTTGGTGATGCGAACTTTTTCCATCAATGTGTTTTTGTTCTGCGTATCCTTCATCACCAAGTAAATTGGAAACTCCTGAGTTAGGGTGAGAGCAGAAATTATCTCGATGTTTCCACTTTCGGTGTAAACCGTGATTTACTTTCAAAGAATACTCTTAAGAATTTATTTTATTTACTAGCAATTCATAAATAACATTAACACATTTAATCACACTACGTAAGCATGGAACTAGTTGCCAGGGAGTAACTAATGACATCATAACCAAATTCCTTTTAACAAATGGGAATTTTATTCACTTTAATAGTGCCTAAAAGCTTTTTTTAAAAAGAAACAGATTTAAAATTATAATCAGAAAGCACCTCTAAATATCAAGTTACAATTTATTCAGAGGCAGAAAGAAACAAGTTTTGACTGTATGAGCTTTCGGGCAGAGAACCTTGCCGCTCCCTTTTGACACGGCCGTAGTTACGACTGCTCACAACAGCCTCTGAAAGACTACACTGGTGCAAATCTGCAACACACTAGATAACTTTAAACTAAGAGTTTTAACAATTTACACAGGCACACAAACTATGCATCCCCCGTAGGAGGGATGGAAAAGGTACAAAACACTAACAGTTAAAATATTAACCTTGCTACGGTAGGTGCAACTTGATTTTAACTTCTAAGAAAGTCTTACGGTGAAAGGGTGGCAACTTTATGTACCAAAACGATCATTTAAATAAAAGCCCATGAAATGCAATCTTATATAAAATTCTACAAGGTTGGCCAAACAATAGTTAAGATGCTCTACAGTACACAGATACCGCCGCTCAAGATCATAGGCAATAATATCAAAGTTTCCAAAGGTCAAAACATATTTCAGGTATTAGGCCGTTATACTCCAAGCAATAAATTCGTTAACACACCAAGTCTGACAAACATGACAGAGGGAGCTACTAACGTACGGTAGATTGATAGGGAGATTACCGAACAACCCGAACCGCAGGTTGCTCTAACCCGCCCCTACTCCACAAGGGAAAAACTGACCACCCAATTTATAAACAACCACCTCCCCGCGGGTGGGCAAACGGAGAAGAATGGTGGGACGACCCCAAAGCAAAACGGCTGGTGACCTCACCAAGAAAACAAGTAGAATTTAACAAGAGTAAATCAAACAAGATATCACCAATCACTTAACTTCTAATAAACTGCAATTTCTCGAGAAGACCTGACGCAGCATCCCCAAATCGCTCTCCCGAACCGTCCGCTGCCAGCCGCTTCAACGGACGCAGGAAGGCGCGCCGATCTCCCGTCTCACGGCGTCGCAGCTCGCACCGGCCAGACCGATGTCGTGGGTTGACTCCTGTTGCTCTCGTGTCGACCGCGAAGTCACTACACCTCGCTATACGCCACGGCCCACTGGACTCACGTGGCGACTTCACATGCGCCGACGCTCATGACGGACAAGTCATCTCGTGTCCCAGTGCGCAACTGACCAACCGATCGATCCAACCGCCAATGACCATTGCCGAAGCAAACTCGAGCAGACTGGCGGCCTAACACGCAGACTCAGATGCAGGAACTAAGCCCCGACCGGGCGACCACTCGCTGAGTTCTCTTACTGGCGGAGTGGAAAGACTCATTTTGCCGGCTTTAAAGGTTGATCCGAACGACAGACATACTAGCACTCCGAACGACAGACAGACAATAACTGCCTAACAAATGCGGACGAGAGACAGACTAGCAAGCTGGGGACGAGAGACTGACCCAGACTGACCGACTGGCGAGCTCATAGCGCCCCTTAAATGCACGTGAACAGGCAACCTTTCCTCTTTCCCACCAGAGGGAGACACCATACGATTGCCACAGCGGCGCCACCGCCAGAAACGGAGGGCGACTGCTTCACACTACACGCTGCGGCGCGCTCTTCAAAACAGCAACTTTTCCCACGTCTCACGGTGGCTCGTGTCTCGAAGTTTAGCAGTCTCATAAACTTACCTGTATAGCTAAAAAACTTGATAGTAACAAAACTCTCACCTCTGCTTAAGGCAGCTTATTTCCTGAAGGCTCCAAATGCAACTCAATAGAATTTAGTGTACTCGAGAACGAAGTTCTCAAGTTAACACACATAGAGGTATGGAACAAGTGAAAAAATTAATTTGAACATGTTGTGGTTGGCATGAGAGCCAACACCGTGTTACTAGAGGAGGCCGAAAGGCACGCGTTTTAGCTCACGCAAGCTGGCGTGAGGTCTGGAACAGGACAAGGAAATTAGAATTTATAAAAACGGACGTAGCTGGTGGAATACTTAACTTTAATCCATTGATGATGAACGTCGCTCTTGACGGTACATGATTCTAAATATCAATACTAACTGAATATGGCGCCTTGCTAGGTCGTAGCAAATGACGTAGCTGAAGGCTATGCTAAACTATCGTCTCGGCAAATGAGAGCGTATTTTGTCAGTGAACCATCGCTAGCAAAGTCGGTTGTACAACTGGGGCGAGTGCTAGGAAGTCTCTCTAGACCTGCCGTGTGGCGGCGCTCGGTCTGCAATCACTGATAGTGGCGACACGCGGGTCCGACGTATACTATCGGACCGCGGCCGATTTAAAGGCTACCACCTAGCAAGTGTGGTGTCTGGCGGTGACACCACAGAACACAAAAGAAAAGGAATGAATATAAGCTCGGGAAGATCCGAAATTACTCTTTAAGAAAAAGCGCATCACGACGGAAATTGTGATGGGCCCGAAATCGCTAGATGTGAAAGAGGTTCACAAATTGTGGTATTTGATAATGCGTCAGTCTAACTCTGGTCCTTATGCTAGCAGTCATTCAGCTCGGCATTCACTGGTATAGTTGTTGGCTCCTGAGGATGTCGTGCCAAATGCTGTCCAATTGGCGCTTCAGATCGTGAAAATCCCGAGATGGCTGGAGGGCCCTTCCCATAATGCTCCAAACGTTCTCAATTTGGGGCCAAAGCAGGATTTGGCAAGCACAAAGGCAAGCAGTAGAAACTCCTGCCATGTGCGAGTGGGCATTACCTTGCTAAAATGTAAGTCCAGGATGACTTGCTATGAAAGACAGAAAAAGGGGACATAGAATATCGTCAACGTGCCGCTGTGGTGGAATGGTGCCGCGGATGACAACCAAATGGGTCCTGCTATGAAATGAAATGGCACCACCGACCATCACTCCTGGTTGTCTGCCCGTATTAGGCGCGACAATCAGGTCGGTATTGCACCACTGACCAGGTCGTCTACAAATACGTTTTCGCTGAAATCTCACTGAGTGGGGTGTAGAACTCCCAGTGATGAGTTCCGCTTCGAATTGAGCTCTGATGACCAACGAAGGCGTGTCTGGAGGCGCACTGCACAGTGGTGGGATACTGCCCTGACTGTTGCTGCCATACAGCCAGACAACAGCGACTGATGCTGTGGGATACCATTTCACTTCATAAAAGATCTCCTTTGGTTGTCATCCAGAGTATCCTTACAGCAGAGTGGCAAGTCGACGATACTCTACGGCCCATTTTGTTGCCCTTCGTGGCGAGCCATCCTTGGCTAACATTTCAGCAAGATAATTCCCGCCGACACACAAGAATTTCTACTTCTTGTCCTCGTGCTTGCCAGGTCCAACCTTGGCCAGTAACGTCGCCGGAATTTGGCTGTCTAACGCGCTAGTGGACAGTTGGCAATATCCCTCAAGAGGACATCCATCAACTCTTTATCAGTCAATGCCATGTCGCATTAGTGCTCGCATAAGGGTCAGAGGCGGACGTACGCCTTATTGACTTGTTCAGTGGTTTGTAAAGGTCTTTCTCTTGAGCAAGTCATCCAGTTCTTCTGAAAGTATAATTTGTTGTCTGTACATATACGTCAGATCTGCCGATTTCCGCCCGATCCGAAGAGTTCATTCGTGGTGCGTTGTTTTTCTGCCTTAGAGAGTACAACATGAACAGCAAGAATCCCAACACACTTCCCTGGGGCACGTGAAAATATACTTTAGCATCTGTCTTGGCTGTCCATCCAAGATAGCATACTGCCGTATCCAGTCATAAATTCCATGCCATTTCTTTTCAGGCTTCCCAAGACAACTTTCCACTTGATGTTATTTTACATAGTACTAACCACAAGCAAGACATGTTGAATCCACAGACTGCAATGCCAACTGGCCAATTCATGCAAATACCTGAGTATAGCAATTTGTAGCTACATGAAATGGAACGATGACATAGGCTCACTTGTATGTAAGGTAGGTGGCAGACCTCGGTTCATTGGTACAATAGCCGGCCCCGGTGGCCGAGCGGTTCTAGGCGCTTGACTCCAGAACCACGGGGCTGGTACGGTCGCAGGTTCGAATCCTGCCTCGACGTGTGTGGACGTGTGTGGTGTCCTTAGGTTAGTTAGGTTTACGTAGTTCTAAATTCAGGGGACTGATGAACTCAGCTGTTAAGTCCCTTAGTGCTTAGCCATTTGAACCATTGGTACAATATTAGGTTCAAAAATGGCTCTGAGCACTATGGGACTCAACTTCTGAGGTCATTAGTCCCCTAGAACTTAGAACTAGTTAAACTTAACTAACCTAAGGACATCACACACATCCATGCCCAAGGCAGGATTCGAACCTGCGACCGCAGCGGTCTCGCGGTTCCAGACTGCAGCGCCTAGAACCGCTCGACCACTTTGGCCGGCTACAATATTAGGGAAATGCAATCAAGTCACAATGGAGATTCCTTAGAAAACACTTGTGGTCGCATGTAAAGTACACTAGCGGAGAGACACAATCAATACTTACGTGTCCGATAACAATGGCTATGCTATTGAAGACAGCGCCATTAAAACAGAGTTACTGGAAACAGTTTCCCGAAATTCCTTCACTAAAGAAAGGAAAAGTAAATATTCCTGAATTCAAATAATGAACAGCTGCCACCATGAGTTTCCTCCTTGTAGCGAAGCAGCTTAAATCACTTAATAAAGGCAAGTTCTCCGGTCCAGATTGTACATCAGCCAGGTTCCTTTCAGATCTCCATACTTAGCAATGACATATAACCGGTCGCTCGATGAAACATCCATACCTAAAGACTGGAATGTTGCACAGGCCATACCAATACTCAAGAAAGGAAATAGAAGTAATCCGCTCAAATTCCGACCCATATCATTAATATCGATTCGTAGTAGGGTTTTGGAACATATATTCTGTTCGAACATCAAGAATTACCTCCAAGAAAATCATTTGCTGACGGATCCATAAAAATAACTCTTGCGAAAGACAGGTAGCTCTTTATTCGCACGAACTACTGAGTACTATCGACAAGGGATCTCAAACTGATTCCATATATCTAAAGCTCCGAAGGGCTTTTGACACCGTTTCTCACAAGCGACTTCTAATCAAATTGCGTGCCTATAGAGTATCGTCTCACTTCTGTGACAAGATTCGTTATTCCCCGTCAGAAAGGTCACAGTTCGTTGTAATTGAGGGAAATTCATCGAGCAAATCGAAATAATATCTGGCGTTCCCCAAGGAAGTGTTATAGGCCCCCTGTTGTTCCTGATCTATATGAATGATTTAGGGCACATTCTGAGCAGCACTTTTAGACTGTTTGCAAATGGTGTTGTCATTTAACGTTCTGTAAAGTCATCGTACGAGGGGCGTTTGAAAATTCCGTGCAAAAATGAAAACTACTTACTTGTTTGGGATAAACCTTTTCTATTTTTCGACATAGTCTCCTTTTAGACTCTTACACTTCGTCCAACACTGTTCTAATTTGTTGATCCATTCCGAATAATAGGAATTTTCCAAGCTATTAGTTGCTACAATCACCTCCTCGTTTGAATAAAATCATTGTCCCGCCAGCCATTTCTTCAAATTGGGGAACAAATATCAGTCCGTGCGAGGCAGGTCTGGAGAATAGGACCGTGGAGGGGGGGGGGGGGGGGGGGGGTGAAACGAGTTGGAATCCTATTTCCAATAATTTTGCGACCACAACTGCTGAGGTGTGTGCTGGTGCACTGTCGTGGTGGAAAAGGACTTTTTTGCGGTCCAATGGCCGGCTCGGTTTTTAAACGATCCAATAACGACGAATAATATGCATCTGCAATAGTTTTACCCTTTTCCAGATAGTCGATGAGGACTATCCCTTGCGAATCCCAAAAGACAGTCGCCATAACCTTTCTGGCAGAAGGAATGGTCTTCGCCTTTTTTAGTGCAGATTCTCTCCTGGTAACCCATTGTTTAGATTGTTGTTTGGTCTCAGGAGTATCCATGTTTCATCCACAGTGACGAAACGACGCTTAAAGATCTGCAAATTCTTCCTGAACAGCTGCAAACCATCCTTGCAACACTTCACACGATTCCGTTTTTGGTCAAACGTGAGCAATCGTGGAACCCATCTTGCAGATAGCTTTCTCATGTCCAAATGTTTGTGCAAAATATTACGTACCCGTTCATTCGAGATGCCCACAGCACTAGCAATCTCACGCACCTTAACTCTTCTGTCATCCATCACTGTATTATGCATTTTATCAATGATTTCTGGAGTCGTAACTTCCACAGGGCGCCCAGAACGTTCAGCATCACTTGTGCCCATCTGGCCACTCCGAACATTTTGAAAGCACTTATAAACTGTTCTAATCGAAGGTGCAGAGTCACCGTAATGTTTATCAAGCTTCTCTTTAGTCTTCTGAGGCGTTTTGCCTTTCATAAAGTAATGTTTAATCACCACACGAAATTCTTTTTCGTCCATTTTTTTACAATCACTCGACGTCCTTGATTCACACAAATGCCAAACACAAAGAAATAGATCAATCTGGCTGAAAGCAGGGGTGCCTTCTTTCCAAAGATGCTACTAACTAAACATGATCTCGATATGCGCCAGTGGTGCCATCTCTCGGACGTTGCACGGACTTTTCAAACGCCCCTCGTATGATCAAAACGAATTTCACAATGATTTAGACGAGATATCTGTACGTTTAGAAAAGTGGCAAAATGACTCTAAATAATGAAAAGCATGAAGCCATCCAGAAGAGTACTAAAAGGAATCAATTAAATTTCGGTTACACGATTAATCTCACAAGGGCTGGAAATTCAACTACATACTGTGGGATTATAATCACAAATAACTTAAACTGGAACGAGCGCATGGATACTGTTGTAAGAAAGCAAACCAAAGACTGCGATTTATTGGTAGAACACCTAGGAAGTGCAACAGGTCTACTGAAAAGACTGCTTTCTCTACGGTTGTACGCCCTCTACTACTGTGTGATGTGGGATCCATATCAGATAGGATCAAAGGAGGACATCGAAAAAGTTCAAAGAAAGACAGCTCCTTTTGTATTACCACGAAATAGCGGAAAGAGTGCCATGGACATTATACTTGAACTGAGGTGGCAATTATTAAAATAAAGGGGTTTTTCGTTGCAGCAGGATCTTGTCATAAAATTTCAGTGACCAACTTTCTTCTTATAATGTAAAAATTATTTTCTTGGCGATCACCTCCCTAAGGAGAAATGATCATTGTAAGAAAGTAAGTGAAATCAGAGCACGCTGTTCGAAAGTGGAAAGGTAGAGAATTAGTTTGAAGGGGGTTCGATGAACCTTCTGCCAGGCTCTTAATAGTGAAATGCAGAGTAGTCATGTAGATGTAGATGTAGATGCGAGTCATCCTAGAAGATTGCTGAAGTGTGTGGGGCCTCTACGAAACAGGACTAACAACGGTTATTGAACGTACTTAGAGAAGGGCTTGGCGCGCGGGATTAGCCGAGCGGTCAGAGGCGCTGCAGTCATGGACTGTGTGGCTGGTCCTGGCGGAGGTTCGAGTCCTACCTCGGCCATGGATGTGTGTGTTTGTCCTTAGGATTATTTAGGTTAAGCAGTGTGTAAGCTTAGGGACTCATGACCTTAGCAGTTAAGTCCCATAAGATTTCACACACATTTGAATATTTTTAGAGAAGGGCAATACGAATGGGGGCAAGTTTGTAGTGTTGAAGAATCTCACACAGATGCTGAGAAAATTGAGCAGGCAGACACTTGAACATAGCCGCAAACTATCCAGAGAAGCTTACTTATGAAGTTTCAAAAACCGGCTTTAAATGATGTGACTTGGAACCTACTTCGAGCCTCAACGTATCGTTCCTGTAGGGGTCGTGAGGACAAGATTAGATTAACTGCAGCATGCACACAGGCTTAAGTTAAGCCCCATCATGAACGGAACGGGAAAAAGCCGTAATAATTAGTAACGGGAAGTACCCTCTGCCATGCACTTCACAGTTGTTTCAGAGTATGTGGTTTGTTGGGCAAGGTAGGGTTCGGCGAGCACGAAGACAACTCCCGCCGAGTCCAAGGGCATTTTTTAAAACGTAAGCCCAGGCTGGCTTCCCACAATAGCAACAACATGGGGTGTAGAATATCGTCCACGTACCGCTGTGCTTTAAGGGTGCCGCCGATGACAACCAAAGCGGTCCTGCTATGAAATTAAGAGGCACCCCAGACTCTCAGTTGTCCGGCCATACTCTGGACGACACTCAGGCTCGTATCCCACCGCTATCCGGGACGCTTGTAAGTTAGAAGCGGGACTCGTCAACGAAAATAATTCCACTCCAGTCAGTGAGATTCCAGGCCGAACATGCTCCTGGAGACGCCACGGGCAGCAGTGGGATACCAACCTGTCGCCCGCCTTACACCTCGACAACCGGGAATGATGCTCTGGGGTGCCATTTCTTTTCATAGCAGGACCCCTTTGGCTGTCATCTGCTGCATCCTGACAGCACAGCGGTACGTCGACGATATTCTACGCCCAGTTCTGAAGCGATGCAGTCCTTCAACAAAGAAAATAGCTTACACTACGTTAGTTCGTCCAGTCTTATTGTTCGTCTGTATGGGACCCTTATCAGTTGGGTCTGATTAAAGAGACTGAGAAGGTCCAAAGAAGAGCGGAAAGATTCGTGACTGGTACACTAAGCCATCGCGAGAGCGTTACAAATCTCATAGAAAGTTTGAAGTGGGAAACACTTGCAGATAGACGACGCGCTAAACAGGAGGGGCTGCTCACTAAATTCCGAAATCCAGTCTTCACCGAGGATGTAGAGCATATATTATTGCCACCAACTTTCAAATCGCATAATGATCATCATTCTAAGATAAGGGAAATTGGAGCTCGTACTGTGGCGTTCAGACAGCCTTTTTTCCCTCGCGCGATCCGCGAGTGGAACAGAGGGGGGGAAATATGACTTTGCCGCGAATTGTGCCCTCCGCCACACACCGCTTGGTGGCTAGCGGAGTATAGATGTAGATGTTCTGTTGCCGTTCATAGCGAGCCATCCTAGGCTTACATATCAGCAAGATAACGCCCCCCCCCCCCCCCCCCCCCCACCCCACGCACACGGCGAGAGTTTCTCCTGCTTGTCCTCGTGCTTGCCAAACCCAACATTAGCCAGCAAGGTCGCCGGATGTCTCCCCAAGCGAGAACCTTCGTAACATTATGTGCAGGGTGTTCCGACAAGCTCGGTATTTTGATAATCTAATGCTCCAACTGTGCAGAATGTTCCCCTATATTTCTCAGGGGGACATCCTACAGCTCTCTCAATCAGTGCCAAGCCGAATAACTGCCGAATAACTCGCTCAATTTGTGAAGTTCTTTCTCTTAAATAAATAATTTTTCTGAAATTGTAATCATTCGTTTGTCTGTACATCTACTCATAACCACCAATTTCCATCTCATGCTGATAATTCCTTTGCGCAGCGTCGTGTTTTTATCTTAGAGAGTAGTTTAGCCAATTTGCACCAAGTACTTAAATTAAGAGGGCCACCAGGAAAGTAACAGACGTTTCGGTCTGTCGTGGCGGAGGGTAGGGCTACAGCCGCCGTCTTGGAGCCACAACATTCCTACACTCACAAGGGAACCTCCCCATCGCACCCCCCTCAGATTTAGTTATAAGTTGGCACAGTGGATAGGCCTTGAAAAACTGAACACAGATCAGTCGAGAAAACAGGAAGAAGTTGTGTGGAACTATGAAAAAAATAAGCAAAATATAAAAACTGAGCAGTCCATCCGCAAGATAGGCAACATCAAGGAGAGTGTGAGCTCAGGAGCGCCGTGGCCCCGTGGTTAGCGTGAGCAGCTGCGGAACTAGAGGTCCTTGGTTCAAGTCTTCACTCGAGTTAAAAGATTAAGTTTTTATAAAATCAACTTCGCTCTCCAAAATTCCAGGACATGTTCAGATTTGCTTGGACATATGCAGGATTTGGCGGTCAACACACGGAAAAATTTGAAAACGTTAAAAACATATGTTTTGACAGAGCACAGGGAAAACTGTGGGACTGTGAAACTGTTGCATTCATTTGTAGCAGTTTATGTGACAAACTCTTACGTTTTCATCACGTTTTTGGGAGTGATTAACACATCCACAAGAAAACCTAAATCGGGCAAGGTAGAAGAATATTTTTATCCATTCGCCAAGTGTACAAGTTAGGTGGGTCGACAACATATTCTTGTCATATGACGCACATGCCGTCACCAGTGTCGTATAGGATATATCAGACGTGCTTTCCTGTGGAGGAATCGGTTGACCTATGACCTTGCGATCGAATGTTTTCGGTTCCCATTGGAGAGGCACGTCCTTTCCTCTACTAATCGCACGGTTTTGCGGTGCGGTCGCAAAACACAGACACTAAACATATTACAGTGAACAGAGACGTCAATGAATGAACGGACAGATCATAACTTTGCGAAAATAAAAAAGGTTAACTTCTCACTTCAGGGAAGACTTGAACCAAGGACCTCTTGTTCCGCAGCTGCTCAAGCTCACCGCGGGACCACGGCGCTGCTGAGATCACACTGTCCCTGATGTTGGTTATCTTGCTCATGGACTACTCAGTTTGTATATTTTGCTTATTTTTTTCGTAGTTCCACACAACTTCTTCCTGTTTTCTCGACTGATCTGTGTTCAGTTTTCCAAGGCCTATCCACTGTGCCAACTTATGACAAAATCTGAGGGGGGTGCGATGGGGAGGTTCCCTTGTCAGTACGTAGACACCGGTGGTACCGTGAGTCTCTCCTACACTAATGGCCATTAAAATTGCTACACAACGAAGATGACGTGCTACAGACGCGAAATTTAACCGACAGGAAGAGGATGCTGTGATATGCAAATTACTAGATTTTCAGATCATTCACACAAGGCTGGCGCCGGTGGCGACACCAGCAACGTGCTGACATGAGGAAAGTTTCCAACCGATTTCTCATACACAAACAGCAGTTAACCGGCGTTGCCTGGTGAAACGTTGTTGTGATGCCTCGTGTAAGGAGGAGAAATACGTACCATCACGTTTCCGACTTTGATAAAGGTCGGATTGTAGCCTATCGCGATTGCGGTTTATCGTATCGCGACATTGCTGCTCGCGTTGATCGAGATCCAATGACTGTTAGCAGAATATGGAATCGGTGGGTTCAGGAGGGTAATACGGAACGTCGTGTTGGATCCCAACGGCCTCGTATCACTAGCAGTCGAGATGACAGGCATCTTATCTGCATGACTGTAACGGATCGTGCAGCCACGTTTCGTTCTCTGAGTCAACAGATGGGGACGTTTGCAAGACAACAACCATCTGCACGAACAGTTCGACGATTTTTGCAGCAGCACGGACTATCAGCTTGGAGACCACGGCTGCAATTACCTTTGACGGTCATCAGAGACAGCAGCGCCTGCGGTGCTGTACTCAACGACGAACCTGGGTGCACGAATGGCAAAACGTCATTTTTTCGGATGAATCCAAGTTCTGTTTACAGCATCATGATGGTCGCATCCGTGTTTGGCGACATCGCGGTGAACGCACATTGGAAGCGTGTATTCGTCATAGCCACACTGGCGTATCACCCGGCGTGATGGTATGGGGTGCCATTGGTTACACGTGTCGGTCACCTCTTGTTCGCATTGACGGCACTTTTAACAGTGGACGTTACATTTCAGATGTGTTACGACCTGTGGCTCTACCCTTCATTCGATCGCTACGAAACCCTACATTTCAGCAGGATAAAGCTGCAGGTCCTGTATGGGCCTTTCTGGATACAGAAAATGTTCGACTGCTGCCCTGGGCAGCACATTCTTCAAATCTCTCACCAACTGAAAACGTCTGGTCTATGGTGCCCAAGCAACTGGCTCGTCACAATACACCAGTCACTACTCTTGATGAACTGTGGTATCGTGTTGAAGCTGCATCCAAGCTCTGTTTGACTCAATGCCCAGGCGTATCTAGGCCGTTATTACAGCCAGAGGTGTTTGTTCTGGGTACTGATTCCTCAGGATCTATGCACCCAAATTGCGTGAAAATGTAATCACATGTCAGTTCTAGTATAACATATTTGTCCAGTGAATACCCGTTTATGATCTGCATTTCTTCTTGGTGTAGCAATTTTAATGGCCAGTAGTGTACTTTGCTTCATGTTAAGTGTTAAAGCATGCCCCGCAATAGAAAATCCAGCCACTTGTGAGATGCGTTCTGTGTTAAGATTTTTGGTGGCAAAGAACTGCGAACCAGTTCAAATTTATCGTGAACTTTGTGATGTGTACGGAAAAGAAATAATGAGTGAAATCCGAGTGAGGCAATGGTGTACTGATTTTGGAAACGTCCGTACCAGTGTTCACGATGACCTTTGTGACTGACGAACTAGTGATGAAAATCGACGATAAAAATTC
This sequence comes from Schistocerca americana, assembly GCF_021461395.2. NCBI lineage: Eukaryota > Metazoa > Arthropoda > Insecta > Orthoptera > Acrididae > Schistocerca > Schistocerca americana. The sequence continues at coordinate 54,395,534 of NC_060127.1, forward strand.
GTGAAAATCGTCGTTTCACGCTTACGGAACTCCTACATCTTCCCCAAATTTCACGGAGTTTGGTGCATGAAATTGTGGCGGTGAAATTTGATTACGATGAATTTTGTGCGAGAAGGGTTACTAAAATCCTGACGGAAGACCACAAAAAGCAGAGACTAGCTGCAGCACCGACCTTCCTCGAAGATTGCGAGGAAAATGGCAACAAAGTTGTCGACCGTATCGTAACTGGGGACGAGAATAGGGTGAAGCGTGAGAGTTGTGAATGGAATAGACACACAAAAAATCTGCCGGGAAACCAAGGAAGTGTTTGCAAACGCTGTCAGCAAGAGCGGTTATGGCTTCTGTTGTTTAGAACTGTAAGGGAGTGATATCCTTGAACGAGGGACAACAGTTAAATCAGAGAGGTGTTGTCAGTCACTGACAAAGTTAAGGCGAGCGATACAAAAATAGCAGCGGGGGGAAAACTTAGCGCAGAAGTTTTGTTTTTTCACTACAACAGTCGTCCTGACACGGCCAATCGTACCCGGGTTTTGGATGGGACGTGTTTGATCATCCACCGCACAGCCCGGATTTGGCGCCCAGTGACTACAACCTCGTCCCAACAATGAAGATATGGCTCACCACTCGACACTTTCATAGTGAGGCCGAACTGCATGCCGGTATAAACCAGCGACAGCAATCACAGGCGGCTCACTTCTACAAAGACCATTTGGAAAAAAAATGTGCCACAGTATGATAAGTGCCTCAGTTTGATTGGCTATTATGTAGCAGAATAGCTTAAGGGTGTACCTTCAAAAAGTATGTAATAAAATTTGGTTTTTCCATAGTGTAATTTTTAATTCAAAAAGTCTGTTACTTCCAGGATAGCCATCGAATATACGAGGGTTGGAACTTAAATAGTGGCAACTATTTATTCGCAACCGATACAAAAGAGTTATATGTTTGCACCTGTTACTGTCCTGCAAAGTGGTCACGAGCGTTGTGTAGAACCCGTTGTCAGCGATATGGAAGGCGTAGTACACCGTTAGCACAGCCTGTTCTGTTGATGGTACTGTAGGGAAGCAGCCTACTCACGCTGTAGTAAATTCACATCAGTTTCCATTGTGTGCCAGCCAGTCTGCTGTAACTCTGTAACTAGCTCTGACGTCATAAATGTTGCGCAATACCTTAAAAATCAAGCAAATGACCTAAAACTTTTCTAGCATGTCAGGAATAATACTAAATTAATGTGTGTTAAATATCAGTTCGATAACTTCAGCCATTTTCGAAATTTGGACGTTTTTCTGGAAAAATCATTGGCGCAACAGAAAAGAGCTAGAGACTTCAAAATTTATATTTAGATTCATCTTTCATAATGATTTAATAAAAACAGTACTTTGGATTTCACAAATTAAGACTTTAGTGGAAATTCATGATTTTCTGGTTTTCGTCTCAAAACTGAAGGAAGCAAGATAGATTAAGTAGGCTAATAAATAAGGCTAGGATGTTTAGATTTAAATAGGTTGGAGGTCCGCTATGATTATGAAGATGTGTAAAGTTTCTTTTGAATACCTATAAAATTATAGCGATAGCGGATCTCAAAAGGGCCAGTTCAGAGCTCATCTACTGCGTGCAGTGTAATTTAATTAATTCTCTCGCCCAAAATATTTAACTTAGCCACGTCAAAATTTTATTATCAATACTTACCTGCGTGCTGAATGCACGTTTAAATTAAGAGCTTCATCGGCCATCAGCAAAAGAAGCTATAAATTATTATGTAACTTGAAGTGGTGCGTTACTAGCCCCGCGGCTAGTCGGGAGAGCCGAAAAGATCAGGCGTTCCCTAAGCCGTCCGCACCGCGGCTATATATACAAGAAAGCTGCGCGAGGAAGAAAGGCCCCAGTTCTCTCCAGACACTGAATGACGCGCCATCTGCGTCGGGAGTCGCGTCGCGTCGCGTCGGTATCACTGCTACATACAGCCTCGGGTGCCGTATTAAGTTACTAGAGATACGCGGAACCATGAAAACATTTCATGTGAAGTGTTAATTCTGGGATGATTTTCATTATCTAGCTTCAGTTTGCGTATTGTCGTATTTTCATGTGCCGTCGCGGGACAGACATTCTACCAATTATTTAGCGTGGCGTTTGATGAAGTATATTCATCAAATTATGGCGAGCATTCATTTCAACATTTAATTCGGACATTTATAGTTGCATCAGCGCATTAGACTCTGAACTGCTCTGTTAGTTAGGTTGTAGGGATACTTGTGTTTTTTATCAGTGAATTTCAGAATATACTCAACTATTTTGGAAAACCGTTTTTGATTAGAAATCCCGGACAATCTCCTAATTCCTTAGAGCTATAAGCTGCAGCTATAATGACATTCTCAGCTAAAGTGGGCACTAGGATCTCTAATTACTGGTTCCATCTTTTGTTAAATCACTTTCTGGGTGCTAAAAAAGTAAATAGAGAGCCAGTGTTGAGAACGGCGAAAGACAGCATTAACAACATTCTAAAAGCCAGAAACTGATTCTACATGCAAGTGTATATCCAGCAATCAGATTTTTTATTATTTTTACGAACTTATTCGCCGCCCCACATATGGTGCATCGGCCGGGAAATCAACTAAGTGAAAGTGATTTTTAACTATTCGGATTCGCGAGTGGAATGCGACACGCAGCTGAGTAATAGAACAGTGAAAGTGTTACGTGTGCATGTGGACGACGCAATTGGATTAACAACGCATCTGGATTGATGGAGCTGGCACTGAGTCTAGCGGTGCTGCCGGCATCGCGAGAAGCCAGTCTCGCCGCACCGCAGTCGTCCGCTGGAGCAGCCGGCGCAGAGCCTGCAATTGCGGGCCACGCAAACACACAACAGCTGTCGGAGAGCCGTCTGCAGTTCAACGTGCCACGTCGCATCAGGAATCCTGGTACGCTGCGCCGGCAACGCCATACGTCGTGCAGAAGGAACTAAGTTAAGTGAAAAGCTGTTAAAAATTTTACTAACCTGCACTAAAAGACTGTCGGTGATGGAACCGTCAAAAGAAGCTGAGGTTAAACTTAAATCAGAACCTATGTCTGTTGAGGGAACTGTAAATCCAGACAACGGTTCAAGTGTAAATATGCATGAAAGTAGTAAGGTTAAAGTGAAATATGAAGTATTGTCTCCTGACAGTAATGTGCGAAGGGGCAATGATTCAATAATAGAGACCCCTGTAGTAAAGCGGAAAGTAGAAATGGTAAATTTATTGGATGATAGTTTCTCTGATGAATTAAAAATGAAACAGTCATCAGAGATGGTAGAGTTTAAGAAGGAGCAGTTAGATATGACTAATCAATCAGAAGTTTCATGTAGTTTTGATGATTCTGCTATTGGAGCTAGTTTTTCGTCACCTGAGTGTGATAAAAAGCCAGCTCGTGAGCAACCCAAAGATGCTGGGGCTGTTGATCTAAATGTTATATTACAAGCAATAGCTGCCAGTCAAACAAATTTTAATATGCGGTTTGAGGCAATGGACAATAAATTAGAATCCAATAATGCTAAATTAAAGTCTGAAATAAGTGAACAGGTCAAAAGCAGTAATGCTGAATTAAAGTCTGAAATTGTGGCCAGCCAAACAAATTTTAATAAACGATTGGAGGTAATGGACGATACCTTCAAGGCTGGTTGCAATAAGTTGAAAGAGGATCTAGACAGTTTGAATTATAAAATTGATTACAATCATGAAGATATTAAGAAAAAGGTTGCTCAACAGTTTTCTGAAATGTATAAAACAGTTAAATCCGAAGTTGCTGAGGTTCGCAAAGACTTCCAAATGGAAGATGCGAAGCTGGAGCACAAGTTAACAGAAAAGATCGAGGCGGAATCTGAACTGTGCTCAGATAGATTTAAAGATGTTAATATAAAAGTAAACATATGTCAAGCAGAAGTAGAAGCAATCAAAACTGACACTACTCATATTGTGCAAAGAGTAGATAATGTTGAAATGAAAGTAGAAAATATCAGTACTAACATTGCTAACATTGAAAGTAAAGTAGCTTCAGTAACTTCTGTTAATGGTAGTATACAACAAGTTGTAGCTGCAAACGCCGCTTTTATCGGGTGTCGGCAGTTCTTGCGGTTCGATCCAGATAAAAGTATCCATCCGCTAGATTTCTGGAACGATTTTGAAGATGTGATTCCACCAACTTGGTCTGAGCGAGAGAAAATTTCATTTATTAAAAGCCATTTAGCAGGTGACGCCATGCGTTGGTCAGCTGATGTTATGTTAAAGTGTAAAACATTAGCAGAATTTAAAACAGCTTTTATTAATGAGTATTGGTCTAGCAATAAGCAAAATGAAGTGTTGAGAGAATTTTGGAGTGGGAAACGCTTCAATGCAGGCAAGGAATCAATTAAAGAGTTTGCTAGGTCATGGATTTCACGTTTGTCACATTTGGCGGAAAAGCTAAAACCAGAAATGATTATACTAGGTCTTGAAGCCAAACTGCCATGGTATTGGCAAACGAGAATTATATCAGCCCCTAGAGATAATCTGGATCGTTTCATTGAGTATTTGGAACGTGTAGAACGTGTTGCTGCCAATGAGGAGCAAGCACGTAATAACCGAATTGCCAATAACAATAATAGTAATTTTAGGAACGAGCAAAATGGCAATGTAAACATCAGAACAGTAGGTGTTCGCCATCCTAAGAGAGGTAGGAATTGGGGAAATAGTTATCAGAACCTACAATGGCGTCCAAGGGATAATAATTTGGTTCCAAACAGAAATATGCATGTGCTTCATAGGTTCTCGGGACTTACGCCGGATAATATTGTAGAAGCCGCACAATATTTCAGCGAGACAACTGCCCGCCATCTTCAGGTGCTACTGTCGCGTCGCTGAGAAACGCGCTAATTTATATGCTGGCTTTCTAGAACAGCGCAGGCGCCAGCGGGGCATAACGTCATCGAACACCAATCGTAGGCAGCGTCGAATACCAGAGTCCTCTGCTGGAGAAACGGGTCGCGGTCTGCGGAAGCGCGCCGCGGCGCGGGAAATGCGGCCGGGAGCGACGGACCCCGTTCGCGCGCGCGAGGTGTTGGCGCCCGATTTAAGCATCTGCGCTAAGGCTTCCCATCTGCGTTGACGGGTGCGCTAAGGCTTCCCATCTGCGTTGACTCGGTGCGGTTGCTAATCTGTGGCTGACGGTTCCTTAGTGCCGACAAGGCTGGTTCCCAGGCTTTGCTCAGGTGAAACCCCGTGTCTCTGTTTATTAGCTCACTGCTTATACGTATTTCGACCGCCTCTTTGATGATGGAGTCCCAGTATGTGGAAGCATGCGAGAGGATCTTGGTTTCTTCGTAATTCATGCCGTGTCCCGTGTCAAGGCAATGTTCAGCAACCGCAGATTTCTCTGGCTGACCCAACCTCGTGTGACGTTTATGTTCGTCGCATCTGTCTTTGACCGTACGACACGTCTGGCCAATATAAGATTTCCCACACTGGCACGGGATTTTGTATATTCCTGGTCTCCTCAGGCCGAGGGCGTCTTTAACAGAGCCCAGCATCGATTTCACTTTTGCTGGAGGCCGGAAAACACATTTAATACGGTGTTTCTTGAAAATTCTGCCCACCTTAAAAGACACGCCACCGACATACGGTAGAAAAACCAACCCTGTGGTGTTATCTGCTTCTTCAGGTTGTTCTTGAGGTTTGGAGCGTGCTGGTCGAAAGGCGTTCCGGATCTGCTTCTCGGAGTACCCGTTCTGGGCAAATACAGAGCGGAGATGGTTGAGCTCTGCCGATAAGCTGTCCTGATCTGAGATGGCTCTAGCCCTATGCACTAGCGTCCGTAATACACCGCTGCGCTGTGAGGGGTGATGACAGCTCGTAGCTTGTAAATACAAGTCTGTGTGTGTAGGCTTCCGGAACACACTGTGACCCAAGGAGCCGCATGGGACAGCAACGCTTCCTTCTTTCCTGGAACATTTGAACTCTATCCATCCAAGTATCTGTTTTACCATGGAGGTAGAAAAAGATGGTGAGCTCCCGTTTCTGGATGTTTTGGTGCGTAGAAAAGGTGACGGCTCCTTGGGTCACAGTGTGTTCCGGAAGCCTACGCACACAGACTTGTATTTACAAGCTACGAGCTGTCATCACCCCTCACAGCGCAGCAGTGTATTACGGACGCTAGTGCATAGGGCTAGAGCCATCTCAGATCAGGACAGCTTATCGGCAGAGCTCAACCATCTCCGCTCTGTATTTGCCCAGAACGGGTACTCCGAGAAGCAGATCCGGAACGCCTTTCGACCAGCACGCTCCAAACCTCAAGAACAACCTGAAGAAGCAGATAACACCACAGGGTTGGTTTTTCTACCGTATGTCGGTGGCGTGTCTTTTAAGGTGGGCAGAATTTTCAAGAAACACCGTATTAAATGTGTTTTCCGGCCTCCAGCAAAAGTGAAATCGATGCTGGGCTCTGTTAAAGACGCCCTCGGCCTGAGGAGACCAGGAATATACAAAATCCCGTGCCAGTGTGGGAAATCTCATATTGGCCAGACGTGTCGTACGGTCAAAGACAGATGCGACGAACATAAACGTCACACGAGGTTGGGTCAGCCAGAGAAATCTGCGGTTGCTGAACATTGCCTTGACACGGGACACGGCATGAATTACGAAGAAACCAAGATCCTCTCGCATGCTTCCACATACTGGGACTCCATCATCAAAGAGGCGGTCGAAATACGTATAAGCAGTGAGCTAATAAACAGAGACACGGGGTTTCACCTGAGCAAAGCCTGGGAACCAGCCTTGTCGGCACTAAGGAACCGTCAGCCACAGATTAGCAACCGCACCGAGTCAACGCAGATGGGAAGCCTTAGCGCACCCGTCAACGCAGATGGGAAGCCTTAGCGCAGATGCTTAAATCGGGCGCCAACACCTCGCGCGCGCGAACGGGGTCCGTCGCTCCCGGCCGCATTTCCCGCGCCGCGGCGCGCTTCCGCAGACCGCGACCCGTTTCTCCAGCAGAGGACTCTGGTATTCGACGCTGCCTACGATTGGTGTTCGATGACGTTATGCCCCGCTGGCGCCTGCGCTGTTCTAGAAAGCCAGCATATAAATTAGCGCGTTTCTCAGCGACGCGACAGTAGCACCTGAAGATGGCGGGCAGTTGTCTCGCTGAAATATTGTGCGGCTTCTACAATATTATCCGGCGTAAGTCCCGAGAACCTATCAAGCAGATGCAGCGCCGGGAAAGCCTCAAACAGCAGAAATATGCATGTAAACAACAGTACGGAAAGTAATGCTGTGCCAGTCAACTATAATGAAAATAAAGGAAACAGTAGTAGGCCGAGGCAGGAAAACTAGTTCCCGTCTATGAGGACACTGGCGCTCACCAGGCGGTTACTTTTCCTAAGCCAGTAGTTAAGGGAATTGGTAAGACAGATCAGAATACTCAAACCGAACATGTGGATGAAGAGTCGGTAGCATCCAAGGATACAACAGAAATATTAGATCACTCACAGTATTTGATAGATACCGTATTAGAGACGCTTTCTAAGTGGGAAGAGAAAGAGACGGTGCAGCTGTGTAACGATAGGGACGAGCTACAAAATACTGAATTGTCAGGTGAAGAAGCAGAAGAAATTCATGCTTATATTTACGATGAGGATGATGTGCTCTTATCTAAAGTGCCTGTGCAGGATATTGATAATGTACTAATAGATTTAGGACAGGAGGTAAGTGAGAATGTAGAGGGTAGGCTGTTGAGGGTCGATGAACCCAGTAGCTGTGACCAGTTGTCACTTGAGAAGGAAACCGACGATAATGGTGAAAGTGGTTTAGCTGTAACTAATGTTATGCCCGGTCTGGAGGTGCAGAATCGCTCAGACTACAGTAATTTGGGTCATGTTCAGCAAACTAAATGTAATGAAGTCGTGCGGTGTTTCGATTTAAAATTAATAGACCGACTGGAAAAGGCAGCTGAAGATGTAATTCAGGAAACCCCTACACACTGTGACCTAAATGTAATGAAGACAGATGTCGATTACTTTAGTTGGAGACAAATCCAAAAGGAACTATTAGATGAATCTGAGGAGCCACCTGTACAACCTAGAATAAGCCACCCTATAATAATAGTGAATATATTGGGTATCAATGTACGTTGCCTCTTAGACAGTGGAAGTGAGGTGAGTGCAATATCTCAGTCCTTCTTTGATGCATTACCTGGTAAAGACAAACTTACAGTCATGAGGGTATCAGGACTAAGAATAATTGGTGCTACTGGCAAGGTGTCAAAAACGGTAAAGCAAGAAGCTTTGCTGCCCTTTAGCATTAATGGTAATTTAGTTGATCATCCATGTTTAATTGTAAACAATCTCAGTATTGAGGTTTTAATTGGCATAGATTTCTTGTCAAAATATCAGAGTGTTGTTGACTTTGAAAGAAGCCAGTTAAAAATGGTCTTGCCAATAACTGGAGTAATTATAGTACCTTTTAGTGATAAACATGTAGTAACTGATCATGAAACTTGGGAGCTGCCTATTCGAGTTCTGAAAAATAGGAGGTATTGGGACGAAGGTGTTAATCTTAGTAACAGTAAGCTTAACACAGAAGAAGAAGAAGAAGCAATTATTTTAGACAAAATAGAAGCTAAATTGCAGGAAATCGAGAAGATTTCAGCCAATCAGAAGGAAGAACTGAGACAGGTTCTAAAAAGGCATCATAAAGTATTTTCAGATCGATGGGGCGTGGTCAAAGGTTATGAATGACGGCTGTAGGGAGGAGGTTGTTCTGTAACCTCTACACAGTGTGGCAGCTGTGCAGTCCCAGCTCTGTGAGATCTTCTTTCCATTTCGGGTCTCACTCATTCTTCCTCTTTCCTATCCTCAAAAATTTCGACCTCTTCTTTCATACATTAAATTTTCCGGTATGGTTATCAATACAGCATTAAGCTAATGAATGCTGTAGGGAGGAGGTTGTTCTGTAACCTCTACACAGTGTGGCAGCTGTGCAGTCCCAGCTGTGTGAGATCTTCTTTCCCTTTCAGGTCTCACTCATACTTCATCTTTCCTGTCCTCAAAAATTTCGACCTTTTCTTTCCAAATACTCAAATTTTCCGTTATGACTATCAAGCCAGCATTAAACCAATGAATGCTGTAGGGAGGAGGTTGTTCTGTAACCTCTACACAGTGTGGCAGCTGTGCAGTCCCAGCTGTGTGAGATCTTCTTTCCCTTTCAGGTCTCACTCATTCTTCCTCTTTCCTGTCCACAAAAATTTCGACCTCTTCTTTCCAGACATGAAAATTTTCTGTCATGGCTATCAAGCCATGAGTTATGTAACCATTCTATCTACCGATTAGTGACAAAAAAATACCTAATGTGACAAACCTAATAGTGACAAACAGTAGAGAAGTATGACGTAATGAAGATATAAAATGTATTTGAGTAACAATTATGTATAGTACCCTGGTAATATAGTAAGTACAAAGTGTTGTTTTATTGGAAATGGTCCACCAACAGTAATTTAAAAAGATATATGAATTCATGTACAAGCAGGATCTGAAGTGGTAGTGAAACCTAGTGTATGCTGTAGAGCTAACTAATTAATAATAAAAGAGATTGCTTAGTGTTATGAAAAATATGCAGATAAGTTGTAAGGATAAACTCACCTGGTGTAGCAAGGAAAGGCAGTGTAATAGAATTGAGCAGTGTTTGTGGTTGAGACGTGAAGGACACGTCCCTGAAGTATTTATAAGGTTGGAGCTGGCCATTATTTTAGTGTAGTGTGTGACAGGATACACCTACACGTATTGAGGTTATGAGTTGGAGGCGTGAATGCGACCATAGGTACCCTTATGTTAAATGAGACAGAGTAGCTCATGGTGTCCTATAGGTTTAAGGAATTTAGCATTACGCTCGTCCATAATTACTTGATGCACTTTAGTGGCAGGTCTGAGAGAGACTACCTGAGGTTTCAGCGTCCGATCGAGTGGAAATGGATTGCCACGTGAGCAAACTAATCAGCTGCAATACACTATGAATATGAAAGAAATGTGCTATCCTATGCTTTAAATATTAATAGAGTGAGTGTTAAATAAGTACATACACTAGCAAGATAAATAAATAACACACTGACAGACGTGAAACATTATTTTAGTTCAGCATAAATACACTTCTAAGTAAGTAAGTACCTAATTGCAGATGTGGGACTGACAACACCAGAGGACCAATAAGTGAATTTTGTAGTCAACTAAACGTAGTGTGTTTTGAACACTCAGAACTGTACTATTACCAAAAGTTACTCACATGTACAAAGAAGCTGAGAAAACAACCACTAATCAAATATACTCATACTATCTCTAAGAATAAGGTAATCAAAGATGAGTCAGTTAAGTAAATAAAATGCAGATTTGTCAGGAATGTACCGAGCATTGGTTCAGTGTTCCGGCCCAGAACTAATAAATTCAGATTAAATAGGATTTATGATTATATGCCTTGAGCATAAAATTTTCTCTTGTAAGTGACTAACGGCGTTTTGAGCCATTTGTTTACCGATTTTATGACAGTTAAGTAACCGTACGAGTAAAATTGAGAAAGGTTCTGTTAACTTTGTTCCAGTAACATACTGAAGGATAAAATGTATATATCCCCATTTCATTGTGACCCACCCTTAGATATTAAGTGAACAGAGTCTGAGGCACTCTTTTTGTTTGTTCTACAGGACAAACCAGATAATGGCAGCCTGGTAACTGCGTGAAAGCGTGGAGTGACTTGGACACAACTCACAGTGACCCCTCCCCTTTCCCCCATGTAATTTAGAGAGAACGTGAAGGACGCACACCATAGCAACTTCCCCTTCTCTACCCTTGTGAATGGAAGTGTAGGACGCCAGCCAAAGCGGCTACAACCACGTGTGTAAAAATTATTTGTGAAAATTTCTTTCAGGTTTAGAAAAGACTGCTAAGAGACAATCATCTGTTTATGTATCATGTTATTTTCTTTGAATTTGTGTATGTAAAAATGTATTTAATGTATTTAATGGATCTAAGATTTTCATAATTTTTCAATTTGTATGTGTTTGTTTGTCTAAGGCAATATGTATGCCAAAATATTTCATTGACTTTGCTTAAAATTTTGAGTAATGACATTGTTTAAAAGGCAGTGAACATGCCTACAATTTAAATAATTAATGTAGGTAATCAGTTTTCTTTACTGTTTCTACAGGTTTATATTTCAATTTGAATTTTCATAGGAAATTAAGCTGTACTCTTGCTTCCCTTTTTGTAATTAAATTTTTTTTTCATTCATTAACATTCATAAACAAAAAATTTAAGTAGAGGGTGATGTAGGGAAGCAGCCTACTCACGCTGTAGTAAATTCACATCAGTTTCCATTGTGTGCCAGCCAGTCTGCTGTAACTCTGTAACTAGCTCTGACGTCATAAATGTTGCGCAATACCTTAAAAATCAAGCAAATGACCTAAAACTTTTCTAGCATGTCAGGAATAATACTAAATTAATGTGTGTTAAATATCAGTTCGATAACTTCAGCCATTTTCGAAATTTGGACGTTTTTCTGGAAAAATCATTGGCGCAACAGAAAAGAGCTAGAGACTTCAAAATTTATATTTAGATTCATCTTTCATAATGATTTAATAAAAACAGTACTTTGGATTTCACAAATTAAGACTTTAGTGGAAATTCATGATTTTCTGGTTTTCGTCTCAAAACTGAAGGAAGCAAGATAGATTAAGTAGGCTAATAAATAAGGCTAGGATGTTTAGATTTAAATAGGTTGGAGGTCCGCTATGATTATGAAGATGTGTAAAGTTTCTTTTGAATACCTATAAAATTATAGCGATAGCGGATCTCAAAAGGGCCAGTTCAGAGCTCATCTACTGCGTGCAGTGTAATTTAATTAATTCTCTCGCCCAAAATATTTAACTTAGCCACGTCAAAATTTTATTATCAATACTTACCTGCGTGCTGAATGCACGTTTAAATTAAGAGCTTCATCGGCCATCAGCAAAAGAAGCTATAAATTATTATGTAACTTGAAGTGGTGCGTTACTAGCCCCGCGGCTAGTCGGGAGAGCCGAAAAGATCAGGCGTTCCCTAAGCCGTCCGCACCGCGGCTATATATACAAGAACGCTGCGCGAGGAAGAAAGGTCCCAGTTCTCTCCAGACACTGAATGACGCGCCATCTGCGTCGGGAGTCGCGTCGCGTCGCGTCGGTATCACTGCTACATACAGCCTCGGGTGCCGTATTAAGTTACTAGAGATACGCGGAACCATGAAAACATTTCATGTGAAGTGTTAATTCTGGGATGATTTTCATTATCTAGCTTCAGTTTGCGTATTGTCGTATTTTCATGTGCCGTCGCGGGACAGACATTCTACCAATTATTTAGCGTGGCGTTTGATGAAGTATATTCATCAAATTATGGCGAGCATTCATTTCAACATTTAATTCGGACATTTATAGTTGCATCAGCGCATTAGACTCTGAACTGCTCTGTTAGTTAGGTTGTAGGGATACTTGTGTTTTTTATCAGTGAATTTCAGAATATACTCAACTATTTTGGAAAACCGTTTTTGATTAGAAATCCCGGACAATCTCCTAATTCCTTAGAGCTATAAGCTGCAGCTATAATGACATTCTCAGCTAAAGTGGGCACTAGGATCTCTAATTACTGGTTCCATCTTTTGTTAAATCACTTTCTGGGTGCTAAAAAAGTAAATAGAGAGCCAGTGTTGAGAACGGCGAAAGACAGCATTAACAACATTCTAAAAGCCAGAAACTGATTCTACATGCAAGTGTATATCCAGCAATCAGATTTTTTATTATTTTTACGAACTTATTCGCCGCCCCACAGTACGAATGGAGGGTCTAAAGTTACGGTGATTGTCGTGTACGACTGTGATGGTGTTAGCCTAACGCATTACGTTCCTCCACGGCAGCCGTCAATGCACAGTATTACTATTGGAGCTTCAGCTGCGACCAGCTTTGCGAAAGAATCGGCAACACTTTCTGCGCAATCCACCCATCATTTTCCACGACAATGCGCGGGCACGTATAGCGCAAGTTGTGGCTGCTCTGTTCGGTCGATGCGACTGGGAAGTACTGTACTATCCACCATACGCTCCGGACTTAAGGGGGCTAGGACGTGAAACGGGTCGACTTGGAGTAGGAGAGGCAGCACAGGACATTTTAATTTGCACTGTCTATACTTTTACAAATAAATTTATAAAACTTCGTTAGCATGACCAGGAAGGATTCAGCATTCACACTCATAGCAGTGGGAGTTCAAAAACATAATAAAACAAATTTTCTTACATGTGAAATTTCATCATTTTTTCACTTAGTATTGGCTGCATTTGTTGCTGTAGGTACACTTTTCTTCATAACTAAGAGAGATTCTTCGATGAATTTTGCACAGCGTACAAATCATACTTACAGGTGTATGAAACTCTAGAATTTCCCAAATCTGTTAAAAACTGTGGTTATAATTTAAATAATTAACTATAAAATTCGAGTTTTCTCTAAACACAAAGTTTAAAATGTAACAACTCATTCATTTTTTCACAGATGAAATAAATTCTACAGTTTCATACACCTGTAAGTATGGTTTGTAAGCTGTGCAAAATTCATCGAAGAATCTCTCTTACTTATGAAGAAAAGTGTACCTATAGCAACAAATGCAGCCAACAGTAAGTGAAAAATATCATGAAATTTCACTTTTAAAAAATATTATTTTTTCGTGTTTTTGAACTTCCACTGCTATGAGTGTGAATCCCGAATCCTTCCTGGTCATGCTGACAAAGTTTTGTGAATTTATTTGTAAAAGTATAGACAGTGCAAATTAAATTGTCGTGCGATGCCTCTCATTCTCGAAGTCGGCCCGTTTGACGTCCTACCCCCCTTAAGTCCTTGTGACTTTGATTTGATTCCGAAGATGAAGCAACCACTTTGTGGCATTCGCTTCAGAACTGTTCCAGAGATTCGACAGGCAGTAAACCGCTCCATTCGTACCATCAACAGAACAGGCTCTGCTAACGGTATACTGCTCCTTCCACATCGCTAGCAACGTGTTCTCCACAACGCTGGTGGCTGAAGGACAGTAACAGTCGCAAACATGTAACTCTTTTGTATCGGTTGTGAACAAATAGTTGCCTCTGTTTAAGTTCCAACCCTCGTACTCAAACGTTCATCACGTTCTTCTGGAATCAACGTATACATCAGTTCCTCGGATTATCTTTCACATTAGGCGGAAAAATGTGGCGGAGCGCTGTAATCTGGCAATATATTCGTATGTATAGATTATGGGTTCTGTCCTAGGTGTAGCACTGGCAATAGCTGCATGGGAGTCGTGAAAAGACGTAGTACGAACGACTGAAATTGAAGCACTCGGCAATACGCTTTCTGAAACGCTGTTCTTTGAACAAACCCTCTTAGTCTCCTTAAGTGTTTTGGGTGTCCTACATTGCCGAAAATAACCATTACTTTCACAATGCCACAAGTGAACTTTAGCACTGCCAACAGTCCCCCTTGCTCTTTCATTTCTTTTCTCAAATACGACGCCAAACCGCGAATGCGATTTAACAGTCGGGCTTGCAGGCTCGTGTGTTTTCCTGTTCTTCTCGGACAGCTCACTAGTCGCACGGTTTACAACCAATTTACGCTAATTATTCTGACAACGCTGGTATCGGAACGTGGAACCATTTAAGTACGATAACAAGTAAATAATAGATAGTGATAATTAACGAGTCAAGATACGTAGTTTTAAAAATAAGTAAAAATAGGAAATCTGTTGAGTTACGTCCGCCATGCGACCGTTATCCCTACCCAATGGGCAGTGTGATGACGCGGAAAGTGCAGCAAGTTATTAATGCTTAGAACTGTTCTTAATTACTTAGATTGCTTACAGAACTAATAAGTTGCCGAACAAGCGCTGCGTACTACACTACTGGCCATTAAAATTGCTACACCACGAAGATGACGTGCTACAGACGCGAAATTTAACCGACAGGAATGAGATGCTGTGATATGCAAATGATTAGCTCTTCGGAACATTCACACAAGGGTGGCGCCGGTGGCGACACCTACAACATGCTGGCATGAGGAAAGTTTCCAACCGATTTCTCATACACAAATAGCAGTTGACCGGCGTTGCCTGGTGAAACGTTGTTGTGTAAGGAGGAGAAATGCATACCATCACGTTTCCGACTTTGATAAAGGTCGGATTGTAGCCTATCGCGATTGCGGTTTATCGTATCGCGACATTGCTGCTCGCATTGGTCTAAATCCAATGACTGTTAGCAGAATATGGACTCGGTGGGTTCAGGAGGGTAATACGGAACGCCGTGCTGGATCCCAACGGCCTCGTATCACTAGCAGTCCAGATGACAGGCATGGCTGTAAGGGGATCGTGCAGCCACGTCTCGATCCCTGAGTCAACAGATGGGGACGTTTGCAAGACAACAACCCTCTGCACGAACAGTTCGACGACGTTTGCAGCAGCATGGACTATCAGCTCGGAGACCACGGCTGCATTCATGGCACTTTGAACAGTGGACGTTACATTTCAGATGAGTTACGACCCGTGGCTCTACCCTCCATTTGATCCCTGCAAAACCCTACATTTCAGCAGGATAATGCACGACCGCATGTTGCAGGTCCTGTACGGGCCTTTCTGCATACAGAAAATGTTCGACTGCTGCCCTGGCCAGCACATTCTCCAGATCTCGCACCAATTGAAAACGTCTGGCCGAGCAACTGGCTCGTCACAATACGCCAGTCACTACTCTTGATGAACTGTGGTATCGTGTTGAAGCTGCATGGGCAGCTGTACCTGTACACGTTACCCAAGCTCTGTTTGACACAATGCCCAGGCGGATCAAGGCCGTAATTACGGCCAGAGGTAGTCGTTCTGGGTACTGATTTCTCAGGATCTATGCACCCAAATTGCTTGAAAATGTAATCACATGTCAGTTCTAGTATAATATATTTGTTCAATGAATACCCGTTTATCATCTGCATTTCTTCTTGGTGTAGCAATTTTAATGGCCAGTAGTGTATTATTTATTTGTTTTTTCTTCAGTAATACATCCACATACACACTCCACAAGCTGTAATTCCGATCCTGGTGGAGGGTCTTCCTCACCAGTATTATCGGTTTTGTGGGAAAAATGGCTGTCTATATGTGTTCGTGCGCACAATAATTTCATTTAGACTCATGATACGTACGCGAGATTCAGACCGATTAGTTAAATAAATTATGACCACTGCACACCGTGACACATTGGAGGCACACGACGCAGTAAAAAAAGTATATACGCTGATGGAATGTATTCGCAAACTGCAAATACGGTACCATACAACTATACAATTTACTGGAGACAAATGAAAATTTGTGATGAAATGGGACGCCACGGACCCACCCAAACGTCCATGTGCTCCAGTGTCTCCTTTCCATACCGCTTGCACAATTATCTGATCCCCGCACAGGAATGGACTTACACTCATGCTCATAAATTTAGGAAAATTGCAGAATGTGGTGCCACACAACGTGGCACTACACAAAACTGGCGCTAATAGCATAGGCACATAGGGAACACACACGACACAGATCTGTAAGTCCACAATATTCGTGATAAGTTGAGAAAACCGTCCCAAAACACATGTGCTACAAAACACCACTGCTTCCTGTGCATGTTCCCCGACATCAATATGGGATATGATCACCATGCACACGTACACAGGCCGCACAACGGGTTGGCATACTCTGAATCAGATGGTCGAGAAGCTGTTGGGATATAGCCTCCCATTCTTGCACCTGTGCCTGTCGCAGCTCCTGAAGTGTCGTAGTGGTTTGAAGACGCGCAGCGATACATCGACCGAGAGCATCCCAGACGTGCTCAATGGAGTTTAGGTCTGGAGAACAGGCAGACCACCCCATTCGCCTGATGTATTCTGTTTCAAGGTACTCCTCCACGATGGCAGCTCGGTGGGGCCGTGTGTTATCATCCATCAGGAGGAAGGTGGGACCCACTGCACCCCAGAAAAGGTGGACATCCTGGTTCAAAATGACGTCCCAATACACCTGACCTGTTACAGTTCCTCTGCCAAGGACATGCAGAGGCGTACGTGCACCAATCGTAATCCCACCCCACACCATCAAACCACGACCTCCATACAGGTCCCTTTCAAGGTCATTAAGGGGTTGGTATCTAGTTCCTGGTTCACGGCAGATGAAAACTCGGCGAGAATCACTGTTCAGACTATATCTGGACTCGTCCGTGAACATAGCCTGGGACCACTGTTCCAATGACCATGTACTGTGTTCTTGACACCAGGTTTTACGGTTCTCCTGTGACAAGGGGTCAGTGGAATGCACCTTGCAGGTCACCTGGCGAATAAACCATGTCTGTGTGTCTGGAGACAACTGTTCCAGTGGCTGCAGTAAGGTCCCGAGCAAGGCTACCTGCAGTACTCCTTGGCCGTCTGCGGGCACTGATGGTGAGATATCGGTCTTCTTGTCATGTTGTACACTGTGGACGTGCCGTACTGTAGCGCCTGGATACTTCTCCTGTCTGCTGGAATCGTTGCCATAGTCGTGAGTTCACACTTTGTGGCACACGGAGGGCGCGTGCTACGACCTACTGTGTTTGACCAGCCTCCAGTCGCCCTAGTATTCTACCCTTCATAACGTCATGAATATGCGTTCTTTGAGACATTTTCAACACTCAGCCACCATTAGGACGTCTGAAAACGTCTGTACACTTACTCGCTGCACCGTACTCTGACATGCACCAACACACCTCTGCGTATGTAGACTGCTGCCAGCGCCACCATGCAACGACCGTAGGTCAAATGCATCGCATGGTCATACTCTAAGTGATTTAAACCCACAAACCGCCCACCAGAACGTTGTTTCACCATGTATCAGCATTATCCTTATGAGCATGAGTGTATTTAGTTTTCATGCATGCATGCATGTCTGAAGGAACATTGTATCAAATCTTACAGATATTATCAAATACAGACACTGCACTAACGTATTTCATCTCAAAGCGAAGGTGATCTGACGAGGAAACTAAATAAGTCTCTCCCTGTGCAGGAGTCACATAATTGTGCGAGCACTACGGGAAACAGACACTCGGACATATTCAAGTTTGGGGTGTGTCCGTGCAGCATGCTCAGACAGACAAAGTGGTTTAGGTGAGCACTCGCGTAAAGTGGGAAATACGGCTTCGGGTCCTGATCCGGCACAGATTTTCATTTCTTTCCAGCAAATTGAGCTGTGGTGGTACCATATTCGCAATTTGCTGATACATTTCATGATTTAATATGGCTGTAAATCGTTTGTGGTGTTTGCTCCTATGGACATGCTCGTATTTCCAAAAGAACTTTACAAGCACTATCAAATACTGACACTGCCATAATTTACTACGGGGTAATTTTCTTGTCTTGGAACAACGAAATATCTTAAAAAAAACTATGTATCAGATGGAAGAACAGATAAATACAGCCACACAGGATTAGCCAAGCGGTGCCGGCACAGTAGCTCAGTGTGTTCAGTCAGAGGGTTTAGCTACCCTCAGTAATAAAAAAACTGAGTGAACAGATCAACGAACAACCTGAATGAGTGTCATCGGACGTCCGCCACGAATAAAATCAACAAACAATATAGAACAAGATGAGACTAAAAGAATAAAAAAAAGAAAAGCGGTCTAAGGCGCTGCAGTCATGGACTGTGCGGCTGATCCTGGAGGAGGTTCGAGTCCTCCCTCGGGCATGGGTGTGTGTGTTTGTTCTTAGGATAAGCTTACACAAGCTTAGGGATGATGACCTTAGCAGTTAAGTCCCATAAGATTTCACACACATTTGAACATTTTTTAGATAAATACGTGTTCGATATTTTTAAAAATACTATCCGGCGATACCAATGTTGATCCCCTCCCCCTGCCCCTCTGCCACGCCCCCAGGGGCGGGGTGGGGGCGAGATTTAAATCTTACATAGGAACTGCCCATTTTTACTCTAGATACGTTTGTCGTTGCACGACAGATGACACTGTAATCGACGAATAACACATTTCCAAAACGGTTTTATCTAGAGAAAAATGCACTGGATTAAAAAAAATCCAGACGTGTTCAGTGATTGTGAAAAAAAGCTTCTTTGAGGAGTATTCTCTCATTTCCCACCAAAGGGATACTCGTTTGTAACACTTATCTGACAGTAAGTGCTCAAAAATGTAGCAGCCCACTTCGATGCACTTATTTATCTCGACATGGAATGATGTGACACAACTGAGAAGTGTTTACTGTGTAATCTGCTAGCATCCATTGGTGATAGATTGAATCATGTTATGTCACGTTGTTATAAACTTAACTCTTCAAGTAACCCCATAAACAAAAGTCAGGGAGAAGTAAGGTCTTGCGATGTAGCAGGCTAAGATACTGGACCACCTCTTCCAATTCACTGACAATTGTACACGGCATCTAATGCCTCCCATGCTGCTACAGAATAATGTACTGGACAACCATCATGCTGAAAACACAATGTTTGTCTCAAGCTGAAAGCAGTACTGGAAGGTCGTCCTCCAAGGATGTTTGATACTTATCACCGTTGAAGATGCCATTGATAAAGAATGGACAAATGAATTTGTCCCCAATTATTCCACACCAGATATTCACTTTCCACAGAAGCTGATGTTCAACCTGCTGTAACCAATATGGCTTTTCCTCATTCCAACAATGTATGTTATGTTGGTTAATCGTGAGGTTGACCTGTCAGAGCACGATAGTTGAGCAAAGCAGTTGGTACCTCTGTATTTGCTGGAACAGCCACTGGCTTCTGGAAATCATTGCTGTGAATTTCCTGAGGGACTTAAAAATTTCGGGAAATGCTAGCCTGATGAATTTCCGATTCACAATTTACGCTACGCACCACTTTAGTGTGTTCCAGTGTGATTTGAGCTTGAAAAACGTGACAAGAATTCCAGCAAATGTGGCGGCCACACAGAATGGGAAAAACTGCCTGGTAGCGGTAGTCAGACGGCCAAGTAAGTTCACGTACAAATAGGTGCAGCAAAAACATTTGGCGATAGTGCAGTTTCGTCAACTATTGGAACTGACTCTTGACTCCTTCCTGCAAACATTTTTTCTATATAATTTTTAATATGTCTCCGTAACTCACTCTCTTAACTGAAAACATAACTGGAGAAGGGTTATTCACTTGCTATACAGGTAAGGTACCTTATTGTTCCCTGCATTTCCATCTACCTGCCTGCAATTTTAACCTTCTCAGATATTTATCCAGTATTCTTTCCAACGGTTTTGCATCTCCTTACCTAAAATAGGACGTATACATGGTAACTCAGATACCTCTACTGCTGAGTTTTATGCAGTCTGCAATGTCTTCAAATACCACATGCGAGATTTTCATATTCTCTCACTCACTATGTGCAAACTGTTAGTCCTACAGAAAAGTGAACAGGACCTTTTTATGGGACATTTCATGTAGTTTAGTATTGTACTTGAATCCGTTTGCCACAGTTTTTCAGTTAGTCAAGAAAAATTCAGGTGAAGTTTGCTTTTGTATGAGGGTGAGTCAAATGAAAACCTTAAATTTGTAATAACAATTCGAAATTTTGCGCTGTTATCCTGTAAGTTGGTAAGCCTGCTACAATCAAGTGAACAAATTACATAGGGTCAAAAGTACTTTGTTAAAACCGAACAGAAGAAAAACAATAATGAAGTCTTGATCCGAGATGTTCTTGGCTTAATACTTGGTAGCGTAGCCCTTTGCATGTATTACTGCATGTCTGGATGGCAGAGATTCCTTGAGTTTGGCCAGTCACTCCTGGGAAATCTTCCATTGCTCACACAGTTCTTGAAGAAAACTTCCTTCTTGGTGCAAATGCATCTGTCTAGCTCACCCCATGTTCTATGGGGTTTAAGTATGTACTTAGGCTTAGCCATCTGAATACCTTTGCTTTGTGCCTCTTCAGAACTTTTTTCACATGGCCAGAAATGTGCTTCGGATTTTTGTTATGTTGGAATTTACAGTTGTAATGCACATTTTATCTTCCGTGAGGTATCATATGGTCTGTTGATATGTTATCATACTTGACTATCCATTACCCTGCAAATTTTTATGACAGGACCTACACCACTTGGTGAGAAACAGCCCTATACCATGGTAATCTCTCCTCCATGCTTCATGGTGGGTGCTTGGTACTTTCTGTCATTCTTTTTATTTTTTGGCCATCGAACGTGCTGTACCCCATCTGAGGAGAAGAGATTACACTTGATTTCATCACTCCACAGAATTTTTGATCAGTCTGGAGTGGTCCTCAATGAGTACTTCTTAGCAAATCATAGTCTTGCCTTCCTATTTTCTGCACTTATCATAGGATTTTGAGAAAGTCACCTGGCATTTAGATCTATAACTATTAAGTGACATTTAACTGTTGAAACATAGACCTTCAAGCCATGTTTTACCCGTAGGTCACCACTTATTGCCCAGACATTCACAAGCTGTTGTGAGAAGCCAAACACTACAATGAAGGTCTGAGTTTGGCCTTGAATCAGTGCTGTTAAGACAGCTTGTTTGAAATCTACTGAATATTCTTTAGATTTAGGCACTAGTGTAAGTAAATAAAAATATTAGAATTAGATTTGCTTTGTGTAGCTAGGTTTGTAATAGTCTTCCTAACTTGCAAAATGCTTATGAACCTCTTGGAAACACTGTTTATGGCTGATGTCCACGATTACCTGCACTCAGAAATAAATACATGTAACTGCATCAAGGTCAAGCAGTCTTCTGTCTGAATAACCAGTTGTTTTGAATCTGTGTATAGATAAACATGCCTAACAACCTACAAGTTCAACTGCAAAATAATTTTGAGCAATAATGTATGTGCACCATCCTAACCACAAAATTCTGAATGGCTCCAGTACAAGCAAGATATAGACCTGTATGAAACTTCAGTCTTTTTCATATTTATCACAAACTAAACAAACTTCTTGTTTTGACTCTGCAGCTACAACATCTAGTCTATTATTGTCACACAAGTTAGTCAAATCTTCCTCCCATTCAGGTTCAGATGTTAAAAATTCAAGTTTTCTCTTACAATTTGTACATTTTGTGTTAGAAGGCCTGGCTTTCTTCTTCGATATTGTGGAGCTATATGATGCACCCAGCCACTGCATGCTATATTACCCCTTTTTGCATTGTTTGACTTAATATGTTACAAAAAAATAACTGTGAAGTTCATTTTATTAATTACGGTACTCCAGCTCTAAATGTAGAAACACATAAAGATTACTTATGTTGTACACACATTTAATAATAAATTATATAGTTGGTGTTAGATGGTTTGAAGGGAGCCACCTGAGTTTTTGCCTTGCACAACTTAGGGTAACTAAAGAGCACCTAATCCCAGATAACTGAATGGGAATACAACCTCCTATCCTTCCAAATATGAACCCAGTGTCTCGATGACGGTGCCACCACAGTCGCTGACTCAGTGATTTGTTGTTTGCTATGGCCAAGTTAAACTTCTCACCTTCGTGTTAAGGTGCTCTTTATCAATGTCACAGCTTATACACTGTGTTGGGTAAGAAGTGGTGATGCGGGCTTGTTATTACAGGTGAGCTGAATGTGAGTGACTCTGAACTGTGGGACGTGGTGCAGCGTGGACTGAAGAGGGGGTCCAAGCTGGCAGAGAAGGTGAAGGACCATGAGCGGTGGGTGTCCCAGCGCCTGCATGTGCCACCGTCCACACCAGAGTACCACCACTACCTCACCAATGAGGCCTCTGATTCTGAGAAGCAACATGTGATGGACACGCTAGAAGACCTTGCCAATGTCACTGCATTGGCCACCCTCCTGGTGCACAAGTGAGTCTCTCTCTCTCTCTCATATATATATATATATATATATATATATATATATATATATATATATAAACAAAGATGATGTGACTTACCAAACGGAAGTGCTGGCACGTCGATAGACACACAAACAAACACAAACATACACACAAAATTCAAGCTTTCGCAACAAACTGTTGCCTCATCAGGAAAGAGGGAAGGAGAGGGAAAGACGAAAGGATGTGGGTTTTAAGGGAGAGGGTAAGGAGTCATTCCAATTCCGGGAGTGGAAAGACTTACCTTAGGGGGAAAAAAGGACGGGTATACACTCGCACACACACACACATATCCATCCACACATATACAGACACAAGCAGACATGTCTTCTTGGGTCTGTATATGTGTGGATGGATATGTGTGTGTGTGCGAGTGTATACCCGTCCTTTTTTCCCCCTAAGGTAAGTCTTTCCGCTCCCGGAATTGGAATGACTCCTTACCCTCTCCCTTAAAACCCACATCCTTTCATCTTTCCCTCTCCTTCCCTCTTTCCTGATGAGGCAACAGTTTGATGTGAAAGCTTGAATTTTGTGTGTATGTTTGTGTTTGTTTGTGTGTCTATCGACGTGCCAGCACTTCCGTTTGGTAAGTCACATCATCTTTGTTTTTAGATATATTTTCCCATGTTGGATGTTTCCCTCTATTAATTAATATTAATATATCCCCTCGTGGATCATTCAGCGCTTATTGACTTTTGCATCATCCTCTTCTGACACTTTGTATTTGCTACTACTCAGTCAGTTAATTCATCAACTGGCATCATATATCTAGACAGACAGACAGACACACACACACACACACACACACACACACACACACACACACACACACAGAGTGACCCAGAAACATTGTGACAAACTTCTAGTGAAGGTGGCGCTCATCATAACGATTGAGAATTTGAGAATTTCATAGCAGCCCATGGCCACAAGTGCCAGGGGTAAGTTGTAGCAGAGGTCAAAGATTGGAAAGGAAACACTAGAGTGATTCATTTGACAAATTTGTTGGACACAATGTGTACACATCGTGTATGACTTGACTAAAGCTCTCGTGTTACAACAGATGCTAGAAGTTTGCCCCATCAGATGCCATGCATACTCGACACTAATGGAGAACTGATTGCCAGAGATGCTTGACACTAATGGAGAACTGATTGCCAGAGATGCTCAAATTCACCAGGAGCTTCTTTGATTCTAGCAACTTCTAACAACCCTACCACAACAAAGGTCAAAAATTAATTATGATTGTAGTGTTGCTCACGCTGCTAAATATTGCATTTTTGGGCAACAACAAAGTTATATTACGTGGCAGGTATCGTTAGAGCACAGTTAATAAAGCCATTTCTTGAAATAATGGATAAACTAAGAACTCATCTTTTCGTGTTTCCCATGCTGGTCTCATTGTGAACTCATGGCTCAATCGTCGAAAATCTAAGTAGTGATGATTCCAAGCTCAGATGCAAAGAGGCCTAGGTGTTATTCTGCAATATTCAAAAGTTTTATAGATGTGTTTCATAAACCATTCCTGAAGGTTAAACTTTTGCAAGTTAAGACAGTGGTGATGTAAAAAAGTAATCAGCACTCCGAATTTAAGTTACACTTCTTTTTTATTACTTTTGTTGCAACATCAATTGACAATATAAAACATACTTGAAAAAATCTTCCTCACTGTTAAAGTTCACATTTCATAAGCTGACTACAATTTGCGTCTTTTCAACATGACAACCAAGACTTGACTCTCTATAATAACCACTTACGCACCCAAAAATCAGAGTTACAAGTACGTCAAAGATCATAGCGATAAAAGAAAGAATACACATAAGAATAATATCATTACAATATAAACATATTGGTGTATCAAAGTATCTCTACATTAATGAAATCAAATCTTAATGTTGTCACAGAAATATGTTAACTATTTTACAGAAACACAGTAGAATATTGCTGGTATCGAGAGGTTGAGGTGAGGTGCCGTAATGGTTACGCAATTCAGGTACCATTACAAACTGCACAGATGGTTCTTGCAATTAGATCCAATTCAGACTTCACAGGATCGCAATACATGAGAATCTCATGGATACGCACAGAAAGAAATCAAGGCTTGATAAATCCAGTGAGTGTGGAAGGCAGGCAACCAGTCCATCATGCCCAGTCGATCAGTGTAGAAATGATCTCTCCAAATTCCTATGAAAAGCCAGTCCATAATAAGCAGGCACCCATATGTTGGAACCACATACTGCACCTCAGATTTTCTCATATATCTTCAAGCAAGCTGTGAACAACCTGTTCCAGAGAGGTCTAATAACTCATGGCAGTCAAGTGGGATTGTGAAAGGTACAGCCTGACTATGCACTCACTGACCAAAGCCACCTACACATTAACTGTAAAGTGACATTAAACCACACTGTGCCATACACCTTGGGGGAATTCCTGGTACCCATAAGTGCTCACTGTGGTGACTGTGTACGCTACCCCTAGTGAATGTGGCCTCATCAGTGGACAACACATAAGCTGGGAAATTCACATCTTGGCCACTTCGTTGCATAAACCGCTGCAAAAAATGCATCTGTGCAGAATGATCATCAGGATGCAATAACTGCACCCTTAGGAGATGAAAGGAGTGTAAGGACTTGGCATTCAAAACATGCTGGATACTGCTACAGCACATTCTTAAGTTGGTTGGTTGGTTTGGGGAAGGAGACCAGACAGCGTGGTAATCGGTCTCATCGGATTAGGGAAGGATTGGGAAGGAAGTTGGCCGTGCCCTTTCAGAGGAACCATCCCGGCATTTACCTGGAGCGATTTAGGGAAATCACGGAAAACCTAAATCAGGATGGCTGGACGCGGGATTGAACCGTCGTCCTCCCGAATGCGAGTCCAGTGTCTAACCACTGCGCCATCCCGCTCGGTCATTCTTAAGTTCGAGGCAATGCCAAGTATGCTACTGCTTGGATTGGTCCACACTGCATCTGACACACTTTCTTCCCTCGTGATCAAACGTGCCAATTGTGGGCTGCCCTCACTAGCCCTGTCACTTCTAAATTACCTGTGCTCCCTCAAATTTTGATGCAGATGTGCAAACAAACTGTGGCACAGTTGGCATCATTCTGGAAAGCGTTCTTGACAAGTGTGTCCAGCAGCTCAGCCATTGCACTCAGCTATTCCACAGATTAAGTGCATGCCTGCAAGCTCATCATTCGTGTACTGTTATGAGCTTCTAACATGTTGGCTAGTGCTTGAATGAGGAAATCTTCACATTCCCTTCCAGTACTCCTGTGTCTAGCACCACCTAGCAGCAATCTGCTCCAACAATCTAGGGTACAGCACCACCTATCAGTGTACAATGATGTTTGTGGACAGTGCAGGCACCCAGGGTAACATCACTCATCCACTTGTTGGAGTTGACAGTAGACAAACACAAACTGAGGAAGCTGCACACTGGACTTCCAGTCAGTCACTTCAGTTGAAGGTTTGTGTGAGTACGAGGTACACTAATGAAGAGTCATTATCAAATGCTACTCATTTATGAAGAATGAACACAACATATTATTTAAAGGTACAACACTAGTGTACTGCTTGTATCTGTAATGTAAATAAGAAAGCTTTATTGCAGTTACTGTTCTGCTAACTTGCATTCTACGTAGATGAGTAACATTTCTACCTTTTCCTCATTGTGTACAATGTACTCAAACAAATCTTCAACAGACAATGGTTGACTGGATGATCAGTGCACAGTTTTCTTTTTCATTTCCATTTGCTTACTGTCAGCTCCAGCAAGTGGATGAGCTCCAATTTAAGACAGCTGATTGAATGAGTGATGTTCATTATCCTTGTATTTCCACTTATTTTCTGGCCACTCCTGCAAGTGAATGAGGCAGTCATTATGGTTAAGGTCCCATGGTAGCTTAACAAATTTGGCTTCATACACTTTTTATTTTGCTTCTAGACAAAAAGTTATCTAGGGTGGGCAAAGTAAGTAGGACACCCTTTCTAAAGTAGTGTTCAGTCAAGAAAATTATAAAAATATAAGCCAGAATTGCTGCTAGTACTTACCTTCCAGAGGTGAAACATCAGGACTATGGATGTATATGTGCAGACAGCCTGTCTCATCCTGGGATCTGGGTATTTGTCCCTTCTTCTTAAACTTCCTCAACCTATCCCATTCTCTTGCCTGTGGGAGGAAATATTAGTTCCAAAGCCTGAGATATCATTATGTGTTTATTAATTGATCCTGTAATTTTACAACTGCAAAGTGTACAAAAGATATTGGACCATTTATAGCCACTATATATATTTATTGATCTTTTAAACACACAGTTTTCAAGAAGAAGTAATATTACACAATATTTTATTGATCTGTCACACAAACAACAACATGACAGATATCGAAATAATAGAAAAGAGATAAGAGACAGAAAAGCAACTGAAATTAACTGGCAGAGGAAAGGCCACTGAACTTGATGGAATACCATTTAAATTCTACACAGAGTGTGTGAAAGAATTTACCCCACTTCTAGCAGCTGTAGGTCCCTAGAGGAACAAAGCATTCCTAATGGTTGTAAAAAAAGCAGAGGTCATTCTCATTTTCAGGACAGATCATTGAAGAGATGCTAGGAAATATAGGCCTATATATCTGATGCCAGTATGTTATAGAATTTTGGAACATGTTTTATACTCATGTAGTATGATGTTTCTGGAGACCAAAAATATCCTCTGTAGATATCAACATTGATTCCAGAAACAACAATTGTACGAAACCCAGCTTTCCCTGTTCATCCATGAGATCCAGAAGGTGGTAGATACAGGTGCCTAGTAGAATTTCATGTTCCTTGACTTTCAGAAGGCATTTGATACAGTTCCACACTGCTGCTTATGGAACAAAATATGAGCATGCAGGATGCCAGACCAACTGCATGATTTGACTGAACAGTTTCCATCAAGCAGAACAGGATGTCATTCTCAATGGAGAGTTAGTTAGTTGGTATCATGTCCCACAGATCATTTACATGATAAATTGCATTGAAGTGGAACAAGTCATCAAACATATAAGTTACTTTAGGTGTATCCCAACACAGTGTTATAGGTCCATTAGTTTTCACAACACATACAGAAGAAATAGAAGACAACATCACAAGTTCCATCAGCATTTCTGTAGCTGATACTGTTGTATATAGAATGCTATAAAATTACAGTGAAATACAGGAAAACTTGGACAGGATCAGTGCTTAGTACACAGAATGACAATTGACTCTCACCAGAAAAAATTAATGTAATGTGAATACATAGACAAGAAGACCCTTTACTGTAAGTTTACACGATTACTAAACTATCAATGGAAGTGGTTAATTCCATAAAATGTCTAGGATATGTTTACAGAGTCATTTGACATGCAGCAATCACATTAAATTAACTGGATGTAAGGCAGATGCAAAACTGAGATTCACTGAAAGAATTCTCTGGAAACATAGTCCATCAACAAAGGAAGTAACTTACACAACATTCATTTCACCAATGTTTGAGTATTTCTCATCAATTTGAGAGTTTTGCCAGATAGGATTGATACAGAAAATAGAGAATACCCAAAGAAGATTACCACATTACATTACATTTAGTTAGTGCGAAAGCATCACAGAGATGTTCGGCCAACTTCAGTGGCAGACACTGCAAGAGAGGTGTTCTGTGTCATGATGTGGTTGACTGTAGAGGTTCCAAGAGAGTACATTCCTAGAAGAGTCAACCAACATATTGCTTTCTCCTGTGCATAGCTAATGAAAAGACCATGGAGATAAAATTTAGATTTGAGCCCACATGGAACCTTACCAGCAATAATTATTTGCACAAACCATATGCAACTGGAATAGTAAAAGGTAGAAGAGACACTGGCTCACAAATACCCTCTGCCACACACCATAAGGTTGCTTGCAAAGTGTAGATGTATATGTTGATCTGTACACTTTCCAAATACAATCTTAATTGCTGCTACAAGGTTTTTTCTCAGAAACTCCCTCATTGTATAGAATCAGTGCTTGACCAAGTAATCCTTCATGGTTGACTTGAAACTGTTCCTGTCCATTACTGTTTTCACAGATGTGGGTAAAGTGTTGTACAAGCTGATGCTAGGAGGATGGAGTATGCCTTTTTGTAATCATGCTGTATTTGTATGTTGTAAATGTACTTCATTTATTTTTCTTGTGTAGGAGCTGTGTACAGATTCATTACAGGCAATACATGGATTTTTTAAATAATAATTACATTTCATAGTATGCAAATATGTATAAGTAGTAGTAGAATTTTATTTTTCCTAAATGGCTGCCTGCATGAAGCTCTTGGTCTATCAGTTCCATTAGACTAATTATCTTTTTCTGTAATCTTAATTATTTCAAACATGCTCCACACTTTCCCCAAAATATTACACCATATTTCAGTACCGAGTGAGCATAGGTAAAATATGCAGCCCTGATATCATCATTTGATGTAGAGTTTCTTAGTATTTGTATTATGAAAGATGTTTTGCTCACTTTTCTGTTTACGTCCACCCCATTTTAAGTTCTATCATATCCATGCACAGAGAAATTTCGTTCTTTCTATTTTACTAATTGCATGTCCATTTAATTCAATATGAGTATTACTTGGGGTCCTATTGTGGGTGGTTAATATGTCTATTGCAACAGTTTTTTTTTTCAGGTTTATAATGAAACTGTTTGCATCAAAACTACACTGCTATGTTATTTCCAGGCAATTAAATGTTCTTTTTTCAAATGTTTCTTTGATACCTTTTGTAATTAAGATGCTTGTGTCATCTGTAAACTGGTCTAGTTTCCTTTTACTACTGTTTGTATCAAAATCAGTTAAAGTAGTAAAAACAGGATTGAACCCAGTGCTGAACTCTGGGGGACACCATTATTTGACCACTGATAATTCTGCCTGTTTACTTTATTGCAATAGCATCCAGCACAAACAAATACATATACCTGAACCACACCAGTGTGGATGCCACCACTGTTGGCACTACATAATTATTTAAAGCTAAAATAAAGTTCCAACTCGAGTGATACACATCATGTGTTCATCGCTGTCATTGTCCGACCAACAGCCCATCACTCTGCCCAGCTTCAAGTAAGGCAGCTAGTTTTGTAACAATGGTCCATGAGATCATTCCTATGGCATCAGCCAAGCCATACATCATAATAAAAACTTGTCTTCTAATTCAAATATTAAATTGAGCTGAAGGTCAATTTGTTGCAAGATGAAGTGCATCATAATAAAAATTAGATTCTCTCACAGACTGCCATTCTTTTAATATGTAAATAATATTTATAAAATGTGTGTGAATTCTTAAGGGACCAAACTGCTAAAGTTATTAGTCCCTACACTTACACACTACTTAAACTAACTTATGCTAAGAACAACACACACACTCATGCCTGAGGGAGGACTTGAACCTCTGGCGGGATGGACCATGCAATCCATGACATGTTACCATAGTAACTATGTTTACTGAACTAATATGACATTAGGAAAGCAGATCTAAAAACATGTGAAAAGAATTACAACAAACAGGGCTGGTTTTAGGCCCAAGCGACACAAGCTGTTGCTTGGAGCACCAAGCTGAGATGGGTGCCAGGGGTGCCACAATTGTGAGATATCTGTGCAGAACATAGTACAATCAGTATGGCTGATCACCCCTGACACCCAAATGCAGGGCTTGTATACTGTGAATATTGTCTGAGTGGGGGTAATTTATATCAATGGGAATATGCAAGGGGAAAGTGGGAAAAGAGTGGGTGCCTGTGCTGAAAAATATTCTAGAACAGGCCCTGACTACAGCACTCTCAAAACAAAGGCTGAAAAGAATCTAGTTGTTACGTGTACCAAATAACTGCACTTGTTTAGGACAGTAGGAGTCTATAATCAGATTTTGTGAAGCAAAGTGTTTTGAAAATTATTGGTGTATTTTTGTCTAAAACTAACTTTTAATAGCAGTCGGTTGTCTGAGTTGTGCTATTGTGGTCTGCTGCTACTGAGGCACCTCAGTTGCTTCAGAAAGCATTTTGGAAAGGTGTGAAAATAATAAGTCTGAGCACTATTTTTGTATCAGGCTTGGTGGGACTAACTCATGGAAACCATGTTACAGAAAATAAGAGGTGGTCCTGACATTCAATAAATGTATGTTACACTTTCCTTCCAGTTTGATAGTATCCATTTAGCCGGTGTAGGCAAATCCCAAAGTGGATAATGAATTTTACTCGGTCATTAGTAACTGTAGTACAGAAAGTGTTAGTTGCAGCTTTAGCCTTAGATTCTGATGATATTACAGATATTATTTGTCACAGACAAATCTTTTTTTTTCACAGGTTTAACATATCCCGAGACAAAGTGGGTGATCTTCTCATTGATATTCAGGTACCAGCAGATCCATCCCATATTCCACAAAGTCCAACCTGCAATGCATCTGCCATCTACAGAACATATAATGGGTCATGTAACAACTTGCAGCATCCAATTTGGGGAATGACTGAGACTGTTTACCCACGGCTTGTGGGCTCAATTTTTCGTGATGGTAATATATGTAGGGTGGTGATATATATATATAGTTGTACTTACTATTACAAAGCAAAATTTTAAATGATACATATTAATGACTCATGAAATGTTGTGAAAGTTAATTTATAACAATGGAAAGCAATAAATTCTAACAATTTTAAGAAAAAGTTCTACTACTTTTGTAAAGTATTTCATAAGCACACTTACAGCTGAGTCTGAGCACAAGCTCAATGAACTATAAATCCTCTATAACCATTGTATAAAAATTAAACAGTCAAATTGGACAGAGATGAAGTATGTTGTTGCTGTTGTGGTCTTCAGTCCTGAGACTGGTTTGATGCAGCTCTCCATGCTACTCTATTCTGTGCAAGCCTCTTCATGTCCCAGTACCTCCTGCAGCCTAAATCCTTCTGAATCTGCTTAGTGTATTCATCTCTTGGTCCCCCCCTACGATTTTTACCCTCCATGCTGCCCTCCAGTACTAAATTGGTGATCCCTTGATGCCTCAAAACATGTCCTACCAGCCGATCCCTTCTTCTAGTCAAGTTGTGCCACAAACTCCTCTTCTCCCCTATTCTATTCAATACCTCCTCATTAGTTATGTGATCTACCCATCTAATCTTCAGCATTCTTCTGTAGCACCACATTTCGAAAGCTTCTATTCTCTTCTTGTCTAAACTATTTATCGTCCATGTTTCACTTCCATACATGGCTACACTCCATACAAATACTTTCTGAAACGACTTCCTAACCCTTAAATCAATACTCGATGCTAACAAATTTCTCTTCTTCAGAAACGCTTTCCTTGCCATTGCCAGTCTACATTTTATATCCTCTCTACTTCGACCATCATCAGTTATTTTGCTCCCCAAATAGCAAAACTCCTTTACTACTTTAAGTGTCTCATTTCCTAATCTAATTCCCTCAGCATCACCCGACTTAATTCGACTACATTCCATTATCCTCCTTTTGCTTTTGTTGATGTTCATGTTGTACCCTCCTTTCAAGACACTATCCATTCCGCTCAACTGTTCTTCCAAGTCCTTTGCAGTCTCTGACAGAATTACAATGTCATCGGCAAACCTCAATGTTTTTATTTCTTCTCCATGGATTTTAATACCTACTCCAAATTTTTCTTTTGTTTCCGTCATTGCTTGCTCAATATACAGATTGAATAGCATCGGGGAAAGGCTACAACCCTGTCTCACTCCCTTCCCAAACACTGCTTCCCTTTCATGTCCCTCGACTCTTATAACTGCCATCTGGTTTCTGTACAAATTGTAAATAGCCTTTTGCTCCCTGTATTTTAGCCCTGCCACCTTCAGAATTTGAAAGTGAGTATTCCAGTCAACTTTTTCAAAAGCTTTCGCTAAGTCTACAAATGCTAGAAACCTAGGTTTGCCTTTCCTTAATCTTTCTTCTAAGACAAGCCGTAGGGTCAGTATTGCCTCACGTGTTCCAACATTTCTATGGAATCCAAACTGA
Organism: Schistocerca americana; assembly: GCF_021461395.2. Lineage (NCBI taxonomy): Eukaryota > Metazoa > Arthropoda > Insecta > Orthoptera > Acrididae > Schistocerca > Schistocerca americana. The sequence continues at coordinate 54,428,467 of NC_060127.1, forward strand.
TCTTCCAAGAGGTCGGCTTCTACCAGTTTTTCCATTCGTCTGTAAAGAATTCACGTTAGTGTTTTGCAGCTGTGACTTATTAAACTGATAGTTTGGTAATTTTCACATCTGTGAACACCTGCCTCCTTTGGGATTGGAATTATTATATTCTTCTTGAAGTCTGAGGGAATTTCTGCTGTCTCATACATCTTGCTCACCAGATGGTAGAGTTTTGTCAGGACTGGCACTCCCAAGGCTGTCAGTAGTTCTAATGGAATGTTGTCTACTCCCGGGGCCTTGTTTCAACTTAGGTCTTTCAGTGCTCTGTCAAACTCTTCATGCAGTATCATATCTCCCATTTCATCTTCATCTACATCCTCTTTCATTTCCATAATATTGTCCTTAAGAACATCGCCCCTGTATAGACCTTCTATATACTCCTTCCACCTTCCTGCTTTCCCTTCTTTGCTTAGAACTGGGTCTCCATCTGAGCTCTTGATATTCATACAAGTGGTTCTCTTTTCTCCAAAGATCTCTTTAATTTTCCTGTAGGCAGTATCTGTCTTACCCCTAGTGAGATAAGCCTCTACATCCTTACATTTGTTTCTAGCCATCCCTGCTTAGCCATTTTGCACTTCCTGTCGATTTCATTTTTGAGACGTTTGTATTCCTTTTTGCCTGCTTCACTTACTGCATTTTTGTGTTTTCTCCTTTCATCAATTAAATTCAGTATCTCTTCTGTTACCCAAGGATTTCTATTAGCCCTCGTCTTTTTACCTACTTGATCCTCTGCTGCCTTCACTACTTCATCCCTCAGAGCTACCCACTCTTCTTCTACTGTATTTCTTTCCCCCATTCCTGTCAATTGTTCCCTTATGCTCTGCCTGTAACTCTGTACAACCTCTGGTTTAGTCAGTTTATCCAGGTCCTATCTCCTTAAATTCCCACCTTTTTGCAGTTTCTTCAGTTTTAATCTACAGTTCATAACCAATAGATTGTGGTCAGAGTCCATATCTGCCCCTTGAAATGTCTACAACTTAAAACCTGGTTCCTAAATCTCTACCTTACCATTATACAATCTATCTGATACCTTCTAGTATCTCCAGGATTCTTCCATGTATGTAACCTTCTTTTATGAGTCTTGAACCAAGTGTTAGCTATGATTAAGTTATGCTCTGTGCAAAATTCTACCAGACAGCATCCTCTTTCATTTCTCTCCCCCAATCCATATTCACCCACTATGTTTCCTTCTCTCCCTTTTCCTACTCTCGAATTCCAGTCACCCATGACTATTAAATTTTCATCTTCCTTCACTATCTGAATAATTTCTTTTATCTCATCGTGCATTTCATCAATTTCTTCATCATCTGCAGAGCTAGTTGGCATATAAACTTGTACTACTGTGGTAGGCATGGGTTTCATATCTGTTTTGGTCACAATAATGCATTCACTATGCTGTTTGTAGTAGCTTACCCGCACTCCTATTTTTTTTTTATTCATTATTAAACTTACTCCTGCATTACCCCTATTTGATTTTGTATTTATAACCCTGTATTCACCTGACCAAAAGTCTTGTTCCTCCTGCCACCAAACTTCACTAATTCCCACTATATCTAGCTTTAACCTATCCATTTCCCTTTTTAAATTTTCTAACCTACCTGCCCGATTAAGGAATCTGACATTCCACGCTCCGATCCATAGAACGTCAGTTTTCTTCTTCCTGATAACGACGTCCTCCTGAGTAGTCCCTGCCCGGAGATCCAAATGGGGGACTATTTTACCTCCGGAATATTTTACTCAAGAGGACGCCATCATCATTTAACCATACAGTAAAGCTGCATGCCCTCGGGAAAAATTACAGCTGTAGTTTCCCCTTGCTTTCAGCCGTTCACAATACCAGCACAGCAAGGCTGTTTTGGTTAGTGTTACAAGGTCAGATCAGTCAAACATCCAGACTGTTGTTCGTGCAACTACTGAAAAGGCTACTGCCCCTCTTCAGGAACCACATGTTTGTCTGGCCTCTTAACAGATACCCCTCCGTTGTGGTTGCACCTACGGTACGGCCATCTGTATATCTACATCTACATCTACATCTACATTGATACTCCGCAAGCCACCCAACGGTGTGTGGCGGAGGGCACTTTACGTGCCACTGTCATTACCTCCCTTTCCTGTTCCAGTCGCGTATGGTTCGCGGGAAGAACGACTGTCTGAAAGCCTCCGTGCGCGCTCTAATCTCTCTAATTTTACATTCGTGATCTCCTCGGGAAGTATAAGTAGGGGGAAGCAATATATTCGATACCTCATCCAGAAACGCACCCTCTCGAAACCTGGCGAGCAAGCTACACCGCGATGCAGAGCGCCTCTCTTGCAGAGTCTGCCACTTGAGTTTATTAAACATCTCCGTAACGCTATCACGGTTACCAAATAACCCAGTGACGAAACGCGCCGCTCTTCTTTGGATCTTCTCTATCTCCTCCGTCAACCCGACTAGGGCACGCAAGCCTCCCCACCAACGACAAGGTCCATGGTTCATGGGGGGTACATAATGGTACAAATGCTATATTATTACAACTTATCTATAACACTATAGGGTACTGCAATGATAGCATGTCGTTTACTACATTCATTTCACCATAATATCAACAAATTCTCATTTATCATGTTAACTGAACTCACAGATTGGCTGAGGAGATGTCTCAGTGTGCCACTCCTCACTTTGCCGCTTTGTCTCTGTGTCAAACTAAAAAATGCAGGATTCAACATCTGTGATCAGATGAATGAACCATTTGTAGTCACTGGCAGTCTCTCAAGAAGGTCAATGCACACGTTTGATTGTCCTTTTGCTCAGTTGTGAGGTTTCTTGGGAACCAGTTTGGCAAAAGCCTTTCGCATGTGCAGAATTTGATGCACAGTGAAAGGGTTTAAGTTTAACACATCACCCATCATCATTATTGTTAAACATTGGTCTGATCCCATAAGAGCACACATGCATTAAAAATTTTTGTCAGTTTTTGAAGTTGGAGTTGTCCCTGAGTGAGGTTCATCATTTCCAACGTATTCTTGGTCTCTGAAAACTGATTGATGCAAGGGAAAAAGTTGTGTTCTTGATAAGGAATGATCCGCAAAGGCCTGTTTAAACTTTGCAAAGGTCACTCTCATGGATTCCCCAAGTTTAACACAAAACTTGATGGCATAACATTTCTCTAAATTCTGCTGTTCCATTTTCATAACACATGTCAAAAACACAATTTCAGTGATGGTGCTCTCAACAACCACATGATGGCTCTACAGACCTGAAACTTGGACTGAGTATTTGGAAGTGACAAACACACAGGTCTACACAAGCAGAACAACACAGCATTACCAGACTGCTTGCAGTATTGTCAGTCTCATTACTTTTCTTACACACCTCCTATGATGCTAAAATGTGTGGCACATTTGTGGCTGTGATTCCTGGACTCTGAGAGCTGAGGCAGAGAATAAATTAAATTCTTCTGAGGTGTAGTGCTAAAGATAAATGTTCAAATTAAAGTGGAGTGACATGATTGCAAGTGAAGAAGTTCTTAATTAAAGAAGTGGGTGAGAAGAGAAGCATCAGAAGTTAGTTGTGAAAAGCAGAGTGATCTAATGAGATCTGAGAGAATCTGGAAACACCTGCTGAACAGCATGTTAATGGAAAGAGACTGAAACAAAGATCACAACTAAGGTACATACAGAAAATTAAGAGCAGTTAAGAGCAAACTGGAAAGATGTGATAGTGAAGATCTGCTATCGACTTGTCCTCAGATGGATCACTACAGAAGAAGATAAAAAAAATCACTGCATAGTAGGTCACCACTAAGAGATTTGACATGAGTTATCAGGGCTTTATATATCTTTATGATTGACTAATTTACTCCTTTGTGTACAGCACTGAGGATTTTTATCACTTTATGTAAATCCTAGTTATTACATGCATTGTACTCATTATATACTCTCTTCAGTCTGTATAACGTTTAATTTTTTTACAATGAAAAAGATAACTCAGAAAATATACTCATATGTCTTGGTGAGGATTCCAGACTGTTTGACTAAATCTCTTAGGAATGTCTGGGATGGGCTCAGTTCACGGTTCTGATAAATGGAATGAAAGAAACAAACTATTTGCATGAGTGTCACTGCCATAGAATATAATGCTGTGCACCATAACTGAATGGAAATAGCCCTAGCAGACTGATTTGGTTGCCTTCTTTTTACTAACGGATGCAATCATATGAATAGCAAATGTTGGATTTAGGCTTCTACATGACGCATAAGTACGTAGCATTTTTGTTTTGCATGTTGGTATTCCAGTCGCTATGGATGCGTTTATCAATTTTCATGTTTTACTTGTACTTAAAGGTTTCTATTTGAGTTTACATACTGACATTTTGTCATTTGGAGATAGAGAGTAGAGCTGTGGACACTAGAAAATAGAGTGCAAAGTGGAGATATCAAAACATTTCGACATATTCTTCTGTTTGAGTGAAATAGAGGGGCGACAGCAGTGAATGCAGCAAGAAACATTTGCTCTGGGTATGGGGATAAGAAGAATGTTGAAAATTAGGTGGACTGATGAGGTAAGGAATGAGGAGATTCTCTGGAGAATCGGTGAGGAAAGGAATACATGGAAAACACTGTCAAGGAGAAGGACAGGATGGTAAGACATGAGTTAAGGCATCAGGAAATAACTTCCATGGTACTAAAGAGAACTGTAGAGGGTATGAACAGTAGAAAAAGACAGAGGGAATAACTTCCGTTGTACTAGAGAGAGCTGTAGAGCGTAAAAACTGTAGAGAAAGACAGAGACTGGAATACATCCAGCAAATAATTGAGGATGTAAGTTACAAGTGCTGCTCTGAGGTGAAGAGGTTACCAAAAAAGAGGAACTCATGGTGGGCTGCAAGTGTACTTAAGAACTGGCAAATGTGATGGACTGTAATCATTCCACCATCATGTGATATTTGCATGCAATGGGGAAGGTTCAAAAATCTGGTGTATGGATACCACGTGCTCTAAGCAAAAATCAATGTGTTGCCATATGCATCTCTGCTTACTCGTCATGAATTTGCTCGTGAACAACACTGACCATTCCTATACCATATCTACACATATGATGAGAAATGGTGTCTTCATGCTAAGATAAGGAAAAGAAAGGAGTGGCTGAGCCCAAACAAAGCAGCAGTTCCCTGTGAAAGACCTGCACACGTCCACAAAAATAATGTTATGCATCCGGTGAAACAGCCATAGCATTCTGTACTACAAATTTCTTCTCCAAGGTGTAACCAACACAACAGACATTTACTGTGAACAATTGAGATGTCTTGCAGACACAGGCCAAGAACAACCACCAAGAAGACTGTACGAAGTGATGCTACTCGACGATAATGCCCACCCGCATTCTGCTAGACTGCAAACAATGCTATACAGGAGTTGGATTGGGGAGTCATTCCACACCTCCCTTATTCACCCGATGTTGCACTCTCATATTTTCACCTTTTTCGCTCTCTATTGAACAACTTTCAAGGAACTTCCTTGTTGGATTAAAATATGTTCTAAACATGAGTTCTCAACAACAAACCCACGTGATTTCTACAGCTGTGGAATCAAAAACTTACCCCAGCATTGATAGACTGTTGAAATAGTGAAGGAGAATGTATTATTGATGACTAATGTGGCTCCTGTTATGTGTACCTGTTGTATTTATTAAACTTATGGAAAGTGCTACTAACTATGCACCAACCTAATAGCTTGCGTACTGTCCTACACAAGCTAAACCAAGCACTAAGAGAGCTTTGTAAAGTGCAGAACCACATGTGTTACAAAGACCTCTTCAAATATCTTGGAATTTCTAAATTTTTTAATTTATTCCCCAGTACATTAACTCCTTAATGGTATTAATTCTTAACAATAAAAATCAGTTACAACAGAATTCTCATTTACATTCATTCATTCATACACTGCATTCCATAAATTTTATAATATGGGAGAGGCTTTAGTGATGTGTAAAATTCAAGTCTTACATTAACTGGCAGAAGTAACAATTTAAGGTCATCTCTGTATATTAAGAATACCTGAGCTCTTTGGAGACCTATGTTTCAATGTAACCTTTAGAATAATGATGATATGTCTCTCTTCTTGGCAGGTATCAATGCACCAAAGAAGTCAGTAACAGGCAAAGAGTTGCCAAATCCCAGAATTCTCAGACAGCACTTACTGCCGACTGGTGATTTTGACGATGAAACAAATACTCTGCTGGTAATGCAGTATGGACAGCTAATAGCACATGATTCTGCACTTAGTTCTGACTGGCTTGGATTTAGTGAGTAGTACTGTCTTCCTTTTTTTACAAATTTCAGTGTTACACCAATTTTTAGAACAACATTTATGATGACCCAGTTTGGTTCTAACAAAGAGAAGATAGCAGGTTACACAGTCTTGGAGAACAAAATGTGCCAAACAAAAATAATATTCCTCATTTTTTTGTACTCACATATGCAGCAAATCCTGTGATACTCACCTGTGACCACTGGCATTGTACTTCGCCATACACAAGGTGTAATAAAAAAGTAACAGGTATTTTTTTAATTTTGTGGGCTTCATGCATCTAATTTTAAAATTATTTTATGTTTTTGGTACATGTGTTCCTGGCGTGCATTTGGATTTTCAGTAGATTTCAATATTTAGTTTACTGTTGAAGTCAAAAAGGTTAAATGAGTTTTTGAGTGGTTGGCAAATTTTTACTTTAGAAAAAGCTGGATCAAAGAATTTGCATTTTCTTGAAAAATTGAATAATTGCAGCACCACATTCAAAATGTTATTGTGGCTGTTGTGTTCAAAGAGGGTTGACAAAACACTGAAGACATCGACTGCCCTGGACATCCTAGCACATCAGTTACTGATGACAATCTGGAGGAAGTAAAGAAATTGGCTCTGGAAAATTGCCAAACCAGCATCAGAGAGGTTGCTAATGATGTTGGAATATCTTTTGGCTCATTCCAAGAAATTTTTGAATGTTTTGGGCATGAAATATTTAGCAGCAAAGTTTGTTCCAAAATTGTTGAATTTTGCCCAGAAAAAACATCATTCAGACATCTCTCAGGAGTTGCCGAATGAAGTCAACAATGATCCAGAATTAGTAAAGGAGCTTGTGGGTGAACAGGTGACAAAAAATGGGTGTATGGGTGTGATATCAAAACAAAGGCCCAATCACCCCAATGGAAGCTGTGTGAAGAGAACGAAAAAATATTTGAGAAGTTCCATCACATGTGAAGGTTCTTCTCACTGTTTTCTTTGACTACAATGTGATAGTGCATCATAAGTTCCTGCCTTCTGGTCATACAGTCAATAAAGAATACTACCTGGATGTTATACATTGTCTGTGTGAGGCAATCCGAACAGAACAACCAGAATTGTGGCAAGACCACTCATGGTAATTGCATCAAGACAATGCTTCCACTCACACTTCAACACTTGCTTATGATCTTTGGCAAAAAACAAAACTGTTATGTTTCCTCAGCCACTATATTCATGGGACGTGGTCCCTGCAGCTTATTTTCTATTCCTGGGGATGAATGAAGCCATGAAAGGATGTCATTTTGCCATCATTGATGATATAAAAACAGAATTGCTGAAGGAACAGAACACAATAACAAAAAGTCAGTTCCAGAAGTGTTTCTAAGATTGGAAAAAATGCTAGCACGTGTGTATGATATCTGATGGGACTACTTTAAAGGGGACACACTTGATGTTGATGAATAAATGAAGACTCATTATGAGAAAACAATTATCATTACCTTTTTATCACACCCTGTATACTGTGATTAATCTAACCTGGTGCTAGTTTTACTCACCAAAACAGTACGTTAATCTATTTTATATTATCAATGATTTTACATACAGTCCTCCCCCCCCCCCCCCCCCCCCTCTAGAGAAAAAGTAGTTCATAACATCCTACAGAAATATCAGTCTTCCGCATGACTGAAAATATCAAATTATTTCATGTTCTGAGTATATAAATTGTAAGTAATTAATCATGCAATCACAAATTACCATATTTTTTAATCTTCTGATGTGTAAAGACTTGTAATTCTCGTAATACAGATCCTTTTACTGTTTACTTCAGCTTCATATTTTGTCAAGACCTGCGTGGATACTAGTATTAGAAAAACGTGTTTTCGATAACAATCTCTTGCACACAGCCATTATGTTGGTTACAAAAATCTAAGATTATGGCTAATGTTATCTGCCAACATAAGAATATGTAAACAGCACTTGTCTGGATCCACTTGTTCAGCGTAAACATCAACCTGTGAGACAAAGATGTCACAGTCACATCATAGTCACCTCATAGCCACATTCATTCTTAGCAACTGACAAATATATTTCTTCACACAGACATTGTGTTGTTGTTGTTGAGGATGATGATGATGATGATCAATTTGACACCAAATCGGTAATTTCCATGCCTCTAACCTTACCATGTAGTCCTACTGGTGAAAGGGCTCTACAGTTTAACATGGACTCAGAACAGTGTGCTGTTCCTGGTGAATTCTACATCATTCAGAAGTAAAGGCTAAGTTACAGGAAAACTCAAATATTCTGTGGTCTAAATGCAGTTTGTTATACAATCTCTTGATTCCCAGGTGAGTGTTTTGCTGTTAGACTGTAAGACCCAACATTTTGAGATTAATTTTGTCAGCTGATCCCAATCTGAGAATTCTGTAGCTTCTAACAGAAACTATTTAAAATACATAAAGTAATGCAGTGATGCATATGTTAGTCAGACAGACTAATGAGTACATCTAAGCTGTCCCTGTATCTACAATGATAATTTTCTCACTCTTTCACTGTGAACCCTGAAGGTGGAGTAAGCAGCAAAGACAGTGTCACAAACACGCTTTCTGATCAATGAAAAAAATGACTTGTAACACAAACAAAGAATTATAATAATTTCATCAAACACGAACCATAATGCAGAGACTTTTGTTGCCCGCTGTGGCGATGATATTACAAAGGTGAGGCAAACCAAGGCCCAACTGGTAAACCAGATCAACTGTTTGTTTGGTTTACCAGGCAGCCTGAGTGTGGATTTCAGTTGGTTTTTCCAACTTTTATTGGTAAGTGCCAGACTTATTCACAATCTTTGTATCTGATACACAGCACACAAATATATGAATACCTGTACAAGTGGAAAAAAGTAATACAGTTCACAGACTCAGTGTGCACAACCTTTACTCCCCTTGGGGTTACCAGCCACAGAATTAGAATAAAACAACTGTCTAATCATGGGTTGATCATGACCTATTGCTAGCAGACAATGCAGTGGTGGGACAGGCACTGAAGAAAAAGAACATGTATGGTAATAGCCCTCTCATCCTTCCCTGAGGAACACCAGCAGTTGCTCATGAGTCTGAGAACGTCTCAATAGTCAAGGATGATGTGTTGCCTTGTGCCCATCACTAAGTCCTCAGTCATGCTATATAATCCACTGTCAACATATTTTTTATATGGAGTGTTGAAGTGCTGCTGAACCAAAACCGTTTTTAAAATCAAGAGCCAATGCTCCATATTGCTTATTTCCCACAGTGTGCAAAGTTATAACCTAATAATGTTCTAATGTTCACTGTTCAACTACTGCTAGTTTTTCACTGTTTCAATAAATTACACAGTTCATGATAGGGGTTTTCATAAGCAATAAAGTTAAGGCTGAAAAACTTTTGCATTTTATGAGTGCTATCCAGAGAGTAACAGACATTTTTGTCTATCATGGCTGTGAGCAGTGCTACAGCTGCCATATTGGTGCCATGAGGTTCCTCCACTCAATACGCATTCAGCAATGGCAGCGTATGGTCTGTGCCTACACTACTTTTGCTTTCTGTGATGTGTTAAAATGTGCACTGCAATAGAAAATTCCCCACTTGTGAAGTGCATTCTGTGATTTTTTGGCAAAAAAACTGCAAACCAGTTGAAATTTATCACGACCTTTGTGGTCTGTATAGAAGAGGAATAATGAGTGGAAGCTAAGTGAGGCAATGATGCAATGATTTTAAAAATGACTATACCAATAAGGACTGCAGTGGTGTGGTAGGCTTGGGAGTGACAAATTGGTGATGAAAATCAGTGTGCTAGGTGGTTCTCAAAATCCTAATGGAGGACCACAAAAAAATTGAGACAAGCTGCAGCACTCACTTTTCTCAAAGATTATGAGAGAAATGGTAACTAAGTTACTGACCATATCATAACTGGGGATGAAGCATGGCAATTGTGAAACAGAAAGGCAGTCAATAGAACAGGGACATACAAATTCTCCCAAAACAACAAGAATGTGTTTGCAAACACTGTCGGCAAGAAAGATTATGGCTGCTGCATTTTGGGACTCTAAGGGAGTGAGTCTCTTTCATTACCTTCAATGTGGCACAACAATTAACTCAGAGAGTTATTGTCAAACACTGACAAAGTTAAGGTGGCCGATACAAAACCAGGGACTGGGAAAACTTAGTACAAAAGTTTTGTTTTTTCACAAAAACACACATCCACACATGGCCTATCGTGCCTGAGAGCTTCTATGGTGTTTTGGATGCGAGGTGTGTGATCATTCACCCTACAGTCCGAATTTGGCACCAAGTATGTGCCACCTCTTCCCAGCATTGAAGACATGGCTCGCTACACAACACGTTGATACTGATGCCCAACTGCATTCTGGTATAAATCAGTGGTTGCAATTGTGGGTGACACATTTCTACAGAAATGGTGTTGAAAAACCTGTGCCATTGTATGATAAGTGCTTGGTGATTGTGTAGAAAGTGCTTGGTGATTATGCAGAAAAATGGCTTAAGCCTGTACCTTTAAAATGTGTATAATAAAATTTGGTTTAACCATATCATTAATTTTTTTTATTTCAAAACATCTGTTACTTTATAGATACCCTTTGTATTTGTTTTTATTCAATAATGAGCACATCCATGGATGATTGTCCAAAACCTCACATATTGAAATATTTATACTTCATACAGAATGTACATTTTCTGCCATGCATTTCTTATGTATAATTCTGACTGTAGACATCATAACTGTCTTATCAAGTTTTAACAAATTAAAGCTCATTGGGGGGATGAGAAGGGGGTGCTTGTGGGGAGGGGGAAGTGCTATTTGTAGTGTTGGCAGAAGATCCAACACCGTGTTGCTAGAGGAGGCCGAAATGCACGTGTTTAAGGTCACGCAGGCTGGCGTGAGGTCTGGAACAGGTCAAGTAATGAATACTAGCAAATAAAGTACGTAGCTTCTGGAATACTTCACTTTAATACATAATTGGTGAACATCGCTCTTGATGATACATGAATTACAAGATCAATAGCAAATGATAATGGCGCCATGCTAGGTCGTAGCAAATAACGTAGTTGAAGGCTATGCTAACTATCGTCTCGGCAAATGAGAGCGTAATTTGCCAGTGAACCATCGCTAGCAAAGTCGGCTGTACAACTGGGGCGAGTGCTAGGACGCCTCTCTAGACCTGCCGTGTGGCGGCGCTCGGTCTGCAATCACTGATAGTGGCGACACGCGGGTCCGACGTATACTAGCGGACCGCGGACGATTTAAAGGCTACCACCTAGCAAGTGTGGTGTCTGGCGGTGACACCACATTCCTCCCCCGCAAATCGGCGTACGGTTGTGTTATAAGGCTTCCGCCCGCCGTGGGGAGGACCCCATGTTGACGTATGCGATGAGGTGGGGAGCCTAACAGGCGAGGCTGTGCCACCCGCACCCTGCCATTCGGTCTGAGGGGAGCTAGGAAACGCCTGAAAACCTAGTCCAGGGTGCACGCCAACATGCGGTGTATGCGCCCGTAGAGAGACAGGAGGGGCCGAAGAGTCGACCTCCATCGGGGCGGGGCACCCGACGGATGAAGACGCCATGTGGTCCGGAGCGGGCAAGAAGTCCATGGTGAAGGACAACTGGTCACGGGAAGCGATCGGCTGTGCGTGACCCAGGGAGGCGCCCGGCGGTTGCAGCGACGCATCCACTGCGGGCGTCACAGGTGGGAGAACAGGCGGCGGTGGCGGCGCATCGCCATGGGACAAAATGGAAGGCAGCGTCGGTAACACCTGAGGATGAGGCAAGCCAATAGATGGGGCCCCAGGGCGCTGACCAGACGGCACCATCGCTGAAAGCAGATGGGGAGCGGCAGAACCCGTGTGACGACAGAGGCACAGCTGATTGAGATGCCGATGCACCTCACCAGAGGCCCCCAAAACCAGATACATAGCGCGGCCGAGGCAGCGAAGAATTCGCCCTGCAAGCCAACGCCGTGAACCTCGATAGTTGCTATAGTATACAACGTCGCCTGGAGCAAAAGCAGGTGGCTACCGCTGCACAGGAACCTGATGCAGCGGATGTAGCAAAGACATCAAGGTTCGATGAGGACGACCATGGAGCAACTCAGCCGGCGAGCGACCATCTCGGGGCTGAGAGTGATACGAGGACAAAAAGAGCAATAACGCGTCCTCCCAAGAATGCGACTCTTTCAACTTCAACATCTGTGACTTGAAAGCCCGGAACAATCGTTCAGCGGCACCGTTTGACTGAGGCGAAAACGGCGCAGATGTCAGATGTTGAATACCATTGGCCTTGCAGAATGACTTAAATTCTGTGGACGTGAATTGTGGGCCATTGTCGGAAACAATAGTCTGTGGAAGACCTTCAATGCAAAAGATAGCAGATAACACTTGGATGGTGGCAGATGACGTCGTGGAAGACATCCAGACAACAAAAGGAAAATTACTGAATGAATCTACCACAACCAACCATCGAGCATTCCAGAATGGACCAGCAAAATCGATGTGTAAGCGTTGCCAAGGGGTAGTGGCTTTCGGCCATGTAAAGAATTTCCGCGGTGGTGCGGATTGTTATTCGGCACACGCCATGCAAGAAGAGCACATATTCGTAATCGCAGCATCGATTCCGAACCAAGTACAGTGCTGACGAGCAAGTTGTTTCGTTCGCACTATACCCCAATGTCCTTGGTGGAGAAGCCGTAAGACAGAGGACTGTAACGAACGTGGGACCACGACCCTGGACTGATCATTATCAGAACGCAACAGCAAAACACCACGTGGAACAAAAAGTCTCTCCTTGTGAGCAAAAAATCGGCGAACCAACGGATCCTCGATCCGTGATTTTGATAAGGGCCATTGCGTAGCAATAAAACGCAAAACGGGAGCAAGGACAGGGTCAGCAGTCGTGGCTGTAGCTACACGACGAAAATCAATCGGAAACGATTCGACCACGTCATCGGTTTCCGCATCAATGAACATGCAAGTAAGTTCGGAAGAATCGAATGCTCTATCCTCAGCAACAGGCAAATGGGACAACGCATCGGCGTTTCCATGCTTAGCAGTGGACCGATACAAGATATCGGAGCGGTATTGCAAGAGGAAAATCGACCAGCGAATGAATTTCTGCGCTGTACGTGAAGGTACAGGCTTGTTCGGATGAAAAAGCGATGTCAAAGGTTTGTGGTCTGTGATGATGGTAAAGTGACGACCATACAAGAAATCATGAAACTTAGTAACACCAAATACGAGAGCCAATGCTTCTTTCTCGATCTGTGAATAATTTCTTTGCGCAGACGAGAGCAATTTGGACACAAAGGCAATAGGGCGATCATGTGACCCATCTTTGTGCGCAAGCACGGCACCGATCCCGAAATCCGATGCATCTACCATCAACAAAAGGGGTTTTTGGGGTTCGAACAGCGTAAGGCAAGTATTGGAAAGCAACGCCGATTTCAACTGGCGAAAGGCGCGTTCGCATTCCGTCGTCCAGACGAACAGAACACCTTTACGGCGTAAGCGATGAAGCGGAGCTGAAATGGAAGAGGCGTGGCGCACATAGCGATGATAATAATTGATTTTTCCCAGCACACTCTGTAGATGCTTCAAATTCTGCAGCGAAGGCAAGTCTTGTACGGCACGGAGGTGCTCTGGACTGGGATGTATGCCTTGGGCATTGAGTACATTTCCCAGGTAGGGTAAGTCACGAGCAAAAAACACACATTTGTCCTTCCGCAAGCGAAGACCATTTTGTCGCAAGACCTGAAATAATGTTCTGAGATTGGCTAAATGTTCTTCTTCCGTCTTTCCGCAAATCACAATATCGTCCAGATAGTTTGCTGCAGTAGGGACCGAGGCACAAACAGTTTGTAAATATTGCTGAAACAATGCAGGGGCGGATGCACACCCGAATGGCAGTCTTTTGAATCGATACAAACCAAGATGCGTGTTAACCACCAAAACGTGCTGGGATTCCTCGTCCACCCGTATTTGCAAGTACGCATCTGCTAGGTCCAACTTCGAAAAATATTTACCCGGGCACAGTTTGTCAAAAAGATCTTCCGGGCGGGGTAAAGGAAAAGTTGCAGTCACTAGTTGTGGATTCACTGTTGCCTTGAAGTCCACACAAAGTCTCAATTTTCCGGAAGGTTTTGGCAAAATTACTAAGGGTGATGCCCAGAGAGAAGCCTGCACACGTTCAATCACACCTTGTGATTCCAACTCGTGTAATGTTTTTGTGACCGCATTACTCAATGCTTGGGGAACATTGCGCGCTCGGAAAAATTTATAGTCGTTAGCACAACCGAGGCCCGGTTCAAAAATGTCTGCAAACTCTTCACATAGACGAGAAACACTGTCTGAAGGCACAGTCTGGTTCACTGATAGGACCTGATTGACTATAGACAAGTTAAACAACTGAAATAAATCTAAACCAAACAAGTTCACAGCAGAAGGAGAACGAAGTACATAAAATGACACAAGTTTTGTTTGTCCCTTGTATGTTGCGAGAAGGCTGCACTGTCCTAACACAGGGATAGCTTGTCCTGAATAACTACGTAACTTAACATTTGCGGCATGTAACGGAGGTGTGCCCAGCTGTTTGTACGTGTCTTGATTGATCAGTGAAACTGCAGCTCCGGTATCGAGCTGGAACGGTATCACTTTGCCATTTATGTCCAAGTCTACAAAAAGTTTATTGTCCTGTTGACGACAAGAGCGACTGTCTCGTGCACCGTGAAGTAACACCGGTACAGAATCACTTGCGACGTGACGGGATTTCCGGCGATGTCGACGCACACTATTTGTGGGACGAACACAGTCACTGTTAGCGAGAGTGGCACTGGGCGGAGTGGAATGAACTACATGAATTTCCATGGGCGAAGGTTCACGAGCCTGAGTATTCCGGGTTCGATTCCGATTCCGGCGCGAAGCAAAGGGCCTGGAATGGTTGTGAGTGTCCGTTCTGAGCTTTTTCTGGCAAACACTTTGAACATGTCCTTTTTTATTACAGAAAAAGCAAATAGCCTGGCGTGACGGGCAATTCTCACGCGAATGTCTAGTAGCACACCGCGGGCATGATCTCACTGCATTTGCTTGCCGGTGTGGGACACGTGGCAGAGAGTTTGGTGGCAGCTGCGCGGACAGGCACGAGGGCTGTTTACTGTTCCGTGTAGCTCGCCCGACGGGCCGGTTAATGTGACACACGGCTGGTGAAGTTTCAAATGCTTCCTGAGCAAAGTCAAGTGTGTCCTGCCGATCCAATATGTCTATCACTTGTTGAAGGGAGGGATTGACTAGTTTCAAAATCTGTTCCCTTATACGAACATCAGAAACGTTCTGTGCAATTGCATCACGCACCATAGTATCTGAATAAGTGAGTCCACATTGACACTCAAAAGCACAATCACTAGTAAGGCCTTGCAAAGTTGCAACCCACTCCCTATTAGTCTGACCTGCCGTACGTTTTGTAAGAAAGAAGGTATACCTTTTTGCAACTACATTGACTGATTCTTTGAAATATGCATCTAATGCAGACAAAATTTCGTTGTAGGACAGAGTTGCTACATCGCGTCGGGGAAATAATTTCACTATCACACGGTACGTTTGGACGCCAATGGATGAAAGAAGATAAGGATGCCGCTCATTACCTTGAATTCTGTAGGGGACGAGATGGAATCCAAATTGGCGTGATCACTCCGTCCAGCTTTCCAGTGCCGCATCAAAAGGACAAAAAGGTGGTGCAACTGCGTGTCGTGGTGGCAGTAGCGGTGGAGCGGCGGCTGCCATGTCGTTTTGCATTGCACGTTGACCCTGGACGAGCTGTCCAAGGGCATCCAGCATGGCCTGCGTCTGCTGATTCTGTAAGCGATAAAATTCGGACAGTACATCTGGAGATTGTGGCGAAGCCATTACACAATGAAATCAGGGCAGTATAGATAAGAACACCATTTTTACACTCATCGCCAATGTAGTGTTGGCAGAAGAGCCAACACCGTGTTGCTAGAGGAGGCCGAAATGCACGCGTTTAAGGTCACGCAGGCTGGCGTGAGGTCTGGAACAGGTCAAGTAATGAATACTAGCAAATAAAGTACGTAGCTTCTGGAATACTTAACTTTAATCCATAATTGGTGAACATCGCTCTTGAAGATACATGAATTACAAGATCAATAGCAAATGATAATGGCGCCTTGCTAGGTCGTAGCAAATGATGTAGTTGAAGGCTATGCTAACTATTGTCTCGGCAATTGAGAGCGTAATTTGTCAGTGAACCATAGCTAGCAAAGTCGGCTGTACAACTGGGGCGAGTGCTAGGAAGTCTCTCTAGATCTGCCGTGTGGCGGCGCTCGGTCTGCAATCACTGATAGTGGCGACACGCGGGTCCGACGTATATTAGCGGACCGCGGCCGATTTAAAGGCTACCACCTAGCAAGTGTGGTGTCTGGCGGTGACACCACACTATTCATAGTCCAATCTGATGAATCATGTTACTGACAACAATGTGCAATTCCCAATCCACCTCATTCTATGTAGTATAAGTTAGGACATATTTATACTAATACTTCAAAAATTTTGTAAGTGGTTTTACTTCACACAGTAATTTTAGTTAATAGCATAATTAACACAAATTTCCTTGTAGCTCAGCATAGTTTGTATGACTTTTTGACAACTGTTATTAATTAATCAGCTCCGACTTTATTGGAATGTCATTGAAACAGTTGTACCAGACAAAATAACGCTCGCCAGTACCACGGTGGGTTCTTAGCTTTAGTTCTGGTTTGACTGACATGTTACGACAACACAAAAATATTACAACTTGAACCAGATGAAATAACTTTGTAACAATCCATGTCCACAAGAATATCATAAGTATTCATTACTGTTATTCAACATTAATGCATACCTTGATGTAGAACAAGATACTAGTCCCTTCTCACAGAGTACAACCAACTACAAACTTTTATGCTGATTTCTGGTTTGCTAGAGACACAGTGCTAACTGGGCTGAGTGGCACTGCATGTAGGTGTAAGTAAGTGAGCAGATGCGATGACATATGGAAACTGTTCTGGGTGTGTCTACACCTCTGTCTTACATTTTTCATTGCTTCTAGTAGCAACTATGTTTACTTGTAGTTCCATCATAAGCGACCAAGCTTGCTTCGGCACCTCACTTTTTGGATGACATCACATTGTTACATTACTATCTTTTTATATAAAGAATCAGATCTTTCAATTAACAACACTTTAAGACTATTAGGTAAAATTAAAAGCATTTCTATTTTCACGATACCTAGTAACATAAGTTAGTATATAAATTAATGTTCCATCAAGAGTTTACTAGTGAGGTCAAAAATTTTCTAGTTCATGAAATTCTTAAATGTTAAATCTCAAGTGCTTCAGTAAAATTCACAACACTATAGGGATCATCAGATCACGAATTGCTGTCTGACTAATAAGGATTTGGAAAACATAGCCCGTGAAGTAATCCTGATATTTTTTTAAGAAATTGTTGTCCGAAATCAAATTGTAAAAGGAAAAAATATAATATTTCTTTACTGTAACCAAAGGAACTGGACATGCTGTACTTTGGAATCTTTTAAATGGAATGATAAGTATTGTTATGTGTATTTGTTCAGGAGACCACAATGGCAAACAATGGAGTTAACTGGGATTGCAATAATGATTACACTACCACTGTAGCAATTACTGGAATGTTATGTGTTGTATTAACACCACACAAATTTAATGTGTTATAAATATGATAAAATGTCTTACATTCTTAATTGCAGATGGGCTTGGGATAGAATGTTGCTCATATAACGCATCTCCTCTCCCATGTAAGAACATCAGCGTTGGTTGTTACCCAGCTAGGATACCACGCAATGATGAGTACTATGCAGACAAAGGGGTGACATGTATGAGTGTGGCAAGATCTATGAAGACTTACACTTTTGGAGGTATCTTAGGTCCAGCAGAGACAGTAAGTAATTAAGCATGTATTTAGCAAGATACATTACTACTTTATGAGGACTGCACTTTATTCATCATGTGACGAAAATCTGCAAAACATTTGGTTTGTGTACAGGAGACACATCAGTAATGTACATCATAGTAACAGTACTTTTTATGTGAATAATGACTAATACAACATTAAAATGCAATATCAAAGAATAAAAAGCTATATTTACTTAGTGGGGGCAAGTAACCTGTCCCATTTTAATTACTATAAACATAATTAGAATTCATAAGCAAAAAACTGTTCACTATTGAGGATCCGGAAAGTATACTCTGAGTTGGCATGTGGGATACATAAAGCTTTCTTTGTTTATCGCATTGTATGTATGTGCAAAATGATAACAATTCCATAAACAGACATAGAAAGGACTGACATGATTCTTTATGATGTACAAATCACATGTTCTGAATGTTTTTTTTTTCTGTATCTGTAGTATCCACGCTGTGTTACCCAAATTCTTCAAAAATGAATATTATGCTTAAGTAGAGATTAAAAACAATTATTATATGTTACTCTTAATGTGTCCATGCCAATTAAAATTGATAATATATGCATCGCAAATGCAAAGCTGCTAACTTGTTTACCAAGTATGGCACTCCATGTATGCATACTTCTCAGATACACTGATAAGTTAAAATATTATGACTACCGCCCACCACCAGATTAATGCCACCTGATGGAGCTATGAGCACAAGCTGCAATAAGAAAAATACATAGGCAAACAAGTGACAAATGATGAATCATTGTAGTGATGAAACAGACTGCAAATGAGGAAATTTTTTTGACATAATCAACTTCAACAGAATGCAGAGTGTTGCAACCTGACATCTATGAACAAAATGGAAAAGCTGGTGTGCTATTTGTGTGCTGGTATTATGGGCATTTATGGAAACTGGTAGAAGGATGGTGAAGGGACAATGTTTTGGTCATCCATGTCTCACCACAGAATGCTTGCCTACTCTGTAAAGCAGAATGGGCAGAAATTTGTGACAGATTGCATGATGGAGTACAATGCTGGTGTGGGCACAAGCATTTTGGAACACACAGTTCAAGGCATATTGTTGAAGATGGGACTTTTCAGTAGATGACTCCTACGTGTTCCTATTGGCTCAACATCATCTGTTGTCATTCCAGTAGGCATGGAATGTGGACATTTGGACCATGGATCATAGGAAATGTGTCACCTGGCTGGATGAATCATGTTTCTTGCCAGACTAGGTCATTGGTCATATCCGGATGTGCCATCATCAAAATAAATGCCTGCTGAAAAGATGCACCGTGCTGTGAACAGAGGCTGACGGAGACAGTATTATGCTATGGGGACATTTACCTGGGCTTCCATAGGACCAATTGGATGCACCATGAGAGCTATGAGCTATGAGAAGATTACTGTGGACGACCTGCATCCCTACATGCTTGATTTCTTTCCCCATGGCAATGACATCTCCAATGCCGCGCCCACAAGCCACCTGGCCATAATTTATGGCAGATGCACAACCTGTGCACAGCAAAATGGTGGCACATATATCCAGAAATGTACCAAGAACTTTTTGAATGCATGCAATGCATAACTGCTGCAGTTTTGCATTTCAGAGATGGACAAACACACCATTAAGCAGGTGATTTCAATGTTTTGGCCCTTCTCTCAGTGTTTATAGCTAAATTAAATCCAAAGAATTTGATGTAGGCAGTCTGTTTCAACTGTTATGGGTAATCTTAACTAGGCCACAATTTGACTGTTTGGTTCTGAGTTGCACCATATAGGTTTCAGACATATTCATGTTCAACCTATTTCACTGAGACCAAGTTTTTAAGCTACTGAGAATACTGATCACCAAGTCATGAAGTTTTTCTGCAGCCTGATTTTCAACTAACACAGGAGTATCATAAGCAAACAAAATTGATGGGAAACTGATATCTACCAGCAAATCACACACAGAACATAAACAAGACAGGGTCTCTTATTGAATCTAGAAACACAGAGTGGAATCTTGTTTACCAGTCAGACAAATAATTTTTTCTGATTTATAGTGATGATAACTCTCTCTTTTCTGTCCCATAAGTTGGACTGAAGCTATGTGGAAAGCTGCCCCTAACTTGTTTACTTATTCTCCACAAGCAAACAATTCATGTCAAAACTTCCCAGAAACAACACAAAAAACACAATATATGCCAATTACAGAATCAAAAGGCTTTGTGAGATCACAGAATATTCCTGTAACTTTGTTGCTCTTTTCTAATGTTTTGCTATTTTCTCTAGAAAATTGATGTCTGTATCTATTTAGCTCCTCCCTGCCTGAAAATCAAACATCAGTTAGAATAATGTAATGCTTTGTAATGAAATTTTTGATTTGTGTAACAGCAAATACCTCAGATATTTTTGATGTGGCAGAGAAAAAAGAGGTAGGTTTTTAATTTCCCATCCACTTTATCACTTTCTTGCAATGAGTACTTCATTACCTGTAGGAAGCAGCCTTGATTCAAAGACTGGACATGTCATTATGTTGGGTAATGCTTTGAGAATTTTTGGTGGGTACTGTATCTACTTAGCTCCTCCCTGCCTGAAAATCAAACTGATTGGTTAGAATAATGTAACACTTTGTAATGAAATTTTTGATTTGTGTAACAGCAAATACCTCAGATATTTTTGATGTGGCTGAGAAAAAAGAGGTAGGTTTTTAATTTCCCATCCACTTTATCACTTTCTTGAAATGAGTACATCATTACCTGTAGGGAGCAGCCTTGATTCAAAGACTAGACAAGTCATTATGTTAGGTAACGCTTTGAGAATTTTTGGTGGGTATTTTTAATCATAATTTTGCATTTTCTACATCCTTAATTGAAATTTTTAACAAACAGTCAAGGCCCTCAAGAGTTCTCATAAAGATCAAAGATAGTTACTTTATTGTGACACTCTGTTACAGTGATACAAGTTATCACTTCATTTTTAAAGAAAACTTGCAGCACTCTGACATAGAGTTCAACATACAACAATGTTTCCCTCAAGCTCAATTTCTGAAAATATTTGTAGATTTTAGCACATAATCGTGATTTAACAGCTGACCACTTGATATTCATCCTATTTCTATATTTTAAAATTATTCTCTTACTTGCACTTGTTTTTCTACTTTAACAACTCCTTCTAAATATAAGTATATAAAGTGTTATCAGAGTTTTGGTGTTATAGTTTTATTCTTGTGCCAATTCCTTTTCCATTCACTGTAAATTCTTATGCTTTTGGTGATCCACTTTAATTTATTTGGCACAAGGAAATGTTTCACTGAAGACATCTTGAATATTGTTAAAGAATTTGACAAAATTTGGTTACTTAAGACACAGTCACCAAGAAATTTTTCTATCTTATTTAGCTTACTGCTGAAAATAAAACAAGTTTTCTTTATCAAAGGTCCTCTTCATGTGGTTTTTCCTAACTGAAATGTTCCTCCTTGTTTGGCTGCTTTAATTAATATGCAGAATAGTCTGAGAGTCATAAACTGAAACAAAATTGACACGTATGTTCATATACATAGTTATAATAGAGGGAAACATTCCACGTAGGAAATATATATCTAAAAACAAAGATGATGTGACTTACCAAATGAAAGTGCTGGCAGGTCGACAGACACACAAACAAACACAAACATACACACAAAATTCAAGCTTTCACAACAAACTGTTGCCTCATCAGGAAAGAGGGAAGGAGAGGGGAAGACGAAAGGAAGTGGTTTTAAAGGAGAGGGTAAGGAGTCATTCCAATCCCGGGAGCGGAAAGACTTACCTTAGGGGGAAAAAGGACAGGTATACACTCGCACACACGCACATATCCATCCACACATACAGACACAAGCAGACATATTTGGTCTTTAAATATGTCTGCTTGTGTCTGTATGTGTGGATGGATATGTGCGTGTGTGCGAGTGTATACCTGTCCTTTTTCCCCCTAAGGTAAGTCTTTCCGCTCCCGGGATTGGAATGACTCCTTACCCTCTCCTTTAAAACCACTTCCTTTCGTCTTCCCCTCTCCTTCCCTCTTTCCTGATGAGGCAACAGTTTGTTGCAAAAGCTTGAATTTTGTGTGTATGTTTGTGTTTGTTTGTGTGTCTGTCGACCTGCCAGCACTTTCATTTGGTAAGTCACATCATCTTTGTTTTTAGATACATATACATAGTTAGTTACAATATTAAAATATTGGTTACCAACTGGATGTTTCTTCTGGGACATTTAGAGAAATTCAGACTGAAACTAATCATCACCATCTGTTTCAGATTAATTCTGAAAATCACCTTATTGATGCTTCTTTCATATACGGCCCTAGCCAGACGCGTGCATATGAAATAAGAAAATTTGAAGGTGGGAAGCTTACTGAACAGGTCCTTCCTGACGGCAGAAAGGTGTTGCCACAAGTGTCTAACTCAATGGTATCCTGTAGCCTGCCATCAAACGGAACATGCTTCATCGCAGGTACATAATTTTACATGTCATTTATTTTTATGGGGCACTTTTTGTATGTGAGGAAGTGTTGTTCAGTGATACTTCTTTGCATTATAAAGGAACAGTATTGTAATGTCTATACAGAGCCTGGCTACAGGGGAGGGGTGTGGGGGTGTGGAAAGAGGAGAGATTGAGAAAAAAATGTCATTGCATTAATAATTGGAATTTAGCACAAATGTTCTGTACTTTCTTATGTTGTGGGTACAAACAGTACAAACATAAGAACTGAATCAGATGGGAGTTCATTTCAAACATAGATTTAGCCCAATATACAAAATATTATACAGAGAAACTGCAGTTTCCTGTATGGATACGCAAAAGAGTTTATGCCAGTATGTTTTGTCTACAGAATTTCTAATATTTCAATCTTGTATCAATGAGTGAAACTAAATGCATTAAATGAAAAACTGAAAATGAATCTGACCTTATTCCACAAGTTAAAATTGATTTTATTTTCACAGTGTCCCATTTAATCTATGATATAAAATGTCACATGTGCAGGTGATGTGCGCGTGAACCAGAACACCCAACTAACGATTCTACAAAATTTGTATTTACGAGAACACAACAGGGTGGCTGACAAGCTGTCTTCCATTAACCCACACTGGGATGACGAGAAGACATACCAAGAGGCTCGTAGAATTGTTATTGCAGAACATGAACACATAACCTACACGGAATTCATTTCACAGATTCTGCGTAAGTACCCTTGTTAACCTGTTATACTGTAAGAGAATTAACTTATTATATTCCTCTGTTTTAACTCAGAAACTACTGAGTCTCCATTAATTCATGCATCGCATTCCCTAAACACCATAATGAAGGAGGACTATAGGGGTGTGAAATGAGACAAGCTATACTATAACAGGCAGAAGAAATCACTGTAGACTACATTTTTTGCATATACTAACAACCGGTTACCACTAATGCTAATGCACTTACAATGACAATGCCTTATATATACAGGCTGTTACAGAATGAATGGTCAGTATTTAAGGACATGATGGTATGATCATTCGAAACCAAAATTTCGTATTGGCATATGGCCTGTTCTGAACGGTTTCCAAGATAGAATGCATTCAGTGCACATTTTTTTTTTTTTTGTTTTTTTTTTTTTTGTTTTTTTGTTGTTTTTCTGTGTTATTCAATACATCGTCAGGTTTGCAAATATACACACGTACAACAGTTAGTAAACATTACAACATGTGTTTTACAAAGTATCAATTGAAAATAAATAGTTTAACATATTTACATCTAAGCATTATCATATATTTCACACTACAGGTGTTGTACAGTCCACAATAAACATTTGAATATCAAACATCAACTTCAATGGATTTGTGCAGTCTTGGGAGAACATGTTGTGTTGATTGTCTGAGTGCTTTGCAACGTCCATGATGTAACCAAGCAGTTCATCTCTTGTATTCACCTTTCATTTGTCCACCTCAGACTTCATCTAGTCCTACAAACAAAAACCTAATAGCATAAGGTCTGATGATTTTGGTGACCAATTAATAGGTACTACCATACCAATCCAGCAATTATGGTAAGTGCAGTTGAGACGTTCACTCAAATACATTGCAAACTGTAGAACGTATCCCTCATATTAGAGGTATGCTGCCGTCCAAACGGTCAAAGGAACATTCACAAGGTGTTAAATAAGTGAATTTTCCAAAAACTGCAAATATTTCTGTCCCACCAATTGCTCTTCTAAAATGACTGGACCTACCAACACATTACTGATCACCTTGCACTACATATTGTTCAAAAAGTGAAACTCAAATTTGATTCTCACTATAGTGTGTGAATTTTTCTGCAACCATCAATGATTACAACATGTGTTGTTGATTCCATTCCATGTAAATGTGGCTTCATCAGTGAGTAGAATTGAAGAAAGTAAATGGCAATTGTCATTTACCTGGTATCAAATTAAGGTGTGTGGTGTTTTCAACAACTTCAAGATTTAGGACATACTTATGTGAAATGGATACAAGTTTTCCACATGTAATGATCACCATACATTTGTTCATGGGACACTGATATGTGCAGTAAGTCATCTTATGCTGATAGATGGGCTACGCAGCACCATTTCAACAATGTGTCACTGTTCCTGCACAGGTTGTTTAACTACATGTTCAGATGAAAAAGGGATCTTGGAAGAATACTTATTTCATGCTAAGTGCTAAAAACTCTGGTAAATACCCTATAATCATGAATTCAATGTATCAGAAAGAACTCATGGTATTCTTTGACAGCAGCACAAGCACTACCATCACAGTAGCCATATACATACACTGTAACTGCATATTCCTCGTTATTGTAGATGTGTGATATTTTACCCAGGATATGTACAAACACAGTTAATCTATGTTTCTCTCTGAGACACTCTCAATCCTTCACACAACTTCAATCAGAACACAGTATGGAAAACTGTGCATTCAGTGGGTAGTTCAATGGCAGCAGACATCCTGAGCAAAGAGGTTGAAAGCAGTGAGGTA
This sequence comes from Schistocerca americana, assembly GCF_021461395.2. Taxonomy (NCBI): domain Eukaryota; kingdom Metazoa; phylum Arthropoda; class Insecta; order Orthoptera; family Acrididae; genus Schistocerca; species Schistocerca americana. Next base: position 54,453,799 of record NC_060127.1, read on the forward strand.
AGTTGGGCTAGAATAAAACTTCAAAAAGGTTGAGTGGATAAGATACATACATACAAGCTACCAGCACAAAATTAAATGTACATTAAATGTCTTCTGTCTCAGAAACTGTTCAGATTAGGGCGTATGTCCATAAGTAGGTTTTTGTTTCAAATGAGCATTCCTGTCATACCATGAATACTGACAATTCCCCCTGTATATTAATTAAGATAGATTATCAAAAATAATCAATATTTCAAAATATCGTGTAAGTGGATAAATAAAAAACCTACTCACCAAGAGGTGGCAGGAGGAAATTTACAAGCTTTTGGAGCCAGTGGCTTCTTCTGTAGACATTTTCGAAAGGACTGAATGAAATATGTAATATGTGCTTCTTTTTTGCCACTCCCACCACCTCTAACACACCAAACCCTTCTCTTTTGCCATGATGAATACCATCACACATTACATTTGATCCTTTTGAACACATGTACAGGAGAAGAAGCCACTGCTCTGAAAACTTGCAAATTTCTGTACCTCTACATGTGTTTTTTCCTGCTGCTGCTTTGTGAGTAGTTTTTTTATGTATCAGATTATGATAGAATCAAATGAAACTAGTCGGATAGGGATGGGGAAGGACAGTGGGCTGTGATGTGAGCACCATGTTATGGGATTAAAGGATGTGTTATAGGAAGACTTCCCACCTGTGCAGTTCAGAAAATCTGGCATTAGTACTGACAAACCATTGGTGTGGGCTGTGAAGCAGTCTTTGAAGTTAAGCACACAGTGCTGTGCAGTATGTTTGGTATCTGGGTGGTCCAGCTGTCAACTGGCTACAGCTTAGGGTTGGTCATTTATGCAAGCAGAGAGCTTGGTTAACGGTCAAGTCCAAGTAGAAACACATAAAGTGGTTGCAGCTAGGTTGGTTGACTATATGGCTGCTTTCACATGTGACCCTGCCTTTGGTGGGGTAGAAAATGCCAGTGACAGGACTGGAGTGGACAGTAGAGGGAGAAAGTACAGGACAGGTCTTGCGTTGAGGTCCATTGCAGGGACATGAGTCTCAGGGCAACAGGTTAGTAACAGGGCTGGAACAGGGACAGGTAAGGATAATGAACAGATTGTGTGCGTGGGGAAATAGCACTGTGGGAGAGGTAGAGAGAATAGTGAGGAGGATACTCTTTACAGAACAAAGACTCGACACAACTACACTAAAGTATACCTGTCCCAATTAAAAATTTTATGATACCATCTTTTATTTGTTTATTTAAAAATATTTGAGTTTACCCCTTCTTTAATTTTAGGCGCTAATTCTGCAGCACTATTTATCTGTTGCTTACAGGTGATGACTTATTAGAGAAGTTCCATATAAAATCAAATCAAACTGGCTACAGCAACTGTTACAAGGAGGATTTGAAACCAGCTACACTTTCCGAGTTCACAGAGGCAGTTTACAGGATGTTCCATGGGATCGCTCAGAGTGACTTGCTGTAAGTGATACTTGATTCTAAAATTAACTCATAACGATTTCACACAAATTAAATGACACAGCGTAATATCAGTTTTTCCAAAACTGCATTCTGCAATTTCTGACATACACCATAAGAGATCTGTAAAAAGTATGAAAATCTGCTACAAGACACTGTATTAGGAAACTGGGCTTCCATGTATTTGTAAGTGTACTGTTGCGTCATCATACAGGTATAAATACTTAAAATGCTAGAATGCTAAGATAAATGACATTTTACTGCAGAGAACTGTAATAATTTGAACTAAATATTTAAGAATATCAGGCAGGATTCAGACCAAGCCTTTCATATCCAGAGCAAATCTTAAACCTATAGTTAATCCTAAGACATCACAGCATTTGTAGCAAAAATTTAGTCTGCACTTTAGTTGATTTCAAAAAAGCTATGACTCAGCTGATTATGAATCACTCTTCCAGATATTAAAAGAACAATGTCTAAATGTGAAAACACTTGTAATCATAAAAGAGACACTGAGAGATATAAAGTCCAAGGTTAAATTTATGGCACAATGCCCACATCCTTTTGAAATCAAAACAGGAGATGGACAGTCACAGTTATTTTCCAACTCCATTCTTGAGAAAGTGATACAAGAATGATGCAAACAGAAGTCAGATTTCAAAATTCATGAACCAGTCACTTCAGGCAGAGGAAAGTTATCTACAGATTGCCTAGCACTTGAAGACAATCTAACAGTATTACCTCATGACATCTCATCAGCCCAAAATCAGACTGAACTCTTGAAAGAAAATGCAGAAAAAGTCAGTTCCCAGATATGAAAAGACAGAGTACATGCTCTGCAACAAAGACACACAAAAATTCATGGAGACAAAATATGGCAAAATTAAATTAGTTCTGCAATTTGAATAGCTCAGTCAAACAATTGAGTGAAATGGAATTGAAAGAAAAGCAAACAAAATTAGATGCCAGAAGATGGAAACTGCGTATTGAGTTACCCAAAATAGTTTCAACAAGGAATGTATCATGAAACTCAGACATTACAATACAGTAATTAAACCAGCTGACTCTATGGATCAGAAATGTTAATTCTGGTTAGAAAAACAGACATTGGAAACATTATAGACAAACAATACCAACTCCAAAGCACTCAGGAACTCTAACAATACACAAATATACATAGTGACATTTGAAAATGCAGGTTAAGATTCTATGGGCACATTAAAAGCATGAAGCTAGACAGACTTACAAAACAAACAGAAATTTTTTGACAGCAGGAGCAAAGCCAAAACTGACACAATGAAATGGGTTTGTGATATCCAAACTGATCTGAAATGAGTGGGAATCAATCCACAAGATGTCCAAAACTGTAAAATATTTAGGTCTGAAATTCACAAATGACATGTTGACCAAGAGGAGAAACTGAAGAAGAAGTCTGGAATGACATGATCATAAGAGAGGAAGGAAGCCCACAGGAAGGGAACGTGAAAGAAATATGGGCACAAAGGAAGGCAAATGCTCACCTCTAAGTACTTCATGCAGTCCTAATAGGCTTATTTTCAAATAATAATAACATTCAGAAAATATTTACATCATTATCATTAGCAGTATAATTTGTAGTTAGGGGCATAGGACACTTAGGAGTGTCTTGGAAGTCATGTGCAATCATAGTAATTCATACTTGTTCCTGCCAATACAAAAGAAATTGTGCTCCAGATGTAAAATGAAATATTACAAAGCCAAATTAAGAATGCACCAAAGTATTCGAAAGCAAGTAATTTGTAGTATGTTGCAATAAGAACATTATGCCTTTAAAAGTGCACAGAAGTCTTTGCCATCTAAGCATTTCTTGAAGAATTAATTATCACGGGGGGCGAGGGGTACACAATGTGGCAACTAAAGTTTTTCATCACTTACCTAGTGATGTAAAATATCTGAAAGACAGCAAAGCAAAATCCGATAACAAAGTGAAAACATTCCACCTCGACAACTCCTTCTATTCAAGAGAAGATTTTCTATTATTCTAATGTGCCAAACTTGACAGGTAGGAATGCTCATAAATTTTCAGCACATAACCATATTTCCTAGTTAATCTGAGATGTGATTGTAAAATGACTCACTCCGAGTCAATAAGATTTAGCATGTAAAATAATCCATCGCACATGAAACTAATTAACTAACTTTTAGTCCACGAGTGAAACAATAATACAAGGTGAACATCAAGGCTCTATCCTTGGTCACTTTCTCTTCCTTGTAACAAGAAAGACATTGCATATCCCATTAATCCTGATATAATAAGCTCTGCAAATGGTAATTCAGTTTTATTCTATGGTAGAGAGTGTAAGGAACTAGTGGTGTAGGAAAAGTAGAAAAAATACAATGATCAGGGCCTCAAGGTGAATGTCACTAAATCTCACTTACTGAGATTTAAAGCAGATAGTTCACAATACAACTATATTAATTATGTATGTAAACGCTCAGTAACAAAATCTGATGGCAATAAATTTCTTGTATGTATGATGATACAAGTTGTCGGTGGACAAACCACATTAACTCTGTCTGTGGAAAAGTCAGTGGTGGCTTATATCTCCTTAACCACTTCACATAGATAATTGCTAGCCAAACATTAAAAATTTTAAAGGCTACCATGGAATAAATTACACCTTTTTTAATTAAGGGGTTGAAATATGGAGCTGTCCAGCTGATATTCACTCAAAAGAATATTTGTGTTACAGGAAAGTCGAATAATATTTATTTGTAGGATCGCCCACAGAGATTCATGTTGTGAAGTACTTTTGCATGACAAGTACCTAACAACTTATTCTTTATACACATTTAAATTAGTTACATTTTTTATGAGTCAACCAATGAAATTATCAAGTGCAATGATGTATATGATCACAACACTAGGAGAAAATTTAACTATTTCTGGAAAAGAACAAGACTAAAAATAAAGCACTCCATCTTCAGGCCACGAGTGGTCTATCGGGACCATCTGACTGCCATGTTATCCTCAGTGGAGGATGCGGATAGGAGTGGTGTGGGGTCAGCACACCGCTCTCCGGGGCATTATGATGGTATTCTTGACCGAAGCCACTACTATTCGGTCGAGCAGCTCCTCATTTGGCATCATGGGGCTGAGTGCACCCCGAAAACAATTTGTTGATTTATTTATTGTATTTTTTTTCATGGAGTCACCAACTGATTACTTTTGCAAATGCCACAGCAATTTTTGCATAAGTGACTAGATATTTGAGTATATGATACAAATATAAGGTTACTTAGTAAGACAATAGAGTTTACAAGTTTTTTACAAAGAGAGAGGAGATACATTTTATACACATATAAGTGATTACATATATGTAATACAAATATCAGTTTACTTAGCAAGACAAAAGAATTAATAAGTTTAGAATGAACAGAGAGCAGATACATTTTATGTATGCATAGGTGATTACATACACATAATGCAAATGTCAGTGTACTAAGTAAGACAACACAATTGGATATTACATCATAATTATTACAAATATTCATATTTCACATAAGAAAATATACAAAGATTTCATTTCAGCTTAATGTCAATATTTACTTAAAAATTATAAACACTTTTCCATCAAGAATGATTTCTGTTTAAATTTGAATTAGTTCTCTTTGTGATACCTTATAAAGGCCAGCAGTTTGATTTACTATATGTGACTATTAAAGCATGGGCCATTGCTTTTAGTTTAGCTCCTAGTCAATAGTAGCATCCTTCCTTTCTTTTATTACAGTCATACATAATAGACTGCGTGAATGCTTTCTTCTGACATCACAAAAAATGTAATTGATTTGTAAAGCTACCAGTACAATGAGCAGACTTTGAGGTATTTATGACATACAATTATTTCTGTGTGTGACCCTCTGTACCCTGTTCCACTGATGATCACGACTGCACTTTTCTGCAGGGTTAATATTCCATTCGTATGTATGTCAGTAGCACAGTCCCATATCTCTATCCCATAAATAATCTGTGCAAAAATTGTCCCATGGTAAATTGTTTTTAATGTCTGATGGGAGAAGACTAGTTAGCCTTAGTGCACTACTGATTTAATACATGTGAAATTGATATCTTTTACCCCTCATAGGTTTTCATTTAGGTAAATACCTAGAAATTTAGTCTACAGTCTTCTGTTTCCACTGCTTCAGTTCCACCTATATTACTGACAGATGTTTGGTGTGAATTTGCAAGTTTAAATGGTAATAACAGTGATTTGCAGATATTAATCTCCAAATCTCAGTCCTGGAAATAAGCAATTATTTGACCTCAGTTATTTAACTCATCATTTTGTTTGCCACCAAATAACAGTAAGACATCATCTGCATAAGTTACCAACTGGGAGATGATGGGTGACTCTGCATCATTCATGGACACTAGGAAGAGGAAAGCGACTAAAATTAGGCCCTGGGGTATACCTTCTGTGGCTGCTTCATATCTGGACTGAAAGTTTGTAACCTTATCATTGAGTTTATGTCAGCTTTGTACATCACTTATGATTAACTATGTATATAGTCAGCACTTGCATGGATGCATGCAAAGAGGAAACTCATTAATGTTTTTACTTGGTCTAACCAACTACCAAACTCTCTAAGAAAGTGTATGGGGAACAATTTTAATGTCACATTAAAATTTTTCTGACAGGTAAATGTTTATATTCATTTACCAAATTTTAAGACTTTGAACAGTAACTTCAACTAGTAGCATATTAACTATTAAGTAATAAATGTATAAAACAAATGTAAGATATAACAACTTTAATATGTAACATATTTTGTAAGTGCAATTATTGTCACTTCTGACATGTGCAAAAGGCATTATTGTATGGCTCCACGCAAAAAATATAAATAAAGAGATAAAAACTGAACAAATATTGTGCAAGCCCTCTTACAGCAGCTGCTACCAAAATCTAAATCCATTTCCTTTTCGAAGAAACAGTCCATGTATACATTCATTTTTCTTTTTAATGAGATAAACTAATTAAATCACATTTTACAGTATGTACAAAGATATAGGATGTCCAGTCGGAAAAATAAAAATAAACAGATGGTTCGATAAACCAGAAATCCTCATTCAAGGTAATAACTTGGATCAGCTGACCTTGGGCCTCACACAGCAGCCTGCCACAAAGGATGACAAATACACAGTCTATGAGGTAAGGCAATTTTTTACAAACTTTTCTCATACTTAATGCAGTTGTTCTATAAGCAGATTTGAGATATTAAATTTCACAGCCTCATCCTGAATCAATTGTAAATTGTTTGCTGCTGGAATTTGGCTGCCACACACTCACTTTTTGCATAGCATACTCCTCTTTTAATTTTTGTTTCTCAGGTCTGAATATTCTGCATGATATCATCTTGATTTCACAACTGAATAACAAATTAAAGTAAAGTCAACACATGTTCAAACTAATCATTAAGCTTAATTCAGTACATAATGGTTTTCAGTATGTAGCAGCTTGCAACTTTCAAATATTGAAAAAAATACACGTTTAATTGTTTGCACCTAAATTGCTAATTATTTATTGGTTGACAAGTTTCAGGCTTTCCCTATTTTCATAAGCCACATATTTTGTATTTGGTATATGTTTTGTGAGGATAGTTCTATTTATGTCATCACACTTTAGATGTAGCTCAGATCTTTATTAACCAGCATGACCTGAGGTATGTGACAATGATATTTCACAATACAATGGAGAATTCATTCTTATTGGAATTCACCATGTGTCATGCTGGCTTATTTGTCGTAGGTGTTATTGTAAATCTGACAGATGTCAATGCAATTCATTATGAGTCAAATTTACAATCATACCTATGAAAAATAAGCCAGCATGAGATGCAGTTAATTCCAATGAGAACAAATTATCCATTGCATATGAAATATCTTTGCCACATGAATCAGGATCATGTTGTTGTTGTCGTGGTCTTCAGTCCTGAGACTGGTTTGGTGTGTGCAAGCTTCTTCATCTCCCAGTACCTACTGCAGCCTACATCCCTCTGAATCTGCTTAGTGTATTCATCTCTTGGTCTCCCTCTACGATTTTTACCCTCCACGCTGCCCTCCAATGCTAAATTTGTGATCCCTTGATGCCTCAAAACATGTGCTACCAAACCGATCCCTTCTTCTAGTCAAGTTGTGCCACAAACTTCTCTTCTCCCCAATCCTATTCAATACCTCCTCATTAGTTACATCATCTACCCACCTTATCTTCAGCATTCTTCTGTAGCACCACATTTCGAAAGCTTCTATTCTCTTCTTGTCCAAACTAGTTATCGTCCATGTTTCACTTCCATACATGGCTACACTCCATACAAATACTTTCTGAAACGGCTTCCTGACACTTAAATCTATACTCGATGTTAACAAATTTCTCTTCTTCAGAAAAGCTTTCCTTGCCATTGCCAGTCTACATTTTATATCCTCTCTACTTCGACCATCATCAGTTATTTTACTCCCTAAATAGCAAAACTCCTTTACTACTTTAAGTGTCTCATTTCCTAATCTAATTCCCTCAGCATCACCCGACTTAATTTGACTACATTCCATTATCCTCGTTTTGCTTTTGTTGATGTTCATCTTATATCCTCCTTTCAAGACACTGTCTATTCCGTTCAACTGCTTTTCCAAGTCCTTTGCTGTCTCTGACAGAATTACAATGTCATCGGCGAACCTCAAAGTTTTTACTTCTTCTCCATGAATTTTAATACCTACTCTGAATTTTTCTTTTGTTTCCTTCACTGCTTGCTCAATATACAGATTGAATAACATCGGGGAGAGGCTACAACCCTGTCTCACTCCTTACCCAACCACTGCTTCCCTTTCATACCCCTCGACTCTTATAACTGCCATCTGGTTTCTGTACAAATTGTAAATAGCCTTTCGCTCCCTGTATTTTACCCCTGCCACCTTCAGAATTTGAAAGAGAGAATTCCAGTTAACAATGTCAAAAGCTTTCTCTAAGTCTACAAATGCTAGAAACGTAGGTTTGCCTTTTCTGAATCTTTCTTCTAAGATAAGTCATAAGGTTAGTATTGCCTCACGTGTTCCAACATTTCTACAGAATCCAAACTGATCTTGCCCGAGGTCCACTTCTACCAGTTTTTCCATTCGTCTGTATAGAATTCGCGTTAGTATTTTGCAGCTGTGACTTATTAAACTGATAGTTCGGTAATTTTCACATCTGTCAACACCTGCTTTCTTTGGGATTGGAATTATTATATTCTTCTTGAAGTCTGAGGGTATTTCGCCTGTCTCATACATCTTGCCCACCAGATGGTAGAGTTTTGTCATGACTGGCTCTCCCAACTGAGTTGCCATCTGAGCTCTTGATATTCATACAAGTGGTTCTCTTCTCTCCAAAGGTCTCTTTAATTTTCCTGTAGGCAGTATCTATCTTACCCCTAGTAAGACAAGCCTCTACATCCTTACATTTGTCCTCTAGCCATCCCTGCTTAGCCATTTTGCACTTCCTGTCGATATCATTTTTTAAACGTTTGTATTCCTTTTTGCCTGCTTCATTTACTGCATTTTTATATTTTCTCCTTTCATCAATTAAATTCAATATTTCTTCTGTTACCCAAGGATTTCTATTAGCCCTCGTCTTTTTACCTACTTGATCGTCTGCTGCCTCCTCTACTTCATCCCTCAGAGCTACCCATTCTTCTTCTAATGTATTTCTTTCCCCCATTCCTGTCAATTGTTCCCTTATGATCTCCCTGAAACTCTCTACAACCTCTGGTTCTTTGAGTTTATCCAGGTTCCATCTCCTTAAATTGCCACCTTTTTGCAGTTTCTTCAGTTTCAATCTGCACTTCATAACCAATAGATTGTGGTCAGAATCCACATCTGCCCCTGGAAATGTCTTACAATTTAAAACCTGGTTCCTAAATCTCTGTCTTACCATTATATAATCTATCTGATACCTTTTAGTATCTCCAGGATTCTTCCAGGTATACAACCTTCTTTTATGATTCTTGAACCAAGTGTTAGCTATGATTAAGTTATGCTCTGTGCAAAATTCTACAAGGCGGTTTCCTCTTTCATTTCTTCCCCCCAATCCATATTCACCTACTGTGTTTCCTTCTCTCCCTTTTCCTACTGACGAATTCCAGTCACCCATGACTATTAAATTTTTGTCTCCCTTTACTACCTGAATAATTTCTTTTATCTCGTCATGCATTTCATCTATTTCTTCATCATCTGCAGAGCTAGTTGGCATATAAACTTGTACTACTGTAGTAGGCATGGGCTTTGTGTCTATCTTGGCCACAATAATGCGTTCACTATGCTGTTTGTAGTAGCTAACCCGCACTCCTATTTTTTTATTCATTATTAAACCTACTCCTGCATTACCCCTATTTGATTTTGTATTTATAACCCTGTAATCATCTGACCAAAAGTCTTGTTCCTCCTGCCACTGAACTTCGCTAATTCCCACTATATCTAACTTTAACCTATCCATTTCCCTTTTTAAATTTTCTAACCTACCTGCCCGATTAAGGGATCTGACATTCCACGCTCCGATCCGTAGAACGCCAGTTTTCTTTCTCCTGATAACGACGTCCTCTTGAGTAGTCCCCGCCCGGAGATCCAAATGGGGGACTATTTTACGTCCGGAATATTTTACCCAAGAGGACGCCATCATCATTTAATCATACAGTAAAGCTGCATGTCCTCGGGAAAAATTACGGCTGTAGTTTCCCCTTGATTTCAGCCGTTCGCAGAACCAGCACAGCAAGGCTGTTTTGGTTAGTGTTACAAGGCCATATCAGTCAATCATCCAGACTGTTGCCCCTGCAACTACTGAAAAGGCTGCTGCCCCTCTTCAGGAACCACATGTTTGTCTGGCATCTCAACAGATACCCCTCCGTTGTGGTTGCACCTACGGTACGGCCATCTGTATCCTTGAGGCACGCAAGCCTCACCACCAACGGCAAGGTCCATGGTTCATGGGGGGATCAGGATCATACTGGATACTAAAGATTTGAGCTACAACATCTAAAGCGTGATGGCATACGATGATGATGGCGTGTGACGAGGCCTCCCGTTGGGTAGGCCACTCGCCTGGTGCAAGTCTTTCGATTTGACACCACTTCAGCGACTTGCGCATCGATGGAGATGATGATAATTGGGACAACACAACACCCAGTCCCTGAGTAGAGAAAATCTCCGACCCAGCCGGGAGTCGAACCCGGGCCCTTAGGATTGACAGTCAGTCGTGCTGACCACTCAGCTACTGGGGGCGGACCGTGATGGCATAAATTGCCCACAACAAGTACATGGCTTGTGAAAATGGGCAGAGACTGAAACTAGTCAACCAATAAATAATTAGAAGCTTTGGTATAAAAATTGAAAAATGTTTTCCCTTCAGTTAGTTCAGCATGTTTTACACACTGTATTGATTGTATGGATATTGCCACATGTTACGTACTTTCACACCCTACTGTCTTATGGAATTATATTCGGAGGTAGGACAGCAAAAAGTAACTAAAGTATTTATTAAGTAGAAGCAAGTACAAAGAATATGGTGTAGAGTGGATGACTACATACGTTGCAGAGGTCTCTTTAAGGATGCTGGAATTCTTACACTCACTTCCCAGTACATTTACCATCAATGCTTTTTGTTGCAGATAATACAATTTTGTTTCATCTGAACTGTGATTTACACAAACCCAGTAACGCACCCAAAAATAAACTTCGTGTGTAGCATTTAGAGTAGAGTTTGTAACAGAGCAAGGTGGAATTATCTTGCTTGTTCTTATACCGCACCTGGTGTCAATATTCTTAAGTTTTCCTTTCTGGTCTGTTTGGTTCATAATACACAATGGGTGTAACTAACTTCCATTTACAAAACTTTGAGGACTTGAAGTGAGGAGCAAGGTGATTAAGTTAAGCGTAGAAACTCCTGTCTGGAAACATGCTATTTCCCCATTACACACAAAATACCACAGAACACATTGCTCTCTGACTCCAGCTTCTTGTTGCCTGAGTTCATTTACAAACAGGGCTCAATGTAGCAACCATCAACATCAAAACAGATACAGTATCTTTGTACTGTGTTGTGGAACATGTGAGTGCCAGTCCTTGGTTCTCCAGTGTCTGTCACAGTCGTAACTCACACTAGTAGGTCTTCCCCATAAACCAGAGGGATCTTGTAAATCAAGCATTTCATGTGAGCCCACAGCCAGTAGTTTATCAGGTTCACGTTGGGAGAATGTCCAGGCCAAGCAGTCAGCTCACAGTGACCTATCCACTTTGGCCCCATGATTTAGGACAGCATGTGTAAAATGAGATCCAGGCAGGTCACAAACACATCTGAATGCCGTGTAAGCAAACCTGTAGTGAGCATGGATCTGAATGTCTGTTATGGTATTTTATATGTAGTGGGGACAATAGTACATTTGTGGACATAAGTTCCTATGATAAACTTAACTGTCATGACCTCCACTACAATTCCTCAATATCTATAAAGGGAAATTAGTTGCACTATGTATACCTAGCGATGCAATATTACCTGTTTTCACTGGGAGCCACCCATTTTTGAGACCGTTCCATGATCCCCATTCAGTTTTTTGAATTGTTTTGCTAAACTGCCCATTTTAGTACACAACAAAAACACATTATTTATTTTTCAGTTCAGTACATTTTTTGTCATATTCTTCATAATACTGGGAAGGCTACCTCTGACATTTTGACTCGGATGTGGAGGCATTCATACATAAAGCATTTTCATATTTTTCAATCTGCACTGTAAGAGCTCAAAAGTTAATGAATCGCTCTGAGTTTGTGGGAACAGAATATGAGGTTTTGTCTCACTGCTAATAAGATGGTGTCACTAGCACATGCAGATATATGACTGTCTAAAAATTTATTTCTTATCTGAACAAACCTGTCCTGTAACTATTAGGCTCTTTTTAGAATATACATTGGCACAGTGCTACTTATGGTTTGTACATGGCATAATGAGCTTCATGCAAAAAGAAATTCTACACATTGAAGGTGATAACAAAACTCTATCCAATCACAAACAATTGTGGCCCAGTGATGTGGGACATTATCATCCTTCAAAATTCCATCATTGTTTGGCTGCATTTTCAGTAAGTGATTGCTTCAGTTGGACCAGAAGACCCAGTCCATTCCATGTAAACACAATCCATTCCATTATGGAGCTACCTCAAGCTTGCAAACTTCCTTGCAGAAAAATTGGACCCATGACTTTGTGGTGTCAAACCCTACCATCAGCTCTCCCATTCCACAGTTTTCCAGTCGTCTGGGGTCCAACTGATATGGTCATGAAGCCAGGAGATGCTCTGCAGCTGATGTTGTGCTATTAGCAAAGGCACTCGAGTCAGTTGCCTGTGGCCATAGCCCATTAACACCAAATTTCACGAGACTGCCCAAATGGATATGATTATTGTTATGTTCCACATTGGTTTCTGTGGTTATTTCACAGTGTTGCTAGTTTCTTAGCAACTCTATGTAAACGCTGCTGCTCTTGGCCGTTAAGTGGAGGCCGTCAGCCACTACGTTGTGATGAGAGGTAATGCCTGAAATTTGGTATTCTCAGCAAACTCCTGACATTGTGGATCTCAGAATATTGAATTCCCTATTGATTTCCAAAATGGAATGTCCAATGTTTTTAGCTCCAACTACCATTCCTCATTCAGAGTCCATTAATTTCAGTCTCATGGTCATAATCGCATCAGCAACTTTTCATGTGAATCACCTGAGTACAAATGTCAGCTCCACCAATGCACTGCCCTTTTATACCTTGTGTATGTGATACTACCTCCATCTGTATATGTGCTCATCATTGTAACACGACTTTTGTAACCTCAGAGCAAAGCTGTTGTTGATCGTACTGTACAAAATGAAAAATGCAACATGTGTTCAGTACAACAACAGAATTATCTTTAAAAAAGATTTACTAAAAAGGTCCAAGCAAATAAAAAGTATGTGAAATAAATCACATTATCTGAATTTCCCCAGTTTTTGGACAATAAAGTATGGTAATTCAATGTACCAGGTGTACCGGTATGAAATGAGTGTTAAGATACACATGTGTCGATAGGGAACATTTGTTGTGAACAGGACTTAATTTTATTTTGTTTGGTTGGTATGACATCTGTCAAAGATGTTTAGTATACATCAAGTCATGGAACAAACAACATCATATGTTTTCATTTTGTTAACAATGTCGAATTTTGTACCAGAAAGTGATGATTTGGGGAAAGCATTAATTTTTTGTTTTCATTTGAATAGAAGTGCTGCAGAGTTGCATTGAATGCTTGTCAAGGCATATGCTGATCATGCTCTATCAGAAGCAACATGCAAAAGATGGTTTCAACAGTTCATAAATAATGATTTTGATGTAAGAAATGAAGAACGTAGAAGACCACCAAAAAAGTTTGAAGACACCGAATTCCAAGCGATATTGGATGAAGATGATACTTTGAGTCAGAAGAAAATGGCAGAAATGCTAAATGTTGCACAATAAACAATTTCTGACCGTTTGAAAGCTATAGGAAAGATCCAAAAGTGTGGAAAATGGGTGCCACATGAATTGAATGAAAGACAGATGGTTGTTGTTGTTGTGGTCTTCAGTCCTGAGACTGGTTTGATGCAGCTCTCCATGCTACTCTATCCTGTGCAAGCTTCTTCATCTCCCAGTACTTGCTGCAACCTACATCCTTCTGAATCTGCTCAGTGTATTCATCTCTTGGTCTCCCTCTACGATTTTTACCCTCCACGCTGCCCTCCAACACTAAACTGGTGATCCCTTGATGCCTCAAAACATGTCCTACCAACCGATCCCTTCTTATAGTCAAGTTGTGCCACAAACTCCTCTTCTCCCCAATTCTATTCAATACCTCCTCATTAGTTATGTGATCTACCCATCTAATCTTCAGCATTCTTCTGTAGCACCACATTTCAAAGGCTTCTATTCTCTTCTTGTCCAAACTATTTATCATCCATGTTTCACTTCCATACATGGCTACACTCCATACAAATACTTTCAGAAACGACTTCCTGACATTTAAATCTATATTCGATGTTAACAAATTTCTCTTCTTCAGAAACGCTTTCCTTGCCATTGCCAGTCGACATTTTATATCCTCTCTACTTCGACCATCATCAGTTACTTTGCTCCCAAAAAAGCAAAACTCCTTCACTACTTTAAGTGTCTCATTTCCTAATCTAATTCCCTCAGCACCGTCCGACTTAATTCGACTACATTCCATTATCCTCGTTTTGCTTTTGTTGATGTTCATCTTATATCCTCCTTTCAAGACACTGTTCATTCCGTTCAACTGCTCTTCCAAGTCCTTTGCTGTCTCTGACAGAATTACAATGTCATCGGTGAACCTTAAAGTTTTTATTTCTTCTCCATGGATTTTAATACCTACTCCGAATTTTTCTTTTGTTTCCTTTACTGCTTGCTCAATATACAGATTGTATAACATCGGGGAGAGGCTACAACCCTGTCTCACTCCCTTCCCAACCACTGCTTCCCTTTCATGTCCCTCGACTCTTATAACTGCCATCTGGTTTCTGTACAAATTGTAAATAGCATTTCACTCCCTGTATTTTACCCCTGCCACCTTCAGAATTTGAAAGAGGTTATTCCAGTCAACATTGTCGAAAGCTTTCTCTAAGTCTACAAATGCTAGAAACATAGGTTTGCCTTTTCTTAATCTAGTCGTAGGGTCAGTATTGCCTCACGTGTTCCCATATTTCTACGGAATCCAAACTGATCTTCCCTGAGGTCGGCTTCTACCAGTTTTTCCATTCGTCTGTACAGAATTCGCGTTAGTATTTTGCAGCCGTGACTTATTAAACTGATAGTTCGGTAATTTTCACATCTGTCAGCACCTGCTTTCTTTGGGATTGGAATTATTATATTCTTCTTGAAGTCTGAGGGTATTTCGCCTATCTCATACATTTTGCTCACCAGATGGTAGAGTTTTGTCAGGACTGGCTCTCCCAAGGCTGTCAGTAGTTCTAATGGAATGTTGTCTACTCCTGGGGCCTTTTTTCGACTTAGGTCTTTCAGTGCTCTACCAAATTCTTCACGCAATATCATATCTCCCATTTAATCTTCATCTACATCCTCTTCCATTTCCATAATATTGTCCTCAAGAACTTCACCCTTGTATAGTCCCTCTATATACTCCTTCCACCTTTCTGCTCTCCCTTCTTTGCTTACAAGGGGAGGCCGCCAATTGTGAAATTCAGATTCGATACATACTGCGCATAATAAAAGCTTATGGCCAGAGGTGTAATGTGGCAAAGCACCAAGATGCACTTCTCAGCCGTTGTCGAGAAAATCGACAGTTAAAAGAAACCATTGCGGTGAAATACTCTCTACGATTAATAATTTTCTTCAGCGTCGTGGCGCAGCAGTAAGCACTCAGGTTCGTAATCCGAAGGTCGCCGGATCGAATCTCACGCCATGCAACCCTTTTTTTTAGTATTTGTTTTTTGTAATTTTTTATATATATATATATATATATATATATATAAAAAATTCCTGGCAATCAGTTGCAACAATTATGCATATAATAAGTTGTTGAAAGTCGTTTGTCGTGGAAAAACTGGCGACTTCGAACATCATTATGTTTTCCGCAAACAAAGTTGTATTTCACAAATGTTATTAATTGTCTTCATAATGTTAACCACTATAGTTAACAGAAGACGTAGAAACGGTATTCCAAAATGAATACATATAGCGTAAGTCAAACGTTTGAATTAGAATAGAGACCCCACGAACACAAATTTGCTGCGGCAGGTATGAAATATAAACTCCGTCACTCGCTCGTTACACTTGAAGGACAGATGTTGAATGGGCTGAAACGAGCCACCGCATAACAGCATAGTTGCCTGCTAACTTCGAAAGAAGGTAGATGCGGTCCCTAGCGCAACTTACAACAGCGTCGAAAATCAGTGCAGACGGGAGAGCTTTGGTACACTCTGTTAAAAAAACGGAAAAATGGAGGCGGTACAATTGGAGAGCGATCCGCCTTCACCAACATGCATAAGGATTCATTAATAGTTTTTTTTATATATATATATATATATATATATATATATATATATATATATATATATATATATATATATATATATATATATATATATATATATATATATATATATATATATACTAAAAAACTAATAATAAAAAAAATTGGATGTCGCGAGATCAGATACGGCGACCTTCGGATTACGAACCCGAGCGCTTACCGCTGCGCCATGACGCTGTTCAAAATTATTAATCGTAGAGTATTTCACCGCAACAGTTTCTTTTAACTGTCGATTTTCTCGACAACGGCTGAGAAGTGGTGCTTTGCCACATTACACCTCTGGCCATGAGCTTTTATTATGCGCAGTATGAATCAAATCTGAATTTCACAATTGGCGGCCTCCCCTTGTTAGAACTGGGTTTTCATCTGAGCCCTTGATATTCATACAAGTGATTCTCTTTTCTCCAAAGGTCTCTTTAATTTTCCTGTAGGCAGTATCTATCTTATCCCTAGTGAGGTAAGCCTCTACATCCTTACATTTGTCCTCTAGCCATGCCTGCTTAGCCATTTTGCACTTCCTGTTGATCTCATTTTTGAGATGTTTGTATTCCTTTTTGCCTGCTTCATTTACTGCATTTTTATATTTTCTCCTTTCATCAATTAAATTCAGTATTTCTTCTGTCACCCAAGGATTTCTACTAGCCCTCGTCTTTTTACCTACTTGATCCTCTGCTGCCTTCACCACTTCATCCCTCAAAGCTATCCATTCATCTTCTACTGTATTTCTTTCCCCCATGCTTGTCAATTGTTCCTTTATGCTCTTCCTGAAACTCTCTACAACCTCTGGATCTTTCAGTTTATCCAGGTCCCATCTCCTCAAATTCCCACCCTTTTGCAGTTTCTTCAGTTTTAATCTACAGTTCATAACCAATAGATTGTGGTCAGATTCCACATCTGCCCCTGGAAATGTCTTACAATTTAAAACCTGGTTCCTAAATCTCTGTCTTACCATTATATAATCTATCTGAAACCTGTCAACTATCTCCAGGCAGATGGAAAACCGAAAAACCATTTGTCAAATTTTGCTTCAAAGACATGAAAGAAATTCAATTTTGGATCAAACTGTTACTGCCAATGAGAAATGGATTGATTTTAAGAATCCTAAATGGAAAAAAATCATGGGTTAATCTGGGACAGTCATCAACATCGACTGCAAAACCAGATTGATTCAGCAAGAAGACAATGCTCTGTGTTTGTTGGGATCAGAAAGGTGTAGTGTATCATGAGCTTCTAAAACCCATTGAAACTGTGAATACTAATCACTACAGACAACAAATGATCAATTTCAACTATGCATTGATTGAAAAAAGACCAGAATGGGCCAGAAGACATGGCAAATTAATTTTTTTACATGACAATGCACTTGCACACAAATCAAAACTGGTTCAGGATACAATCAAAACACTTTGATGGGAGCTGCTACCCCACCCACCGTATTCACCAGACTTGGCTCTGTCTGACTACCATTTGTTTTCATTAATGGGACACAAATTGGCTGAGGAACACTTCGATTCCTACGAAGAAGTCGAAAATTGGGTGTCTGATTGGTTTGCTTCAAAAGACAAACATTTCTGTTGGTATGGTGGCCACAAATTGCCAGTAAGGTGGTCAAAATGTATAGAAAGCAATGGTCAATACTTTGAATATAATGTTTTTACTTTTCAATTCAAAATTAGTGTTTCATTTTCACAAAAAAATGCTCATTTCATTCCGCTACACCTGGTATACCATAATTAATTTATTATACACACTACATTTCATTAAACATTATTATTGAGGGTACATTTTATACAGTGCTGATGACAATAGCATAAATAACTCACATGGAGACATATTATTTATAGAAATATTTATAATTTACAGTACCCATAAACCAAGTGTTCGTCAAAATTCAAACTTACTAAGAATTGTTTATTTTAAGATCAATAGTGTTTATTCGAGAGCCCCTATAGTCCTCTTTAAGAGAAACATTTTACTGTTTCTAGAACCTATCATTCCAAAAGTTATTAATTCAAATCTTAAAATGTGATTCTTCCCAAAAGCCAATATTATAGTTTTATAGTCATGACTTTTCTGAGTCCAAAAATGTATAATCTTTCTAAAATAACATGTTAGTTAACAAAGTATTCTAACTGACAAATTTAACTTTCCAGAAAATTGTTGGCAGGCTTTGTAAAACCCTTATATGAAAAAACTCCTCTCACAAAAATACTTCCTACTTTATGGCTATTTCCTTATCATGCAGCCTATAGATAAACTAATTTAATTCACTGCCAATTGTATCTTTGCATCTTTTACTTTCTCTGTCATTTATATTAACATTTAAAACATAATAGTCTTGTATTTGAGTATTCTGTGATTTATGTACTACGTGTTTCTTTTTGGGCACAATGCCACAGTTAGTCCATGCCAGGCAGTCAACAAGTAAACTTCACAGTGAGTCATCATCAAATAGAACAATGACTGTGTTGTTGATCAGTCAGCATGTATTAATCATTTTATAAAGATATATTTGAGTCAACCAGGCTTCTGCAACAATTATGTGAAGTTCTAAGTCAGTTGGTAATTAGTCATCAACAAGTGCCCCTCCTATGTTCAGTGTCATCATGTTAGTTAGTACATCTACAGATTTGTTGTCCATGACTCATTATGCAAACATCTATATTAGTCATTTAATAAGTGCACATTTTGATGAAGACTAGATAATTATAAGCAAATTACTGCAGTGTTTGTGCTCTCCAGTGTGGTACATCCATCTTCTTTGTAAGTGCTGAAGAAATTTGTAAATTGGTTGAAATACTTTTAAAGGGCAGAAATCTGGTGTCATGTTTTATTCCAAGAAAAGGCCTAGTCCTCCTACCCGTGACAACAGGTATATGAACATGTGCAGGTCAGTACCCACCTGCTATACTCTTAATAATTAATGCCATCAAATTCCCCTTCCTAGTCCTGTCGAGGTACAGATCATGCCCAGAGTAGCCCCTTCTCCCTATAGTCTCCACTAGTACCCTTACAATGTGTGCCCATCAGTAGTCGTCAGCACCATCTCCAGTTCCACAGTGACTCATTACACAGCACTGTTGAGATGAGGCCAATTGTGCCTCCTAAACAGACCAACTGGCCTCACACTGGTGCTCCAGTTAGGGAAGCTATCTTGCTTAGGTCACCACCAACCATGCTGTGAGCCCTATCCCTGCCCAAGCTGTTCCCTGTCCCTCCCTCCTTTCACCATCTAATCATCTTTCATGATATCCACATTAAAAGGCTCTAAACCCTCAGTCATCTGATTCAGCCCAACACTCAGCTTGAAAATGCTGTTGGTCTGAAATTCTCCCCGTAACTTCTCTTGTAACTGAGCCTCTGGCATGACTGCTACCTAGCAGCAGCATTCTCTTCTTCCTAACATTAGTGTTATTCCTAGCCTCCCTCCTCACAGACAGTCTGCTGCACATTTCATACTCCTACACTTATGTGAGCTCCTCTCCCTTCAACTCTAACAGCTGGAACATGTTACTGGTAGAAACAACAAAATTGTCAGACTGTGTACTCCTCTCACTAGCCTTCCTACCAACTGCCAGTTCCCAACCATTCCTCTTACCACTGCCTTCCTTCACCCTCATTAGCTCTCTCCTACCTTCATCAAAATGTACCTCAAGTGCATAAATCTTCCTCTCTTGCTGCATATTTTACAGCCCAAGAGAGAGTCTTGGTGACTTTCCCAGGGTTCTCCTCACTACATGCCCCCTTCCTTTCCAGTAACCATTTTGCTACAGCTCCTACAGTATATCCCACTACCTACTTTCCTATGGTAGCTCCCACAGTATCCACTCATGGCCAAATGAAATATCTACAGCAAATAAAAACACTAAATGTGTGAAACTAAAGGGATATTCTGAGATGTATTTTGTTTGTTTCAATACAAAGAAAGTTACCTTATGATAATGTGCTGTGTTTGCTATGAGTGTGAGTTCAGTAACTTCAGTTATATTTACAAAAAAATACCATAAAATGACACATGGTATTTCCTAAATGCAATACAGAGATGACAAGTCTTCACTTGTGTGACAAGAAAAAAAAAGATGGTCTTGAAATAAGACAGCCTTGGTTGCAAATTTGTTTAGTGCAGATATTCACATCAGAAGTATATGTAAAATGTGCATGAATTTGCACAGTTCACTACGAGTAAGTAAACAAAAGTCAGGCCTAGATAATGAGTATTGGAAATTCAGTGTGCAGTAAATGTTAAATATACTAAAAAGTATGCAAAATGTGAAACAGATAAGAAACAAGAAAAATATGATCGAAACTTATGTTTTGATGAGCACTAAAATCACACTTGACACTTAGTGTCCATCTGCCATTATTATCTTGACAAGTACAAAACAGTAAAAACACCACAAGTTTGAATACAGTACTTCAATACGAATGCAGTAATTCAGAATCGAAAAGGCAGTTGTTAGGATTATTGCAGGGAGATTGGCTACTATTGTTCAAAAGACTAAATGTGCTGTTATTTCCATGCATCTGTATGGCGTCTGTTCAAAATATGTATTTTTGTCCCTGTGAATATCCAGAGGGGGCAGGGGGAGGGGGGAAGATGGAGTCAATTAAAAAGCTAGTGATATGCCCAATCAAAATATGAGATTAGAAGAAAATTTTTTTATTACTCAGTCAGTACAAGTGGCACTGTAGTCAGAAAGAAAATTCCATGTGGGAATAAAAATTTCCACAAAATGTAAAATGGATAGCAAATAAAAATGCATCTGGAAAATTTGTTGGAGAATATCTACTTACCACTTCAGTTCTTCTATTTAATAATTTTGTAGAGCTTGTACATATCAACATGAACATTTTTACTTGAAAATGCTAGATTTAAGTCCAATGTCTGTTACCATCTAATACATTCTTCTATGAATGGGCAAAATGACTAAACGGATCTCTTCCAGTTAGCATATACCTGTATATGTAGCATATATCAAACAATGAAAAATCCAGGATGGAATGTAACAATATTGTGAAAAGGAAAGTTGCTACTGACCATATAGTGCAGCTGCTGACTTGCAGATAGGCACAACAAAAAACAATCTTTTCATTGTGCCTATCTGCGACTCAGCATCTCCGCTACATGGTGTGTAGCATATACATATAAACTGTAAGATTGGTACATATGATGCAAGACAAAAAGTTCTCTATGTGATATAGATATGGAATTGATATAGATAATTCTTCTTCTTTCCTGTAGTGTTGATACAATGTTTCTATTATAAAATATTTTACTTTTGTGATATATACCTAATGAGGAGCATACCTTATTCTTACATTCAGCCATCATGATCAGATTAATAACTATCAGTTTTACTGTAAATCGCTGACAGCAGTTGTATCACCGAGCGAGGTGGCGCAGTGGTTAGACACTGGACTCGCCATCGGGAGGACGACGGTTCAATCCCGCGTCCGGCCATCCTGATTTAGGTTTTCCGTGATTTCCCTAAATCGCTCCAGGCAAATGCCAGGATGGTTCCTTTCAAAGGGCACGGCCAACTTCCTTCTCCGTCTTTCCCTAATCCGATGACCTCGCTGTCTGGTCTCCTTCCCCGAAACAACCAACCAACCAACCAGTTGTATCTCTAAATAAATTGACAGAAGCTGTCACACCGTGACTTCAATCCTTGTCAGGAGTTTTTCTATGAGAAATAATTGAAAGCCATGCATTGCCCCCACACAGTCTCTTCAATCAGCACACTCTGCCAGAAAATTTATAGTTAAGTCTCCATGGGCAATGGGCCTTCAATTAAGTCTGTGTAGCATTATTAATATTACAAAGATAAGTAATAGCTTGTTAGTGCTGCCTTTAGGAAGTGAAATCCCACACTGCTGACAAACACATTTGAATGTGAAAAGGCTATACCTAGATTTTGAGCCTGTTTGTTCCTTCCATAGGGAGAGAAGAGGGATATGTCTTGTAAGGTTAGGAAGGAGGGGCATGTCACTTATAAATGTGGCTATCAGCAGTACTGGAATTTCACTTCCTGAAGGTAGCACTGTCCAACCTTTCTGCCTGTTTGCAATTTTATAATTTTTCTTTAGAGATAATTAATATTCTGTTTAACTGTTTGATGAAACTTATGTTTCCTGCTGATGGCCCATAAACTATTAGTACTTTAACTTGCATATTTTCAGATCTTGTTTAGCAAACAGCTGTTCAGTATTGAGTTGTTCAGCCTAGGACTTACCAATTATTATACATATGATCACTCCAATTTCTTTTCCTGCTTCTAAAATAATATGATGTTCAGCAATTAAGCACACTGCAACTGGGCATAAATTTCACACAAAAACTGGTTTGAGCACTCACTTGAAGACATATACACTAACTAAAATTACTGTAATAAGATGAGAAATCCATACACTTTGAAAAAAATTATGGCTGATAATTTTAGCTTGTTTTCATCTTCATATTCCTCATGGTTTCAATGACTTTTTAAGTCATTTTTTGATAAACTTCTACATTGTGTAGAGAAAATTAAATCCTATAGAAAATCCAGGATGGAGTAATGACAATATTATGAAAAGGATAAATTGCTACTCACCATATAGTGGAAATGTTGAATCGCAGACAGGCACAACTAAATGACTACTAAACTGTGACACACACACACACACACACACACACACACACACACACACACACACACACACACACACACACACACACACAAAACCACTGTCTCTGGCTGTCGATGTAATGTGAGCTATTGTGGATGATGGGAGAACCAAACCCGATGGTGGGGATAAGGAGGCGGCTGGGGTGGGAAAGTGGAGGGACAGTATGGTATGGGTGGGGGATGGTAAAGTGCTGCTTGTGGGGGCATATAGTGAGTAGGCAGAGAGAGGGTAGGGCAGTTAGGTGCAGTCAGGAGGTTAGATGGTGGGCAGGTTGGGATGGAAAAGGAGAGAAGTAAACAGACTTTGAGTGCGATAGTGGAACAGAAGATTGTGGAGTGAGAACAGGGAGGGATAGGTGGGTGAAGGACAATGAGTAATGAATGTTGAGGCCTGGAGGGTTATGGAAACATAGGATAAATTGCAAGGAGAGTTCCTGCCTGCACAATTCAGAAAAGCTGGTGTTGATAGGAAGGATACATTGAAGAACATTGTTGCGGGTAGTCCACCTGTTCCTTGGCTACAGTTTGTCAGTGGCCATTCATGCAGATAGACAGCTTGTTAGTTGTCATGTCCACAGAGAATGAAGCAGAGTAGTTGCTGCTTAACTTGTAGATCACATGACTGGTTTCACAGGTAGCCATGCCTTTGATAGGGTAGATGATGCTTGTGACTGGGCTGGAGTAGGTGGGAGGATGTGTGGGTCAGGTGTGCATCTAGGTCTGCTAAAGGGATATGAACAATGAGGTAAGAGGTTGAGAATAGGAGCTGTGTAGGAGTGGATGAGGATATTGTGTAGGTTCGGTGGTCGCTGTAATACCACTGTGAGAGGGGTGAGGAAGATAGTGAGTGGAATATTCCTCATTTCAGGGCACTATAAGAGGTAGTTGAAACCTTAATGGAGAATGTGATTCAGTTGCTCCAGATCTGTGTGGTACCGAGTTATAGGCTGTATGCTCCTCTGTGACCCGACAGTGGGACTTTGGGAAGTGGTGTGTGTTCAGAGAGATAAGGTGCAGGAGATCTGTTTCTGTGCTCTATGAAGGCCTCAGTGAGACCCTCGGTATATTTTGAGAGGACTACTTGTCACTACAGATGCAGTAGCCATGGGTGGCTAGGCTGTATGGAAGGGACTTTTTGGTATGAAATGAGTGACAGCTGTCAAAGTGGATGAATTGCTGGTGGTTGGTAGGTCTGGTATGGAGGGAGGTATTGATGTAGCCATCTTTGAGATGGAGATCAACATGAAGATGGCTTGCATGGCTGAGGAGGACTAGGTGAAGCAAATGGGGAAGAAGGTGTTGATGTTCTGGAGGAATGTGGACAAGAAGTCCTCACCTTCAATCCATAATACAAAGATGTCATCACTGAATCTGAACTAAGGGAGGAGTTTGGGATTCTGGTTGTTTTAGGGAGGATCCCTTTAGACGGCCCATGAATAGGTTGTCATAGGATGGTGCCATGCAGATACCCATTGCTGTACCCCAGATTTGTTTACAGGTGATGCCTTTAAAGCAGAAGTAATGCGGGTGAGCGTGTAGTTACTCATGGCAACCAGGAAGGAGGTTGTAGGTTTGGAATTCATTGATAGTAGAAAACATTCAACAGTGGCTAAACCATAGGCATTAGGGATATTAGTGGAAAGGGAGGTGGGATAAATAGTGATGAGCAGGGCACTGTCTGGTAAAGGAACAGGAACCACAGAGAGTCAGTGGAGTTAATGGTTGGTATTTTTTATGTAGATGGTTAGGTTGTTGGTAATAGCCTGAAGGTGTTGGTCTAAGACAGCAGAGTTTCTCTCAGTGGGGTGGCACAGTAACTGGCAAGAATACGGTGTCCTGTGTTGTTAGGTTTACGGACTTTAGGAAACACGAGTGAGGCGAGTGTTAGGGGTGAAGAGAGAGAGAGACTCTGGGGAGAGGTTCTGGAATGGGCCAAAGGATTTGAGAAGAGACTGGAGATCATGCTTTCTCATACGGTGCCTATTGATGCCATCTTCTTTTACAGTAACATCCCTAATGCCCATGGCCTAGCCTCTATTGAACACTACCATTACCAAATGCCCAATGGATTCCAAACCTAAAACCTCCTTCCTGGTCACCATGACTAACTACATCCTCACTCAAAATTACTTCTGCTTTGAAGACATCACCGCTAATCAAGTCTGGGGTACAGCAATAGAAACTCACATGGAACCATCCTACGACAACCTTTTCATGGGCCATCTAAAGGGATCCTTCCTAAAACACCCAGAATGCTAAACTCCTCACCTAGTACAGGTTCACTAATGACATCTTCGTGAACTCGATTGAGAGTGAGGACACCCTGTCCACATTCCTCCAGAACATCAACACCTTCTACCTCATTTGCTTCACCTGGTCCTCTTCAACTGAACAAACCACCTTCCTCGAAGTTCACCTCCACCTCAAAACTGGCTACATCAGTACCTCTGTCAATACCAAACCTACAAACCACCAGTAATACCTCCACTTTGACAGCTGCCACCCATTCCATATCAAAAAGTCCATTCCATACTGTCTAGCCACACATGGCAGTCGCAATTGTAGTGACGAGCAGTCCCTCCAGAAATATACCAAAGGTCTCACTGAGGTCTTCATAGACTGTAATTACTCCCCCCCCCCCCCCCCCCCTCTCCCCAATGTTGTACAGAAAGAGACCTCCTGTGCCTTATCTCTCCATACACGTACCACCTCCCAAAGTCCCACCATCTAGCTACAGAGAAGCACACCCCTTGTTACTCAGCACCACTGAGGACTGGAGCAACTGAATCACAGTCTCCCCCAGGACTTCGACCACCTCTCATTGTGCCCTGCAATGAGGAATGTCCTACCTGTACCCTCGCCACACTCCCACAGTGGTGTTCCACACAGCATCCTTGGTCACCCCTACACAATCCCTGCTCCTAGCTCCTTGCCTCATGGTTCATACCCCTCTAATAGATCTAGATGAAAGACCTGTCCCATCCATCCTCCTGCCACCACCTACTCCAGTCTGGTCACAAGCATAATCTATCCCATCTTTGAACACTTCTACAAGAAATACACAAGCATGTAGTTCACTGTCTATATTTAAGAACACAACGAACTCAACACAAATAATTTTCATTGACCTCCAAAAAAAAAAAAAAAAAAAAAAAAAAAGTAACCAACTTTGTAACTGTTTCCTAGTAGGGAAATAAGTTCATAACTAACCGCAAGTACTTGTAATACCTGTCTTGG
Source organism: Schistocerca americana (assembly GCF_021461395.2). Lineage (NCBI taxonomy): Eukaryota > Metazoa > Arthropoda > Insecta > Orthoptera > Acrididae > Schistocerca > Schistocerca americana. Next base: position 54,480,284 of record NC_060127.1, read on the forward strand.
TTGAGGGTACAACAAAAGGAAGCCTTTTACAGTCAGATTCTGCTCTCCACTAGTCTGACTATCAAGTCTTTAAGTCCTCATTCTTCTTTAGTGGAGCACAGTGGAACTGACTAACACTTAAGTTATGATCAGTACAAGTTTACAGTTTCTACAGTCTTGCCAAGTGAATCTGACAGAATACTAACAGGCCCACAAGGAGTTTCCGAGGTCCTCCAGTGGCGAAGGCGGTCAGTTGCGCTGGATGTAGAGCAGACTACTTCTCTTGGCTGGGTGCATCATAACTGCCGCGATCATTGCAGATACAGTCCTAAATACCTACCTGGTGGAGGTACACTTCCTCCTGATTGGCTGCCTATGGTTCTCGCAGATGCAAAAAAAGGTTCAAGGCAGGAGCAACCTATCTTGCTGATTTACATGCCCTCTGTGCTTTAGTCCAGTGTAGGCGAAGGCCCTCTGCAGGTTGCACTGCAAATGGTGGAATCAGAAGGTCAGGTAGTCACAGGGACTGAGCTGGCAACCAACCAGATGGCAGTATGTTGCTGTGTAGCATTGGGACTTTTTAGCTTTTGTAACACACCACCAGTCATGTCATCTACAAGCTAAGCTGCAACCACTGTGCTTCATTCTACGTGGGCAAGACAACCAACCAGCTGTCCATCTGCATGAATGGCCACCAAAAAACTGTGGCCGAGAACCTGCTGGACCACCCAGTTGCTGAGCATGCTGCCCATCACAACATTCTTCACTTTAATGACTACTTCACAGCCTGTTCCATCTGGATCCTTCCTAGCAACACCAGCTTGCCTGAACTGCACAGGTGGGAATTATCCCTGCAACTTATCCTACATTCTGATATTTCTCCTGGCCTCAACATTCGTTAGTCATTGTCCTTCACCCACCAATCCCTTCCCTGTTCCCACTACAGTCTTCGATTCCATAAGTGCACCCACAGTCTTCTTACTTCACTTCTTTTCTGTCACCACCCCCGCTCTCAGTCTAACCTCCTGACTGCACCTAGCTGCCCTAACGTCTCTCCGTGTCATTCCTTTACGCCCCCACAGCCATCACTTTACCATCCCCCACCTGTACCCTGATATCCCTTCCCATCTCTGCCCCACCCACCTCCTTACTCCCACCATCCAGATTGCTTCTCCCATCATTTGCTGTTACTCCCAGTAGTCACGTGTGTGCGGGCTGTGTTTGCGTGAATGTGTGGGTGTATGTTGTCTGTTTCAGAAGAAGGCCTTCTGTCTGAAAGCTTGTGTGTTTAGTAGTCTTTTTGTTGTGCCTGTCTGTGACTCAACATCTCTGTTATATGGTGAGTAGCAATCTATCCTTTTCATAATATTGTCAAATATTAAATAAATGTTCTTCCATATCTACAGTTGTGGAACATTTCTTTCTATTTCTGTGTTTGCTGTAAATCTATTTCTTAATGTAGTTTCCATTTGCCTTTACTGTAGTTTGCCATTCTTTCCACTGAGCCTTATGTCTGTTGTGCCTTCTCCTTGGAATTTTTCTCTCCATTCCCAGATTAAATTAAATAACACTGACCAATGTCAGTCATCCTGTTTCAAATTAACAATATTAATGCAGATATTTCAATATTCGTTCACTAGTGCTTGAAATAATGAATTTTAAATGATTTCAGCTTAACAGGAACCTGTTCCAAGTTGATGGGCCTTATGGCCAAGACCTGGATATGTTTGACATAATAAGAGGGAGAGATAATGGCTTGGGACACTATAATGATTATCGAGAATTAATAGGCCTGCCAAGAGCGACAAAATTTGAAGACTTTGCTGATCTTATGTCATATGAGGTATTTAAACAGCCATTGTTATTCTACATTCATTTTTATTTGTGAAAATGAAATACTAAGTACTACATCTTAACTAGTCTTTATAATTCAATTTGGGCTTATGGTTCAGAATGATATAGTTTTCTACATACAGCATATATTAAGTGAATCAGATCCATTAATAAAACTTATATTGATTATTCATGATAGATAACAACAAATAATATCTGTAACTCTAGGCTACTCATAGTTTTTCCCATATTTGCAAACATCCACAAATGCTTTTGGAAATCAGCTTGTACCAAAGGCCTGCCAAAAAACAGCACTTGGTGCTCATTTGTCTATCACAGGCAGACAGACGAAACTGCATATACTGAAATTTTACTTCAAGAAGCTGGTGCAAATTTCAATTTTCTGTTTATAGTAGATGTTACATACCTTCCCAAAGTCACATATTTCAGCTGATGGAGATAAGGCAGCAAAAATGAGATCCTGTAATGATGTTGTTATAATTTACAACTCTGTTATGTGCCTACCATACCACAAAATATCATCATCATAAGTCTTCTGCTAGGCTGGGAGAGCCTTCGTTTCTTCATTTCTGGCAGTCTATCACTTCCTTCTTAATGCTACTGTCCAGCACATCATGAAAGATCTCAAATATCTTCCTCTCTTGCCTCCTCTTTTCTTCAACATTCATTTATAAGACTTCCTACAAGCCGCCCCCCCCCCCCCCCCCCCCACTTCATTCTTAACATATGTCCCACTTAATTTCTTCTCCTTTTTTTATTACACACGGTAATTGAATAGTTGTCTCTGCTCTCACATTCTCCTCACCATCTCAACATTTCTCACTTCACTATTTGACTTATTCTTTCTGTCCTGCATGACATTCACTTCTTAGAAGCCTGCACCATGTCCAGATCTCAAAAGTCTCTGACTTATTCTTTCTTTCTGCTTCATTTTTCGTGTTTCAGAACCAATCAAGATGGCACTCAATATAAAAAACTTTATCACTCTTTCCCTCGAATATTTCTCCAAATTGCTGAAGAAGAGTCCCCTATTCTTATAAAATGCCTTTTCTTCATTGCTAGTTGGGTTTTAATTTCTGTGCTCCAGTTCCAACTGATTTCCCTTCTGCTTCCTAAGTGTTAAAGCTTTGCACATGTTCTAGTGTTTCTCCATCCAGTATTATATTTTCCCTTTCATTTCCTCCTAATGTCATTACTTTCATTTTCTTTGTATTCATGTTAATTCCATAGCTCTTTCCTTAGGTTCAGTGGCATCAAGAGTCCCTGCAACTTTCTCTCCATCCACTGCTAGAAGGACCAAGTCCTCTGCAAACATACCATGAAATAATACAAGAGGACAAACAGTGTACACACTGATGATGCCAAAGCTGTGGCAAAACATGGTTGGGTGAGAATAAAATAAAACTGTGCTTAAAGCAGATTTGATCTTCAAAAATAAAATTTTGAGGAAAAGCCAGGTACAGAACAAGGGTTGCACCTGGAAAGTGGGCCAGAGAGGGGTGGAGGTGGGGAGGGCAGAGGGGGAAGGTTAACATAAGTACAGAAGATGCAATTAATCAGTTAGTCCATGAATGAAGCAGAACCAGTTCATGGTGAAATATCAGCAGAAATGGATCTGAGATTGTTCCAGACTGCAGTCCTTGCATGACTTATCCGGATAACCAGTATTTTGTTTCAGAGTTTCATAAAGGCTAGTGTTGGTGGAAATCCCATGTTTATGATCCACAAAACCAAATGCTGTAAATAGTTGCAACATTGTGGAGTCCACGGACAGACGTGAGACAAATAACAGCAAAGGCAGAGGCAGAGACATCCACTAGGAGGTATTTTATTCCCACTATGGGTACCCTCACTGGGCTTGTATGGGGTTATACATATTAATATGTTAGTATCATGCATTTGAATGTGAAAAGGTGTTACTAGCACTTTTAAGATACCTCAGATACCTAGAATTTAATAGTAACAAGAATGGAATAATTGTTTTAGTATAATTACAATTTGGTACGATTGATGTTTGGTAGATTGATTTAGAATAGCATACAAGGATAGTAAGTCACATGAAATAAAATCAAAGTATACACTCATCATTATCACTGTCTCATTTGAGAATAGAGTTGTGAACACGGGTCTGCAGACTAGCTATGTGAGTGTGTGAATGAGAGGAGTGCCGTTTGTTTCTGCTCACAGTCAGGGAAGTCAGTGTTTCTGTAATTTTATCCTTGGTGGAGGGTCTTCCCCAGCCTGTTGTTACATGTAGACTCTGGAATTGCATTGAATTTGTTGTCGGCAGCAGATGTGGCCAGCCTGTGAATGGGTGCCTGTACCCAGCTGGAATGTTCTCTGGAACCAGTCAGCCCACTTGTAATTTTCAAGGATTCCTTTCTGTATTTAGAGTATTTCCAAACTAGTTTATTTTCCAAAAAAATTACCTTTGAACCTGGGAACTGACATACTTAAAAATATAGATGCTGTTGGTAAAATGTTCCCTGGACTGAGGGAGGATAGTTTGGCTCTGGGAAGCACATTCATTCTCTCGCAAATAAAAGATACGTGGGGCACATGTAAAACATTATCAAACAAACTTCAAATGCTTATTTCCTTGGCCATGACAATACCATTTTATTCATTCTAACTCTGACAGCTTAGATAACTCCCCCTCACTGCAACTATAATACATGAAACCTGCCACTGCAACACCAATAGTCAGTCCGTTGGTGATTGGTTGCTTTTACTCATTTTTCTTTGTTGATTACATTGAGGAATTTTTATTATCATTATATATATTTGTAGTCTGTAGTGGTGGGACCAAATGGGAGCAGCCCGCGATCAAACAAAACGAATGGGAAAGGACGGACAAGAACAATGATGGATGACCAATCAAGACCTTATGAAGAACTGCACGCATGAAGCAATGGGGTCGCTAGCAAAAACCTCATGAATCCACAATGTCCACCCACACACACTGTCTGTAGGCGAGATATCGATATAGATATATTCACATGAATATCAGACTGCCTTGCTGAATGAGAGGCAGGCGCTTAAATGCATGATAGGTACATTGCTATTGGCTGCTGGGACCACGTGCTCTACTGTGGCATCCTCACGTTATACGTGGGCCAGGAGCTCACGCAGCCACGGCTTATGGTGTGATGGCTGCAGAGCCCTATAGCAGTAATCGAGGTCCATGCCGTCTGGTGCGGATTCAAAACCAGCAGTGCTTGGTACCAGAGTAACAGTTTTATTTTGTCAGCTTACCACGTCATTTGAGGTGCAGATTTTTTTGAAGCACATATTCACGCATACAGTCATTTACTATAGTTACAAAACTAGATTTGGGAATAGTGGAGCTGTCAGAGGAATATGTTGAAATAAAACTCTTATAAGCAAGAAGGGTGCAGAAGAGAAGCAAGAGTCTGAAGAGAATTAAGAGTGTACAGCATGAAACTTTGATTTCATTTTGCACCAAACCAGAGAACACACAATGTAATTTACAGTTTTAATCTGAAAGAGCTACTAATGTATTGTCTTATTCGATTAAACATGACTATTTGAATGGCGACAATGTGAGACACCTAAAAGCAGAGTTGTTTACACAATATGTGCATTAATCAAAAACGCACTTAACATAACTTTCCTTTTCAGGATGCCATGGCCTTGGGACAGTATTATGCAGATCCAGATGACGTTGAGCTGATGATGGTGATGCTGGAGAAAACCAGCCCAGACAAACTGACTGTGAGGCAGGCTATTCTCGCAGAGCAGTTCTACCGCTGGAGATGTGGAGACAGATTCTTCTATGATTACAGTGGGTCCCCTTACCCATTCTCAGAAGGTATCAGTTAATGTAACATTCCTTTAAATTTTTCACTGTTTAATAAGTCTACATAAACTTTGTTACTGTTACAGTCTCTGACATAACTGTTTTCTTCCTATCAGCAAACATTGCTTATGTGATTTAACTTTGTTCAGAATAACAAACACTGCCCTTGCTATTTCATTAACACATTCATAATATGACACCCTTCCTCTTTTTCCATTACTTTGTATATATTTTCAAATCCCAGCAGACTTGTAATCTTTTATTCTCTTGCTCCCCCATCCCCCCCCCCCTCTCTCTCTCTCTCTCTCTTTGTGTGTGTGTGTGTGTGTGTGTGTGTGTGTGTGTGTGTGTGTGTGTGTGTGTGCGTGCGTGCGCGCGTGCATGCATGTGTGTGTGTGTGTTTTTATGCATCAATATTCAAAAGCTATGCAAAATTGTGAAATGAGAGCATGTCCAAATTCATTTATTCACATGCCTTGTTCAACAAATCGGATCATGAAGAAGCCCTTCAGAGTTGTGAAATGAGTCAAACTACATGTAAAATGGCAGAAGTAGATTAAACAAGCCTACTCCATTTCAAACAGATCTCCATCAACAATATTGTTATGAAGTGTGACTCTTGTGGACAAGAAAACATCTTTGTATTGATTGTGGCATGGAAGCAGACTACCTCTAAACGCCATTTTGGTGGATTTCTTGTCATGTCAGAAACATACACTGTATCAGTTCATGAAAACTGCTGGTTGGAGGTTGCATGAAAATATTCGGTTTTCTATCATATACCACACAAGCTATATGGGTGACAAATCAGGGAACCAGTGGGGGCAGACAAGAATCCATACATTCCTCAAGCCATTTGCGGTGTGAACTCCATGTGAGATCTTGCATTATCCTGCTGAAATATGCCATTTTGTACCATGATCATGAGGGTTATGACAACAGTGTTTGCCATTCTTGCCATTTACTGGAGTACATTCAGCCCCCACTCAACTATTATGGAATCAGTCCTGTTGTCACGTCCCACAGCTCCCCAGACCATGATTCCAAGAGATGAAGACATAAGGGTCTTGATAATCACTGATTACTCTGACCGTTGACCACGTCCTCTACAGACCCTTTGATTTCAGTTTGACTGCCACAAGCAGAAGCAAGACTCATCACTGAACACCGCAGAATGCTACCCAATACCTCATTTGACTCTGGTTTTATGCCATGCAAGGGTCTATTGTTTTGCAATGGCATTGGCAGTAACTGACATACGGCAGCTTGAGATCTGATCTTACCTTTCTAAACGACTCAGTTCCACAGTTCAATTAAACTTACTAAAATTATTTCAACATTTTTGCCTAAAACAGCAGACATAGAAATGATTTTTGCACTTTTTGGGACAGATGTTGCAGATGAACAATGTCCAACTCATTTGTTGATAAGGTCAATAGTTAAAAAGCTATCCTCAATTCTCTTGATGTCAAAGTAGCTGTTATCGCTCATTGTCCTGTAGCAAAATGGTGTATGGTCTCACTGAGAAAGGCCACAGTTCATCATGTTTAAGACTAAAACTCATTTCTCTTCCTAGAATCAATGTTTTGGTGTAACCCATTCATCAAACAATTAAGACAATAATGAAGTACAATACTGTTTTGTTTGGAAATAATGTAAGTACGTAACGCAAAATATTGTTGAATGAAACACTTTTTGAAGAACTACTTTTATATCTTTCACACATCTGACAAAACGCTTCTTTACTGCTTACAGTTTTTGTACAACATAATTCTATGGATAAGTTTCATGTGGGTGCTGTGGAGAAAAGTTACAATTTTGCCTCAGCCATCCATCCACTATTAACACTTGAAACACTTCCTTACAACTTCACTAGCACATTATGATATCCTATCTATATAGAAGCTTCAGAGAGTAAATCAAAGCAAAGACAAAGATGTTACATTCCAATAGATCACACACTTCCATTAATATCAGTATAGTTCAACTGAAATCATGTTTTTAGATATATTTTTCCCATGTGGAATGTTTCCCTCTATTATATTGAAATTATGTTTAGGTAGATATTACTATTAAATACATTAGCATATTTTGTAAGATATAATTTGTTAGATAATTTTTAAATATAGTTTTTAATAATGGATTTTTTAATAATTTTGTTTGCTGGGAATAAGTTCCACTGCTGACTCTCATTATAGTAAACAAGATGAATCACATGACACAATTAATGTTTTCAGATATCAGGTGCAAAATATGGAGAAAAGGATGTTTAACATACAGAAGAAGCAATATAAAATGACAAATGAAGCTTCTAACTCAGGTCTCAAAAGATAAAAAAAATCTGCATACACACACACAAACACACACACACACACACACAGTAAATATAGTTTGTGAATGCTGAGAGATACCACAGGGACAATTACTGTATCGAGATGTTTATTTAGACACAGTCACAGCATCATCTACTATTGCACATGTATTACCAAAGTATAGGTTCATTTCAACTTCCAGTAATCTGTTCCAGTGGTTCTACAAACCTCTGGTTGGCTTTCATCTATTGTCACCCTCCTGCTCATCAGAACTGGTATAACAATTTTATGTTCTTCTCGTTATGTAGGCTTTATGTAAGGACCACCACCTGATCTCTTCACAGACTGTTGTCCTCGCCATATTTCATCTCTATTCATTCTCCAGTCATGGCAATACAACCAAATGTCTGTGAAATTTACTGGATGATGGTCCCATGTCCTTCCTGCCAATGATGGCATCTTCCATAAAGTTTGAATGTTGTTACTGAGTTGTACATGCACAGCATCAGGGATACTGTGTTGTGATCTCCAAAAGTAAAGTTCCAGTAATGTTAGACACACCATTCCTAACTTCTCTAACATTTCTGAGAAGAAAGCTGAAAACAGAATATTAAATCAAGTTTCTTTGATTTACATTTTTACAGTAGCTGAGATTGGCTTCCATTAACGGTTCTTGACTGAGAAAGCTACATGTTATCTCATGATGTTGGAATTTTCTGTGTCCTAGCCAAGGCCTTTAATCAAGAAGATTGTGAAAGCCTACTAAAGAAACCAAAAAACTGAAATGCTTCTGGTGTTTCGTAAAAGGCAATTCCTTTGCCAGAATGGAAATGTGTTAACAACAGAAAACAGATGGACAGACTAACAAATAATACAGCAGTAATAAGACTAAATTAGGAGTTAAGAAACATTAAATATGGCTTCCCACAAGGATCAGTGCTTGGACCACTCTTGTTCTTGACCAACATAAATGATTTACCTGGGACACTAGATTACTCTTCAAAAACTTTTGTTTGCTGATTGCACTAGTACACTGATCAAGGGTCCACACATCCATATCAGGCACACCTAGGAAAATAATGTGGTAGGATTAGAACTAGTTCGTAGTTTAACCCTTTATCGTAAAAAGGGCTAATGTTATGCAATTTCAAACAAGTGAAAATGATTCACAGGCACCAGAGATATATAAGTGAGGACACACTGAGACCCCATTTGTTATGTTCCTTGACATAGAAATGAATAATAGATTGAAGGGACAGCACCACATACATAAGTTAACCAAGAAGCTCAGTTCTACATGTCCGAATGTACAAATCTCTCTCATTGTGCTGACCTGCACATCAGATTGCTAACACAGTTTGGATACTTTCACTCAGTACCGTCAAGTGGCGTATTCTGGAGCACTGCTACGAAGGTGAAAAATGCACGGTTCTACAGATGCATGTAGTAAGAATGCTAAAATTGATAACCAAACATCTTGCAGAAGTCTCTTTAGGGACCCAGGGATTCTTAGCCTTACATGTCAATACATAAACTCTCTAATGTATTTGTAGGTAATATAAGGAGTGAATTTAGTACAAACTCTGCAACTCATGACCATATGGCAGTAAGGATAATTTCAAAGTAATTATGCATCCCAACATAGGGTTCTGAATGGAGTCTTATATACAGTTGGAAAAGATTGGAACAGCTGTCAGGAGACATCAGAAAGGAAACTGGAAATCCCAAGTTGTTAAAAAATCTCTTTAGCCAGTTGTTGTACAGTTTATTAGACTGTTTCACCTTAGGTGCCAAAATTCTGCATAGCTCTAATATTTGTATTAAACAGATCTTGCTTTCATATCACATGTTTGCAGTGCATTGTTGCACTCATTCCTTATGGATAGGACAGATGGAATAAATAGAGAAGATCCAAAGAAGATCTAACATTACAGGTTCATTCAGTAAGCATCATGCAAATGTTCAGCTGACACCAGTGATAGATGCTGCAAGACAGGTGCTCTGTGTCATGGTGTGGTTTACTGTCAAAGTTTGGATAGCATACATTTCTAGAAGAGTCAATCAGTATATTGCTTTTGCCTACATACATATTATAGCATGGAAACTAATTACCATATGAGTAGCAAACTTGGTAGCATTAATGTACAGAGTATGAGGTGCATGATTTCCATGCATCACAGTGTCACCATCCAGTTCCAACTATGGCCACCAGATGCCATGATCAATCATCATGATTCATAGTCTTACATACCTGATCAGTCACAGTGCACTTATTAACGCGTCAACATGAGCTTGGACAAAAGGAGCAGGGCATTATAGGTGAAGCTCTATTATCGAAACAACAGTAATGCTGCAGCTGAAATTCAAGAATATTGCCAGCTGAAAGAACTATGGCAGGGTCCTCTTTCTCCACCCACTGTGCAGAGCATGATGAGGAGGTTCGAATCAACTGGAGAACTGGGCATCGCTCTACCACAGGTGGTTGATGAAATCGCTGTTGCTACGGCAGACAACACGGCATGCAGTTCCTGACTGTCAGGCAGTGCACATGCTGTGTCACAATTGTTGAACATCTGGTAATCCACTGTACGGAACATGCTTCAAACCATTCTCAAATGGTATCAGTACAACATCTGTATCATACAGCAGCTTGCACCACAGGAGGCACAACATGTTGATTTCACTCTCCACTTTCTCGCAAGGACTGAATTTGATGAGAGCTGGCCCTGAACCATCCTACGGACATACAAAGCTCATGTTTTCCTAATGGGTGAAGTAAACACACAGAATTGCCGAGTGTAGGGACCTTCACCTCCAGTCACTGTGCATGAAGTTCCTCTGTATGGCGAACATGTGGCTTTGTGGCTACATTCATCTTTGGCACATCGTTTTTTTTTAACAAGTTGGCACTCAAGGACCAAGACATGCAGTGTGACTGGCCAGCTTTACTGTGACATGCTTCATTTGCATGTCATACCCGCCCTATGGGAGACAGACACATTGAACTAAACAGTTTTCATGCAAGATGGGACCCTACCACACATCACTTGTGAAGCTCACCTGCTACTCTGAAATACATAAACGATCAAATTATGAACTGATTGTTTCCAAATGCTTGGCAGGCACTATCACCTGATCTCACACCCTGTGATTTCTGGTTGGGGGGCTACCTGAACAGGGTTTACCAGGTGAACATTCACACACGTGCTGATCTGAAGTGCAGCATGTCAAGAGAGGTAGCCAGCATACCTACGGACATGCCTCATTCTACTGTGCAGAATGCAATTCACTACTCTTCTGGACACTGATGGGTGCCATATTCAGCCCCTTTTGTATGAGTAATCATACCAGTATGTAATGGTATGATGTACCATAGCAGCACATTAAAAGTGTTTCAATTGAGTTGATTTTGCATTACATCTTTCCCCATGTCCTTGACATTAATGCTACCAAGTTTGCTAACCATACTGTAATCAGTTTCCATTTTATAATGTGTTAAATAGGAAAAGCTTAATTATTACCACCTGGTACATCTCGCTAAAAGACATTGAAGATAAAATTAGAGGCTTACCAGCAATCATTCTTCACACAAACCATTTGCGAATGGAACAGGAAAATGTGGTAGTGATAGTGGTACACAAAGTACCCTCTAAGACACCCTGTAAGGTGGCTTACTGAGTGTAGATGTAGGTGAGAATAAGAGTTTTTGACAATACCCACCATTGTCAATGCCAGGAAAGGTATTGACAGCAGTAAATGATGGATTAGTGTCCACTAAGACCAAATATTACATAGGTGCTAATGATGAAATGTCACTCACAACATTCTTGTTACCATCACGATGGATAATATGGGACACACACCTATGCAGTCTTTTGGTGCCTGCATCTGTGCTCTACTGAGTACATAGCTGTATGTCCATAATATGCATGACAATGGAAACAAAGACACTGTTAGTGACATCACATCATTGGCGTTAAGACAATCTTTGGTCACAGGGGCCAATGCTACACAAATTACATTGTTGTGACTTTGTTACTTTGACAGTCAGTTGGTTTCCTGATAATGATAATGGTTGATATTATCGAATGTCCAGATTTTCATAATGAATTAATGTAACAAATGCCCAGAGAATATTTAAAATGACATATTCACTGCGAGAGATAAGTGAGTAGATTTTGCTGTGTTTAAGATATTAGATAAAAATAGCAACTGCACAGTATAAGGACAGGATCAATGGCTTTCTTCGAAGCAGCTGTTTTTTTTTCCCCAAAATACATAAACATATGAGGGTTATCCTAACAGTAAATAATATTTGTTTCCTCATATATTTTTACACAAGACAATGAAAGAAAACATTCTTTTACAATATATTTTGATATCTTAGCATTTTTTTCTATGTGGCTGCCACACAAATTTAAACATCTGATAGTACTCCACAACATTTCCTATGCTTTCAGCATACTCAGTTGCTACCAAGGTGTTCACCCATTCATTAACCTCCTCTTTGAGTTCATTGACATTTCCATAGTGCTTTATACCAAAAACATTATTCAATTTGGGAAAAAGTATGGGGAGTAAGGTGAATGTTCAAAATTTCTCATTTTTAGTGCCAAAGCAAATCCTTTATCAATGCAGCTGAACACAGGTGAGTATTATTATGAAGTGCAATGCCACTGGACTACAGTCCAGGCCATTGTTCTGGAATGGTGTGATGTAGTTGGTGAAGGGTCTGACAATGACCACTTCATTTGTAGTCTCTGCTCTAGCTGTGAAGTCTATGAAAAGGATACATTTTCAATCCCAAAACACAATGACCATAAGCCCTCTCAATGAATTTCACAAATTCGTTGAGATTTTTGTTTTGTTGGATATTGTGAACGATGTCATTATATGAACTAGCATGTTGTTTCTGAACTTTTATATAAGACCTAGCTGTCATTACCAGTAACAGTGTGGTCCTTACCATTCTTGTCATACCAAGTAAGAAGAGCCAGTACAGTTCCCATTCATTGTTTTCATGTTTGTCTGACAAAAGTCGAGGAACCCTCCTGACACTTTTATATAACCCAAATCACCTCCAAGGATGTCATAAATAATGACAGGGAAATTTCTGGAAGTGCAAGCTCAGTCCTCTTCAGTGAAATATCTGTCCTGTTTAATACTTTCTATAACCCTTGATTCAAGGTTGCCAGTCACAACTGAAGGCTGATTCAATCATTCTTCATCATGAATATTCGTTCATCCACCATTAAAATTATGCACCAAAATCAAACTGAAGCTATGTTTACCACATTGTTATGAATTTGGATTATCCACCTGCAAATTTCAATAGTGGGATTTTTTTGGCATTCACAAACCATATTACAATATGAACCTCACACTTGGTGAAATTGTTAAATTTTTGATACATTTCAAAATAGCACAAATGGTGCCAATGATTAAAAGGTCTTATGGCATGGTGGTGGGGTGGGGTTGCAGGGAGGGGGGGGGGGGGGGGCGAGGGGAGAATTGCATGGCTTGTTTGACCACTGAGGCTTACATAAAAAGTAATTGGGAAGTAACTCCATAGTTCTTAAAATGAGTACTTTATCACTAATCATAATCTGTTGTAAGTGTAATAGCTCCAATGGTTGCTCCAGCCTGCTAATGTATAACTTGACTCATTTCACATCTCTGCTGCTTTTAATTCCTGATGAGATTTGCAGAACATGATGTGTGAATGAATGAATCCAAGAAAGACCCATTTGTCACCTCTGAGTTGAGTGTCACTGCACAGGCATGATTTACTGACTTCAACTGCAAGGGCGAGTTACATTGCAGTAGTTTTGTAAACACACCCTGAATCTCTGCTTTCAAACTATGTCATGTACCTGAAAATAGCAGAATCACTGCTACAATATGGTTTTATTACATTGTCTCAGATCAATTTTTTTCTAACTTGTTTGCAGATCAGCTAAATGAAATTAAAAAGGTAACAATGTCCAGGATAATTTGTGACAACTCAGATAACATAACCAGAATACAGACCAACAGTTTCAAGAAAATCAGTGACACGTAAGTGCTTTCTGAGTGTATTTTGACTGGAGATAAATGGCAGTTATTTAATGTAAATGAGGAGGCACATGATTTTTTTCAGATTAGCAGCTGATCTTTTAATTTACTGAGTTTCACTTTGTTGGTTTAAGCATAAATAGTGTTAAGCACTTCAGTGATGGTCTATTGTTAATACACTGTACAGATTAAGTTTTCTCATTTGCTCATCTTTTATTAATGTATATCTTACTTCTTTATCTTTCTTGGTGGGATCTATGGAAGATGATGAATCAATGTAAGAATGAATTAACTATAAAATTAATTCCATGACAAAGTAAACTGTCTGAGCAATGTGGGTAGGTTTGTTGAGGTCTGGTGGGAGATCCTTACTTGCAGAGAAATTAAACAATATGTACATGCTGATCTAGATTTATTGTTATTATTAGTGTATTTTTTCTTGTCCTATGACATTTCCACTTGCCTCCTGGATGCTTCTTGTATATAATTGAGGTTCTCTGACATATTTATGTCGAATCATTGTCGCTCAAGATTTGTTAATATTTGACTCTCATTGGCAATATTGTTTTTCCAGGAACCCAGCAACAGACTGCACACTCATTCCGCAGGTGGATCTGAGCTACTGGAAAGAGGAACAATGACTACAGCTCCAAATAAAATAATGTGACATTATTACACTAACATGTAATTGCACTCTGTAATACATGAATGTTTATAAACAGTGCAATTCAATTTGAATGTGTATTTTCTGAACCACCTAAAAAATGTCTTTATGAATTTAATCATTAAAATATTTTATTGTTTTTTCAACTAATTGTACAACATCATTACACAAGTCGGTGATCATAATAGCACTGCTTGATATAATTTTCTATCCTTATCACTTTTTATGTCACATATTATATGTTAAAGCATCATCAGAAAATGTCTCAAATAAGAAAGAAACGAATGAAAGGCAGTTTTATAAGGAGCAGATATATGAAGTTCAAATGACATTCCTGACTGCAGGCAGGATCCACTGCAGGACAAGGTGTTAAAATGAAAATTGCCAATATAGCTGTAAGTGTGACTTCTCCATCACATAATGAAATGAAGCAAATGTGCTCTCTGAGAGTGAATAGTGATGTAAGAATTTTGGTTTAGTACTGTGTATGCAGCTTCTATAAAGGGCAATCACTGCAGATATAATTAATATATCTAACATTCTACACTTTGTGTTTCTTGTTGTGTATGCAACTGCCACCCTGCTAAAAGTATTTCAGTTATGAACTGAAAAAAATGAGGCTTTTTCCGGGGGAGGGGGGGGGGGGGGGGGGGGAGAAGAACGGTAGGGGAGAATACCTGAAGAAGTCTGCAGGTAGGAAGATAGTTTGAGTTACTGCTTTTTACAGTTATTTTAGAGTAACAGTCTGAGCAGCCTTCTAGAGAGGGATGGAAGGTCTGCATAGTCATAAGTTGTATGATGATAGAGCCACAAGCATCCCCGCAAATTTGTTTAGTGTTTTCACAGAGTGACTTACTGACTGTCATACCACTAACACAAAAAGAAAATTATATGTGTTTCATATCATCTTGTGACGTTGGGTTGCATGTACAAAAAAACGTAGTGTGTGATGTGATCCTGTGAAGGTGAGGGATAGAAAGGCAGCCTCATGATGGATGTTAACACACATGGTGTCTACTGCCGGTCTAGTCCATAAACCACCACCTTATATACAACAACAGGATGGTCATTTTTTACAGTACTTTGTTTTCTTTCCTCCCACTCCCCTTTCCATGTGTTTTACACCCCTGCTTTAAGTTCAGAGATTTGGCCAGGTGCATTGATATTGGGATGAGCAAGTGACCATTGTGTGTTTCATCATCTGCCAGGAGATCAAGCTACTAATTTGGTTAGAACCTTAGTGGCAATGGAATAGGGAGAAAGTTCAAAGTTTCATCCTCTGGGTCTTTACCAATACTTCCATAACATGAAACAAATGCCAACACATTACAAAGTTGCAGCAAGAAATAAGACAGATAAAATTAGCTAACAGCAGATGGAGAGCTAGCCCAAGGGTGCTGAGAATCACAACGAAGACACTGTACTTCTCTACAGCAGACTATGCTTGCCCAGTGTGGTTCCATGCCAGAAAGGTCACCTTAAGCTTAAGTGAAACACACTGAGTAATAACCAGTTGCATGAAACCCTTGCTGCTTCAGAAACTAAGAGAAAAGTATTCACTGCACAAAAGTGTGTAATCAGAATAGTAGCTGGAGCCCACTCAAGATCACCTTGCAGACATTTATTTAAGGAAGTAAGGATATTCACAGCACCTTCATAATACTTATATTCACTTATGATATTTGTTGTTAATAGCCCATCCCAATTCAAAAATAATAGCAAAATGCATAGCTGCAACACTAGAAGAAAGTATGATCTTCACTATTCTGGATTAAAACTGATTTTGGCATGGAAAGAGGTGAATTAAGCTGCAACAAAACTCTTTGGTCATTTACCAAATAGCATTAGAAGTCTCACAGATACCCAACCAGCATTTAAATGTAAACTAAAAGAATTTCTAAATGACAACTCCTCCTACTCAGTAGATTAATTTTTTGATATGGAGTAGTAATTGTAGAATTATATCCTGTAAATAAATGTTGTATTCCTGATCTATGGACCATGCATTAATGTATTGTAACTAAAAAAAAAAAAAAAAAAAAAAAACGGATTTACAGGTTGCAACTACAAAAGAGTTGGTTATCAACACATTGAGCCAACATTTTATCATGATTTTAAGGGAGATTTAGTCGCAATAAAATTCAACTGCAGAATTATGGCAATGGAGATATACAAATAAAATTGGCATATTTTGCTTACTATTACTCTATTGTGACATACAGTAGCATATTTTGGGGTAGCTGCACAAAGCAAAACAAAGTTTTTAGAGAGCAAAAGCATGTGCTAAGACTCATTTGTGGTGTGAATTCAGAAATGGACATTACATTCAAGCGCTCTAAATATGTTTGTTATATTATGTTTTCTGACATGTTCCACATCTACAAGAATCCCCCCATTTTTGGGTCCACGAAATGAAAAATACATCTAATTATATCCAAACAAACAAGTTTATTTATTCACTGAACATAACATACAAATATAATCAGAATAAAATTTAATAAATTTGCACATATGTATCATATGTGCCCTAAAAGTACTTAGCAGAACTCTGCAATGAGAATGAATTTAAACCAGAAGCTCTGACTTAATCAATTATAAACTGCTGCTATTTTTCTGATCAGTTCATTTATTGTTTATAAGAGATAAAACTCTTTTGATGTGATGCAAAATATTGTTGTGTTGTGTGAATCTATTGAGGAATAAATAATGTAACTAGCCTATTTAAACATGAATATCTCTATAATCTTCTTTCGGGAGCCCTTATTTATACCACAGCTTCTGATTGAGCACATCTATAGGCTGCCAGTACTGACTGAAATGGAAATGATAGTATGGCATTGTTGGCCGGGAGGCCCCATTCGGGGGAGTCCACCCGCCGTTTTGCAAGTCCTTTATAGGTGACGCCACATCGGTGAGATGCGAGTCAATTATGTTGAAGGACACACAACACCCAGTCCCCTGCCGGGAATCAAACACAGGCCCCCTGTGTGGTAGGCAGTAACGCTACTGCTAAGCTATGGAGGCGGACTAAGAAACAAGTATTGTTTGCGCAAACAAAGTTGACACTCAGCGCGGTGGCTGATGGGAGTGACTATAAATGGGAAATGCCTTTACGGTCATTCCCATCAGCCACTGCGCCGAGTGTCAACTTTGTTTGCACATATAATAACCATCCCCTCTCACAGCTTCCAGTTATATCATTCATTCAACACTCCTTGCTTTCCATAGAAGCACAAACTGGAAACAAACTATAAGCCAACCAAGGTATCAATTGTTTTACGAAAATTATTTGAAATCTGTCGGTCACAAAACTTGAACTATTGATAGTACTTTGCAGGATTAATTTAATAAGTGATTACTGATGAAATATATGCAAGAAATGGGCAGTCAATGGCTGAGCCAGGAGGATTAGAAATATTGATATGTATGAGAGATCCTAGAAGATAAAGTTTGTCACCTTTTTCAGGATCTTAAGCATGCCTATGAAGAATGCCATTCCACTCAGAGATAAGAACAAAATAAAGTGATACCTGCAAATGGCATTTTCAGCTCTGCTTTCAAAATTTTGTCCTTAGTCTTCAGTATGATTTTTAGTGTAATTTTTATGCTTTGTTGAAGACAGTACCAGAGCCAGTTGGAAGGGTATTTATTTACATTTGCTGACTTTAATTAGGTACTGCTGCCGAATCATGGGAAATATCTGTTTGTATGGATGGGCAAAACTCTGCATCCTGCTCTTCCTGAGTGTGAGTCCAGCACCTAAACCTCTGCAGTCACTTACCTCTTTCTGGGCAGACATTTTGACTGAGAAATGTGCCTTTGTTTCTCTTTCACATTGTTATTTTTGCTGGATCTCACAGCAGACATGTGATTGCTGAACCCCAGGTCTCTTTTTGCTTATGCTACACACAATGTATTTACTTATTGGACCTGGTTTTATATTTCAACAGTGCACATACAATATGTATGTACACACATTTGTCATTCGGGTATTTGTATATCTGTAACACACATGTTAACCGAACATTTAAAAATGGTATCTAGACCTGTGGAGGATTTCAAGAGTAAACTTGACTCTCCAGGCAAAAGGACTATTATAAGTATAGGTAAGTAGATGGGTAGGTAAGTAGTTATCCACCAGGCCTCAATCTCCGCTAATTTCAAGTTGCCGCCACTCATACCTCACCTGTCATTCAACAACATCTTTGCCTCTGCACTTCTGCCTCGACTGACATCTCTGCCCATACTCTTTGTCTTTAAATATGTCTGCTTGTGTCTGTATATGGGTGGATGGATATGTGTGTGTGTGCGAGTGTATACCCGTCCTTTTTTCCCCCTAAGGTAAGTCTTTCCGCTCCCGGGATTGGAATGACTCCTTACCCTCTCCCTTAAAACCCACATCCTTTCGTCTTTCCCTCTCCTTCCCTCTTTCCTGATGAGGCAACAGTTTGTTGCGGAAGCTTGAATTTTGTGTGTATGTTTGTGTTTGTTTGTGTGTCTGTCGACCTGCCAGCACTTTCATTTGGTAAGACACATCATCTTTGTTTTTAGATATATAAGTAGGTAGGTAGATAGATATACACATAATCCATAGGTTCATAGCAGCTACCAAAGGAGACATGGTAATGATTATTCCAAAGGTCCTAATGGAAATGATTACCAATATCAAGGAAGAAGGATAGCACAAAATCTGGAACATAATTCCCTTCATAAGTTAAAACCAAAGTTTTACAAACATGTAAAGGTATATACGCTTAAGTGCATAAAACAATTTTATAGTAGCTACATACAGGGATGTAATTACTGCACAGATGAGCAGATGTCAGATATTATGCAATACTTGCTTGTATATAAATTGGTTCTACTGAGGAATTATCAATGGAGTACAAGTTTGTCACCAATTTATCTGTAGGCTCCACTTATTGAAAGCTACATATTTTATGGCTGCAATTACGTTATTGAAAATTTATGTTCCTGAATAATGCACACATTCTTAGATAAAAGGAAAATACTTTAAATAAGTAAGTAGATTATTCTTGTTTCTTGTATTTATTCCATGAACTGAGCTGTTATTCTGAAAAAACAGATATACTGTTTATGATAAATTACATTAAGGAATAAATATACTGGGATGCAGTAATTAGCATTTACAGTTCCTTCAACAGGCCTATCTAGCACACTGCTGAATTTGCACATCAATTAATTCTTATTACATGTTTTTGGACTAAGGGAATTTTAACTTATCTTTATGAATTACTTCAAAGTATGATGCAGTAGGATGATACAGAATGAAATTAAGCAAAGTATGCAAGTTTTTCTAAATTTTTGTATTAGCTGTTTCTAACAAAATGCATGCTGAAAATAAATATTTGACAGGCATTCACAGTCACTGGAGTGCTCCTCCCAACTGAATTTATCATTGAGTAGTAATGGACAAACTTGATCTTGTCCTTTTTCTTTAATTTAAATGAATTTTAAATCAAGAGCTGTTCTAATACTGAAAGGGATTATTCCTACATATAGTTCCAACCAAAGTTTCACAAAATTGTAAATGTATATACCCTTAAGTGTATATCTCTCTCATCATGCAGAAGGCTGACCTCATCTTCTTTATCCTCTCTGTTGGTCCCTCCTTGCTCCTGTTCCTTCCTGTTATAAACCTAAGGAAGAATTTTACCAGAACATGAGAACAATATCCGGGGAAATCAGACTCAAAAGGGCAAGGTTTGCTGGGCATGTAGTTAGGATGAGTATGGACAGAATGATGAAGAGGGTGTGGGAAACAACAGGGAGGACAAGGGGAAAGACAGGAACCAAGTGGATTGTTGAACTTCAGAAGGACTGGTTGGAATTGGGGATCAAGGCCAAAGGAAAGGAAAATTGGGGGAACAAATATACACCGACAAATATGCCAGAGATCAATGACAGAAGAATACAGGAAAAGATTAGAATGTCACCAGTGGAGCCTCCAGGAGAAACAGAAACTGAAGATCTCGGAAGAAGAGTGGGAAAGGAGAAGAGAAAGAATGAAGAGGTTCTGGGAGAAGAAGGGGAAAATGCAGTCCACAAAGGGGCTACCTGTGGTCCTACGGAGGTCGTAATGCAAGAAGAAGAAGACTTAAGTGCATAGAAAAATTTTATAATAGTTACATACAGAGATTTAATTACTGCACAGATGAAACAAAATATGGAAAATACAATTGGCGAGAGATGCACGTCTCTCAGGGTTTCACCAAGTGAGCAGGAATGCTCAATCCTTACATGTCAATGAACACAACCTTCAACACAAAGTTAGGTTTTTGTAAGTGGCATATGTATGTTTTCTCTACTGAAATGAAAACTAGAGGTACAATTAATGATGGAAGACTTGGTTTCACTATACTAACCCTCATACATTCTGAAATATTAGACTTTAAAGGATGGCAGCAGTGTTGCAGTTTCTGTCATAATGCGCAGGGCAAGGGTTGACTGCAGTGATCTGCAGCCTGCTGTGAACAGACCACTATCAGCATGCACATTCTATTACACTCTTCGGTACTGCTGTACTGCTGTCAGTGTCAAACAGGAAAATACACTGTGACACATTTCACACACATTTTGGACAGTACTTCCCCTGTTTTGGTGTCGCTTGTGACATCTGTGGTCATCTTGTCAATATGCTGGTTTTTAATAATGAAGATAAACTAAATATGATGTTACTTTATTGCAAATGACATGGGAATGCAACTACAGCTGCAGCAGTGCACACTGCCCACATCAATGGCATCCTTCACCATTTACACCATCTGAGCAAGTCTTATGGAAACAGGCAGCTGGGCTCCCCATAAAGCATCAGTGTATGAACATAGCAACTAACCAATGACGTAGCCAGGAACTTTTTCAAAGGTGGGTTCCAATTTGTTAAGGAGGACCTTGATGAGGCTCGTGTTTGTCAGTTATTTGGGGAATTTCATATAAATAGTATTTAGTCTATAAATTTAAGCAAGAAAAGTATTGCATATGTTCTCAATAGTGTATATACAAGATACACCCTACAGCTCAATTAAATGTTTCTTTATTGCCCAATATGGTAACTTCACTTCATTGCCAATGAATTAAAAGTCTTATATACTGTACACCTCTTTGTTAACAAATGCATGTGCTCTCATAAATGACTTTCTATTTATCTATGAGAATTTGCTTATCCAGTCTTTGATGCTAATCAACTCCTCTACGATGTACAACATACTTGGTTGTTTAAATGAAGTTTGTTTACAGGTACACTTGCATTGTGATGGCTGGAATCACTGTTCCAAGGATATTAAGAATAAGGCATTTCACACTAGAACATAGTTACCATAGCTAACATATTTTAGACTGTGGTAAAACTTGAAAACAGGGTATATTGCCATTCCACATGTGAGCCATTTTTCTGCACAGATGCACAGTACAAAATGACGATTGCTAGCCACCTTCCAATGTAAATATCACTGAGCTATGCATATTGCCGAAATCTTATGCAAACCAACATTAAAATGAAATACTGTTTGCCCCAGAAATACCACCTGTGTGACCAGATTGGGCGGTATTTTGCCATTTGGCCTACAAATGATAGAATTTTGAGAAAGCTTTTAAAGAAATTAACCATCACCGTAAAGGCGGCATTTATGTTGACCACCATACATTTGCAAGACACAGGCAAATCCAAGTGTATTTTTTGTACTGACTTTAATTTAACGTTATTTGTAATGATGGTTACCGATCTGGCACTTGTGAAATCGTGAAATATTGCAACCCTGAAGTTTTATCAGTGTCCAAATAATGACTCCAGTTCTAACATTAAAGTGCTATATACAGATAATTAGGGGCCAATGACCAAGCAGTAGTTTGGTCACTTCCCCCCCCCCCCGCCCCCCCCTCCCCCCACTGTTTTAAGCCAGCCACTCAACATAGGAAATTACCCTACTACAGTAGTGTGTACTGTAACTTGTGGTACTATAATGCTCATGGACAAATGGAAATCTGTTTTCCTCTTCTTTCTTGATACAAACTTATCCTTAATTAGAAACTGTCTCAATAGCACAAAAGCAATAAATGGTACCACTTACATTAAATTCTATTGCAAGTAAGAACTGAACTGATTTGCAAAACACCAACGGGGCAATACCTTTTTTTTTACACATCAAAGTGGTGACCAAACCAAAAGCTCTACTGTCACCTCTATATAACATGTCACAGGATGCGGGCTGTGATGTTATCCATGTGTCTAGGTAGGATTACGCATTGACGTGGTCCATCAGGAGACAGAAAGTGCACGAAAGTGATCGAAGGGTAGCGGTTTGTAAGGGCAGAGGGAAAAAAGTGTCAAGGCAAGCGCCAAAGGAAGAAAACCTCTGTGACAGTAGGAAAGGTAGTAAGGGCAATAGCGGCTTGTTAGCTGAAATAGTGCATGCAAGGTGTGGTTATGTTAGTGCATCATTACCTTTGTCATTGCTGAAGCTCGTTGTAGGGCTTGCTGCAGCTCCTGCGTCCCTGTAACAATTCAAGGTCGTCATACAATAGTGGGCCATCGGTCATAGATCAGCTCACAGCGTAGGGGGTGTGTGTGGCTGGTTTGCATGCTGTGTAGGGTATGATTTCCCTGCCATTGCCTGATTTTCGGTGGGTTGAGCATCTGGGGTTGCCAGTAGTAGCTGTGTTGCTGGGGCTCACTAGTACTGTCATATTAGTGCACTATGGACCATAGATCTTTAGTTTCTTGCTAATAGTGTCTTTGGTCTATTATGTTTCCATCTATGGTTGTGGTCGTAGTTACCCAGAGAAACGGGTGTTTCTGTACAGTCGTGTGGAGAGTTTTTGGAATACCTGCAAGATGGTATCGAGCCGATATTACCGGTGAAGATCTGCGGTGCGTGTGTAGCGCGGAACATTGCTTATTGATGTGTTGGCAAATGTCCCAACACCTTGTAGATTTAGGAGGCCGAAATGCACGCTATCTAACGCAGACGGGCGTGAATTCTGGAACAGGATAAGTAGTGAAAGCTAATAAGAAAAGTATGCAGCTCCTCGAATACTTAACTTTTATTTATCCTTGTTGTATACATCGTTCTTCTTGTTGAGACATTTCATACGATAACTATCAAACTATGTAAGGCTAATGGCGCCTTGCTAGGTCGTACCCATGGACTTAGCTGAAGGCTATTCTAACTGTCTCTCGGCAAATGAGAGAAAGGCTTCGTCAGTGTAGTCGCTAGCAAAGTCGTCGTACAACTGGGGCGAGTGCTATTCCGTATCTCGAGACCTGCCTTGTGGTGGCGCTCGGTCTGCGATCACACAGTGGCGACACGCGGGTCCGACATGTACTAAATGGACCGCGGCCGATTTAAGCTACCACCTAGCAAGTGTGGTGTCTGGCGGTGACACCACACTTATGATTCTGAGTACTTTGTTCTGTATGAACTGCAGACGGCGCAGGCGTGTGGGCGCAGCGCATCCCCAGACAGGGACTGCGTACGTCATCAGGGGTCAAATAAGTGTCATGTACATGGACGTGGGTAGAGTTGTTTGAGCCTTGCGTTTGTTGGTCACGTGTTGAATGTGGTCCACCCAGAGTAGTTTCCGGTCCAGCCAGACACCGAGGTATTTGACCTTCTCGCGGAAACGTATTGGCCGTGTGTGTAGTGTTATTGGGTTGCAGTGCTCATGTTTGCGCAGTAGTTTCGGTCTTCTAGTGAACAGAGCGGCTTCGCACTTGTCGACGTTTACTCTAACACGCCATTTCACCAGCCAAGGCTCTGCCGCTCTGAGTGCAGTCTGTAGTCTTGAG
The DNA here is from genome assembly GCF_021461395.2 of Schistocerca americana. NCBI lineage: Eukaryota > Metazoa > Arthropoda > Insecta > Orthoptera > Acrididae > Schistocerca > Schistocerca americana. The sequence goes on from NC_060127.1 coordinate 54,504,772, forward strand.
TTATGATAGACGGATTCCAATCTTGCGCAAGGAAGGCAGTGTCATCCGCGTAGATTGCCACCTTCGTGGGGGCAATAGCCGATTTTGGAATGGATATATCGATGGTTTAAACTTGTTGGTGGTCTTGATGACGACCGATAGTGCGTATCCCTTATCCTTCATATCACTGAAAATCAAAATGACAGAATTTTGTCATAATGAGAATTTAGAAGGAGGGATCTGCGTTTTATTTGAGGAAAAACCTTTCAGTCTCCAAGATTGCATAAATTAGTCTTTATTGTTGACAGTCGGCTTCGACAGATGTAACAGTTATCTTCTGATCTTCAAAATAACTTTGTTATAAAACGTGTTCTATCGTGAGTTAGTACCTTAAGCCACGTTGTCTGTATGACATGAGATGTTAATTCACAATGGAACACGTTTTTCATCAAAAGCGTTCACATTCACAATGGAACAAGTTTTGTACAAAAATTTCTTGAAGACCAGAAAATAACAATTAGAACTGTCTGAACAGGTTGTCAACAACAAAGACTAATTTACGCAGTTTCGGCGACTGAAAGTTTTTCTTTCCAAGAAAATAAAAAATATTTCAGTTTCACTACTCAGCAGTCAGGTCATGTGTAATTCCGCTTAGGTGTTGGTGTTAGGGGGAGGGGGAATCCGGACCACCCCTCCCCCACTCTTTGACTACATTCTTGAACTAATGAGCTGACAATCACAGCAAAATTGCTGCCCTGGCTACTGTAGCGTACAATCCTGAGGTGAGAGTGTACGATGGACTGTACGCGCTTCCTGAATAAACCGTTATTGAGAAAATTCTTGGATAGCGTAGCTCTAAGGAGACAGAAAGCATATATAAGGCATTCTTGATTACTACTTGAATGTTTGGGATGCCGACTAGGCCAGATTACGGGAAGACATTGAAGCAATTCAGTGGTGTGCTGCTAGGTTTGTTATCGGTAGCGTCGACCAACACACGAGTATTACTGTGATTCTTCATGAACGCAAATGGGAATCCCTAAACGGAAGAATGGTGAGAAAAATTAGTGAACTAGCATTTGGGGCAGAATGCAGAACGATTCTACTGCTGCCATCGTACATTTTGTGTAAGCTCCACATACACAAAATAAGAGAAATATTAAGGGTCTTAGGGAGACATACAGACAGTCGCTTTTCCATTGCTCCATCTGAAAGTAGAACAGCAAACAGTGATGCAAAGTGCAAGATACGCCTCGCTATGCATAGTGTGGTGGCTTGTGTAGTGTGTATGTAGATGTTAGCGGTTTTGCCAGCTCAAAAGTGCCATTTTTTAACCGCCTACCACTGGGTGTTTCACATGAAGCATTATAGGCTCTGCGCGCTTGCTGCCTCCAGTCAGGGCAGCTGTCCACTGAAAAATTCTTCCATATAAGCCATTCAAAGTAATATGTATACGTCTTTTACGTTTACAAGAGGGCTCGCGTTACACTATTAAAACAAAGAAGTTTATATTTTAAATTTTTTGTGCCACGGGTCTAGATAGCCTGCAGTCCAAATATGGCCTTGCAGCGTTTAGACTTTCGTTTCATAGATAGAAAGTGAAGATAACGACAAGGATATGAATCACGATATGAAATATTAAGTGTAATGTCATGTAATAAGATTACAAGGAGATGGAATGACCAAGATTTTGGTAAAAGAATCTTCAGAACGAACGGAACAGCAGCTATAATGTCGAAAAGGATATAAAATTCTTGAAAATTACAAATTAGAGAGACTATTGCAATAACAGGCAACTCTGCTAAAATGTTGTTGAGTCAGCTGCTAAGGTCTTATATAGTATACGGTTAATAATAATAATAATGTAATAACGATAACAATAATTGTAGCATAATATTGATCATTTTGACCGCCCCAGAAGTGTGCGTGAGCGCATTCAGTCACGAATCCCGATGCGACATGAGTAACTACTGCAATATGACTACAGTCATCTCACTCAAAATATCCATTATCTTTGGCAGTTGATGAAGCCCTTGTGAACTCACAGTCAATGTGCCTCTAAAGCGTCGAATAATAAGCACAACTGGTGATGAATACCCGCCAGTCGCCTAGACGTACCTACTATTTTACTATGGCTCTAACAGTCAATGTTGATGCATCAAGTCCTTGACTGAATTGATACGATTAGACTGCGCATGATAATCTGTCATGGTAATTAGCGCAACTGATTCTCTCTTTAGGCCGTGTATGTACTCGGAGCATGGGACTCTGGTGGAACTTACCTTAGAAGTTGAAGACACTAAAGAAATACGGTACAATATATTGATGGGGGAAGAGGGAGGGGGGGGGGGGAAGAAAGGAGCGGGCTGTAATTTATTTCAACCATAGGAACGGCGGAGGTGAAGGGAGGAATATTTCACTCCTGTTATGCAAATTGGTCACTAGTAATCTAGGTATATTTGATATATTACGAAATAGCAGGAATAATAAGTGTCCAACGTACGTCATTACACATATGGTCAACAGCTGAAGCCGTACACTGTTGAGTACAGTTGTGCTCTAGCAAAATTATAGTTCAGTAGTTTTGGCATATTACATAAATGACGTGGTAAATAGTAGCATTACTGCTAGTATTGGTAGCATTGGTACGAAACAAACATAAATGAATGTGTAAGACACAAACTGGAAGACGACGTTTTCTACTGGCTTTTTAGTTTGTTTGGTTGTTCGTTTTGCGCATAATTAGAATCGAATCTTATTCAATGTTAATCCATTGTGTATTTTATATCCCAACAATATAAACTGTATTTTATTTAGTAATAGAAATTAGTTGATCGCTGCTGTTCTATGTAACGAAAGCAATTACTTTTCATGCAGATATAGTTTACAAGTTCAAGACATAAAAAGATCTGTATAATTATTGTTGTATTTTGTACTCAGTGGAACATTCTTCATCATGACCAAAGGCAAGAGTTTCCTGTTAATATTGATAAATAAGAGAGTTGTTCATGATAAACAGAAACATTTTTTATGTAAGTTCGACAAAATATTAAAGTGATGTTAACCACATTTTTCTTTTGCAGTTTCTTTTTATTTTACCCTTTTGTTGAGAAAATTGTGTTTTCTAGAGGTATACGAAAAATCTGTATTATTTTCTTCATTTTTGCTACCACAAATCAACAATTTTCGAATAAAGCCTGAATTAAACATTTAGAGTTTCAAATTTGCTATAAACACTGTTTACTTTTGAGTAACAGACAGGAGGGTAACTATGTTTTTGTAAACCGTCGTCGCCAGTTTTGTAAAGGCCTCGTCGCTGCTTCTGTGGAGGCCTAGTTGCCGCTGTTGTTACAGTAGGCCGAGTTCGTGAAACGGCTTCCGGTGCAGTACACCGCTAAGACAATTTCTCCCTGCCGCTATTACACAGCTATGCTCCATGGTCAGGTAACAGGGTAGGAGGATGAATGTTGTATAATACTCCGACAAATTAGTAACGAAGTCACACAAATGAGTTGAAAAGTTTTACTTATCTTTGTAACTTGTCGAATAACGAAGTCCGTAACACTGCATGTAATATAACATAAAAAAAGGCCCTCGATGGCTAAGTGCACATAATCGTAGGTAAGCTTCACAGTACATAGCACATGCAATTTATAACAACTGTCTGTTAACTTCTAAGAGTTCACTAAACGACGTTCCATGTCTAAGTAAGCCCTGGACGATGATCTATAAGCAAGTGGGAGAAGGCTGCTCTTCTATCTTCCGAGTGGCCTTCTGTCCGTTGTCGTCTGATCGGATTGTACTAGGCCGGCAACTGGCCGGGGCGAAGTCCATATCTTCATTCTCAGCTGGTGGAACTCGCTCCAGTGGCGAGTCTCTATGGCATTGGCACCAGCTCGCATCCTTGCGCCTGTGGTGCTTTTGCCCTGGCTGCGTCTTCTTCGAAGGACACAGTATATGTACTACAAAAATTTCCCGTAGGTTACCCAGACATTTATATAAGCTCATCCTATTTCTAGAGGGTTCACTACTTAAGGTTTTTAGGGGAATCTAAGACAGTAGTGGCATACGTAAAGAAACCGATCGTTATGAGGTAATGCCTAATAGGTATGCAACACACCAGTAGTAGTGCAAAAAAGCAGGTTGCCTATATCAGGGGTAGGTATGCAGTCAGAGGCAAACCTATTGTTCTCCTTTGATTGTGAGTTACTTAACCTATTGTTCTCCTTTGATTGACAGGTTCATAACTATTGTACTGCTAAAAGGATCCTTCCTTTTGATTGACAGGTCCTTAACCTGTTGTTCACCCCCGCCCTCCCCTTCCCCCATCCTACCCCTCAGGAAACCTCCCCCGTCGCTGTTACACTTTCAGGTCTGAGTTATTGAAATAGCCACTCTCACTCTTATGAATTTGATTATTTAATTAAATTGATAAATTAATTAACCTCTCCCCCCTGGTAAACCTCCTCCTCTCCCATCCTCCCTCTCGGAAATTGGCGGGGAAAAAACTCAGTTATTGTTTAAACAATTTATACAATGTATAGAATAATGTTTAATTATTTATAGCAAATTATTTATAGCAAATTCTGAAGGTGACAGGGGTAAAATACAGGGAGCGAAAGGCTATTTACAATTTGTACAGAAACCAGATGGCAGTTATAAGAGTCGAGGGACATGAAAGGGAAGCAGTGGTTGGGAAGGGAGTGAGACAGGGTTGTAGCCTTTCTCCGATGCTATTCAATCTGTATATTGAGCAAGCAATGACGGAAACAAAAGAAAAATTTGGAGTAGGTATTAAAATCCATGGAGAAGAAATAAAAACTTTGAGGTTTGCCGATGACATTGTAATTCTGTCAGAGACTGCAAAGGACTTGGAACAACAGTTGAGCGGAATGGATAGTGTCTTGAAAGGAGGGTACAACATGAGCATCAACAAAAGCAAAACGAGGATAGTGGAATGTAGTCGAATTAAGTCGGGTGACGCTGAGGGAATTAGATTAGGAAATGAGACACTTACAGTAGTAAAGGAGTTTTGCTATTTGGGGAGCAAAATAACTGATGATGGTCGAAGTAGAGAGGATATAAAATGTAGACTGGTAATGGGAAGGAAAGCGTTTCTGAAGAAGAGAAATTTGTTAACGTCGAGTATAGATTTAAGTGTCAGGAAGTCGTTTCTGAAAGTATTTGTATGGAGTGTAGCCATGTATGGAAGTGAAACATGGACGATAAATAGTTTGGACAAGAAGAGAATAGAAGCTTTCGAAATGTGGTGCTACAGAAGAATGCTGAAGATTAGATGGGTAGATCACATAACTAATGAGGAGGTATTGAATAGAATTAGGGAGCTGAGGTGTTTGTGGCACAACTTGACTGGAAGACGGGATCGATTGGTAGGACATGTTCTGAGGCATCAAGGTATCACCAATTTGGTATTGGAGGGCGGCGTGGAGGGTAAAAATCGTAGAGGGAGACCAAGAGATGAATACACTAATCAGATTGAGAAGGATGTAGGTTGCAGTAGGTACTGAGAGATGAAGAAGCTTGCACAGGATAGAGTAGCGTTGAGAGCTTTATCAAACCAGTCTCAGGACTGACGACCACAACAACAACAACAACAGTGTATGGAATACAGTTAATTTATTTAGTTAAATAATTTGTCCAGAAATCGATTGCTGTATACGGATTATTGTTTAAAAGATTTAGACAATGTGTGGAATATTGTTTATTTAAACAATTTAGGGGTTCAAGGCAGTGTATAGAATATAGTTTCTTTACATATTTAAATATTTTTCAGGAAATCGATCACCACTCTGGCCACACCATCCCCACCTCCCTCGCCCCCTCTGTTCCCCCCTACCTTCTTCTACCTGGAAATTGGCAGTTCTGCGATGTAGAGGAAGGACCTCATGAAGGGAAATTCAAGGGTATATTGATTTTTAATAAAAAAATCAGTTTGTGGGGCTTGAATTTCTCTTGCTCATCATTCTCTGCTGTTTGGAAAGATGCAGGTGTTGTGAGACGTAATTACATCAGTCGCATTTCTTTTTTATTCCAATTGAGCAAGGAATACCATCATGAAACACACATCACACGTAATTACACAGTTAAAAATCTCTCGATCACGATGACCAGACCGCGTATCGTCCCCTGTGCATCGGACCGCACCGGATGCTACCGCACACACCCCCAGGTGTCGGGATGCACTGTTGGCCCCCGCAAAGTGATGACTTGGCCATCAGCTGCCGAGCCGTGCACAGGTGTCCATTTGGGTCCCACAAGAATCTGGCGGCGTCATCCTTTTCATACTCGACACCGAGAAATTCCTGTCGAACTACAGATCTATATCATTGACGTCGGTTTGCAGTAGGGTTTTGGAGCATATATATTATTCAAACATTATGAATCACCTGGAAGGGAACGATCTGTTGATACGTAATCAGCATGGTTTCAGAAAACATCGTTCTTGCGCAACGCAGCTAGCCCTTTATTAGCACGAAGTAATGGCCACTATCGACAGGGGATCTCAAGTTGATTCCGTATTTCTAGATTTCCGGAAAGCTTTTGACACCGTTCCTCACAAGCGACTTCTCATCAAGCTGCGTGCCTATGGGGCATCGTCTCAGTCGTGCGACTGGATTCGTGATTTCCTGTCAGGAAGGTCGCAGTTCGTAGTAATAGACGGCAAATCATCGAGTAAAATTGAAGTGATATCAGGGGGGCCAGGGAAGCGTCCTGGGACCTCTGCTGTTTCTGATCTATGTAAATGACCTGGGTGACAATCTGAGCAGTTCCCTTAGGTTGTTCGCAGATGATGCTGTAATTTACCGTCTAAAAAAATGTTCAAATGTGTGTGAAATCTTATGGGACTTAACTGCTAAAGTCATCAGTCCCTAAGCTTACACACAACTTAACCTAAATTATCCTACGAACAAACACAGACACCCATGCCCGAGGGAGGACTCGAACCTCCGCCGGGACCAGCAGCACAGTCCATGACTGGAGCGCCTAAGACCGCTCGGCTAATCCCGCACGGCAATTTACCGTCTAGTAAGGTCATCCGAAGACCAGTATCAGTTGCAAAGCGATTTAGAAAAGATTGCTGTATGGTGTGGCAGGTGGCAGTTGATTCTAAATAACGAAAAGCGTGAGGTGATCCACATGAGTTCCAAAAGAAATCCGTTGGAATTCGATTACTCGATAAATGGTACAATTCTCAAAGCCGTCAATTCAGCTAAGTACCTGGGTGTTAAAATTACGAACAACTTCAGTTGGAAAGACCACATAGATAATATTGTGGGGAAGGCGAGCCAAAGGTTGCGTTTCATTGGCAGGACACTTAGAAGATGCAACAAGTCCACTAAAGAGACAGCTTACACTACACTCGTTCGTCCTCTGTTAGAATATTGCTGCGCGGTGTGGGATCCTTACCAGGTGGGATTGACGGAGGACATCGAAAGGGTGCAAAAAAGGGCAGCTCGTTTTGTATTATCACGTACTAGGGGAGAGAGTGTGGCAGATATGATACGCGAGTTGGGATGGAAGTCATTAAAGCAAAGACGTTTTTCGTCGCGGCGAGTTCTATTTACGAAATTTCAGTCACCAACTTTCTCTTCCGAATGCGAATATATTTTGTTGAGCCTAACCTATATAGGTAGGAATGATCATCAAAATAAAATAAGATAAATCAGAGCTCGAACAGAAAGGTTTAGGTGTTCGTTTTTCCCGCGCGCTGTTCGGGAGTGGAATGGTAGGGAGATAGTATGATCGTGGTTCGAAGAATCCTCTGCCAAGCACTTAAATGTGAATTGCAGGGTAAACATGTAGATGTAGATGTAGAAATACGTGTTCACCTAGACACTGTTGCTGGCACAAAGACGCAGTGTTGCAGTGCAGGTCCAGCACCTACAGAGATGTTTGCATAGCAGCTAAGTAGTTCTCAATGTTATACTGACATCACATGTCTGTGTAAATAATAGTCAAGTCCCCCTTGTGGACACGCTATCGAAATCTGTCGCAGTGCTTACTGAATAACACAGGTTGCATTCTTCCTAGCAATCCTAATGGGACAGAACACTCGTCACTGAATTTACTTGCCAAACTGCTGCTGCTGCGAGTGTGGGAACACCATCCGCCATTGCTTCCTGCAGATGAGACTTTCAGTGGCAAAACTATTTTGTACAGATCGCCACATTGCACTGACTGTTAGACCCCGCAGAAGTTGTCTACAGATCGTCAAATACATGCAAGACTCACAAGAATATTGGGAATCAGGAACGGGTGTACCAGTTTGAATACAATTAAATATTACGATTGCTGATCGATGTACAAGTAATGTCGGCTGTGGAATCTCGGTATCTATAGCGCACATTATTTTCTATGTAAAAATCTCTCTCATACCCTCACGGTTATCGGTGTGCTGAGTCTATATGTCCTTCACGAGAGGACACATACTCGTTTTCTCTGGTCATGCCACAACACAAGCCACAGTAACATTAAACTGCAATGTATACACATTTTACACAAACGATGCAGTTATCTTTTATATCTGTACAGCGCCTGAAAAAATTATGGTATGCCTACACTCACACCGGCTATCTGTCTCGATTCTCCTAAGTTCTAGGAGATTATCTGACAAAGTCTTCGAATCAGCGCATCTGGAAAGTGCTGCATCCTGCCAAGATTCACTGAAACGAGTGTTATGAAGGACAGGGATCCGGCACTACATGATAATGAATACCGCACCCGCGGACGTAATGCTTGGAAAGACATCACTGACACAGATTGGTGTTCTGTAATCAACATCACTATGGATAGAACAACAAGGAAAATGCGAGGGTACGCTTAGGGGTGCCGACGAGGCGATGTATTGTTACAGCTATATTGCCCGTCCTATCTGAACACTACAGCATAACATTTCTATCGATTATAGGTGTATAAAAAAAAATTGTGATACATCCGCACTTGCACCAGCTGGGTGTCGTTTTCGTACTGCAAAAAGCCTCCCATCATTACATATTTGTCGATGAATAAAGGGTGTAATTAAAATCTAAAAACGCCCTAGAGTCGTTTTGGTTTATCGATTTCGCCACTTCCACGAAACCTTTTGGTATTTTCGATACTTGTAAATCCAGCCAACACACAGTGGCGTCTTCAGACCGCCAAGTCGGGGTTTGTGTCCGCGCATTCCACGCATAGCTTCCACCACTCAGATCACACAATTGTCCCCTGACTATGAAATCATTGTGAGTGCAAAATATACTGGAGTACGTTCATCCAGAGCTAATTTCCACGGGCGGAGCAGGTGTGTGGAGAAACCGCAAAACTGTTGTAGTCTAAGCGTATTTTTAAGTTCATGTTGCTAAGCACCGTACCTATTTATCACTTTGGAGCAGGGGTAGGATCATCTCGAGATGGACCTGTGGTTTCAAGAGGCAAAATTGAGTTTGTTCCGAAAAAACAAAAGAGGCTGTTAGAGCATCATAGAAAGATTTTGTTCGCCTCAAATTTCCACGCGATCACGAAAGCTGTCCAACACATTTTAAGTAATAGTTCGCTATTCGGCCGTCTAGAGGACGACATGGTTAAGTCAACTACATTCCTGCATCCCAACAGGCCTCTCCATTCGGACGACTCCTGCCGTTAGTGGGAAACGTGAATCATTCCCGCCACAGGCCATCTCCGCCGCCGCTCCTAGCACATATAGACAGAATCGTCCTATGAAATCAACCACATATACAGGGTGTTACAAAAAGGTACGGCCAAACTTTCAGGAAACACTCCCCACACACAAATAAAGCAAAGATGTTATGTGGACATGTGTCCGGGAACGCTTAATTTCCATGTTAGTGCTCATTTTAGTTTCGTCAGTATGTACTGTACTTCCTCGATTCACCGCCAGTTGGCCCAATTGAAGGAAGGTAATGTTGACTTCGGTGCTTGTGTTGACATGCGACTCATTGTTTTACAGTATTAGCATCAAGCACATCAGTACGTAGCATCAACAGGTTAGTGTTCATCACGAACGTGGTTTTGCAGTCAGTCCAATGTTTACAAATGCAGAGTTGGCAGATGCCCATTTGATGTATGGATTAGCACGGGGCAATTTCCAGAACGAAGGTGTCCCGACAGGAAGACGTTCGAAGCAATTGATCGGCGCCTTGGGGACCACGGAACATTCCACCCTATGACTCGCGACTGGGGAAGACCTAGAACGCCGAGTACACCTGCAATGGACGAGGCAATTCTGCGTGCAGTTGACGATAACCCTAATGTCAGCGTCAGAGAAGTTGCTGCTGTACAAGGTAACGTTGACCACGTCACTGTATGGAGAGTGCTACAGGAGAACCGGTTGTTTCCGTACCATGTACAGCGTGTGCAGGCACTATCAGCAGCTGATTAGCCTCCACGGGTACACTTCTGCGAATGGTTCATCCAACAATGTGTCAATCCTCATTTCAGTGCAAATATTCTCTTTACGGATGAGGCTTCATTCCAACGTGATCAAATTGTAAATTTTCACAATCAACATGTGTGGGCTGACGAGAATCCGCACTCAATTGTGCAATCACGTCATCAACACAGATTTTCTGTGAACGTTTGGGCAGGCATTGTTGGTGATGTCTTGATTGGGCCCCATGTTCTTCCACTTACGCTCAATGGAGCACGTTATCATGATTTCGTACGGGATACTCTACCTGTGCTGCTAGAACATGTGCCTTTACAAGTACGACACAACATGTGGTTCATGCACGATGGAGCTCTTGCACATTTCAGTCGAAGTGTTCGTACGCTTCTCAACAACAGATTCGGTGACCGATGGATTGGTAGAGGCGCACCAATTCCGTGGCCTCCACGCTCTCCTGACCTCAACCCTCTTGACTTTCATTTATGGTGGCATTTGAAAGCTCTTGTCTACGCAACCCCGGTACTACATGTAGAGACTCTTCGTGCTCGTATTGTGGACAGCTGTGATACAATACGCCATTCTCCAGGGCTGCATCAGTGCATCAGGTATTCAATGCGACGGAGGGTGGATGCATGTATCCTCGCTAACGGAGGACATTTTGAACACTTTCTGTAACAAAGTGTTTGAAGTGACGCTGGTACGTTCTGTTGCTGTGTGTTTCCATTCCATGATTAATGTGATTTGAAGAAAAGTAATAAAATGAGCTCCAACATGGAAAGTAAGCGTTTCCGGACACATGTCCACATAACATATTTTCTTTCTTTGTGTGTGAGGAATGTTTCCTGAAAGTTTGGCCGTACCTTTTTGTAACACCCTGTATATTTGATCGCTATACTTACAATTAAATGCTACGATTACGGTCTCAGTTGAAGGACATTCCACAATGAGCGAAGTATCGGAAATAAATCCTGCTGACGGCTGTGGCTCTGGAAATAGGAATATCTTACCATTCTTATCACTTGACATACTCTTCCCTTTGCTATCACAGTATTCCACGTCAAATCCGTACCTTCCTTACGACTAGACATAATCATTTCCTTGTCACATGTTGGAACACAAACACACACTTCATAATAAGTCTGAGGCTCAAGGCGAACCTACCACGCATTCGCTACTACTAAGTATAATATTTCGTCAGTAACTGATTGCCAGCGATACGGAATAATACTGACCGAAAATCAGCGATGGGTGGACGTGTCTCATAAGTTTTTCTTGCGAGTGGCACCACTGTGTCTTAGGAAGAGGGGCGTATTTTTCCTACAAACCGCCAGATGATAAAAACCACGATCGCAACAACTACTGTATGGTACCGTCACAAGTGGTCTTGGTTCTAGAGATGCATACAAGTATCCATGTTAAAAGCTATACTGGCTTTATAAATCGAGGTATGGCATTACCTCCGAAGCGATTTTTCCAGACAAATACAGCGACACTGAATATAGACAGTGAACGCCACAGACCAAAAGTGTGGTTACACATTGCCGACGGTGCAACCTCATAATAAAGTTACCGAATTTAGAAAGTGATTAAGCTAAGGAACGTGGTATGAAACCGGTATTTGCATCTCCCTCATGCCGCCACTAGATATTTCTCCAGTATTTATAACGTGTTCTGTCTTGATGCCACGTCAAAGGCGATATATCCAGTGTGTTATAGACGAAGGTTGATTGAGAAGGATCACAAACCGTAGATGGTGTTCTGATTGAGGTCGTAAGAAATGTACACAGGCTTTTCAGATCTCTAGTGTTGCACTCTCCAGTAGAAATGCTCTGGGATACGGAATCAAGTCTTTCCATTCAACCACTTACCTGCGTTGGATGCTATGGAGAAGTCCATTAATGATTACTGTCACTAGTGAACCATTGTGGTGTGCATACTGTAAGACTTCGGTACACACACCATCAGATTATTTGACTTGTCGCTCTAACGAAGTAGGCAAGTCTCAGCAATATGTCTCGTGGTCTTATCGTGGCGTGTTTATCTTCTGCCGTTAGGTCAGACGATAGAACTGCCACTTGCACGCTTAGAGTAGCAGATTGACGGTGACCAAAATTGACAATCTGAAGTTCCTTTGGTCTTGGTACGTTAATCTTATTCTCACATATCTCTGATACTTGACAAAGTGACTATTCATTTATCTTCATGGCTATGTACAGGAATATGATAATCTCATTAGGCGCAGACTGAAACTTGACTTTAGACTGGTACAGACTAATGCAGACTAATCGAGACTAACGCAGACTGACTAATCGGAGGTCTGTACACTCGTTATAATACCTTGAGCGTTCAGGTATCACTGCGCGAGTGTGATCTGCGAGGAGAAAAGGTTCTACGTTAGCAGCAATCTCATTGGCTGCGTTACATATTAATACGTGGATCGGCGGAAGCAGAATTTGATCCATCTCTAAGACAGCGCCATCTCGTAGTGCGGAGATGGACGAGCGCTGCGCCTGCGCTGTTGTGCTTAGTGGGGCGCGCTCTAATGGGAAAGTTGTGTACGCGCTGACTACGCGGAACTATGTACACAACAATCATATTTCTGGCACTCACATATCTCAAAACGAGTCACCTTTTTCGAACCTATCCAGCTACAATAAAATTTCAGATAGTCCCTATGCCTCCTACAACTGCTGCCATTTATGCAGCTTTGCACATGTGATCATACCAGTTTAAGTTGGAACTCTGCAGAAGTCAGAGAGAGCTATATCCACCACCTTCTGCAACCCGTGTAGAAACAGAGTGACCTGAGTTAGTGTGGCACGACCCTTTTTGACCAGTCAGTGGAAATGGGGAACATGTTGTCATAGCTCCGTCAACAGTGTACGATGTGTAAGGTCAGCGCCAAATGAAGCCTGCCGCTGCAAACGAGGTAGTATAAAAGACAGTCTGGTATTGGGGGCAGGACGAGGATTTTGCTACTGCATTGTGGTGCGTCCCCAAACTACATACCATTACTGCTGTCTGAAGCAGATTTGTGCCCCTCAAGGCCCATTCATCAGCCCAACATGCTATCTTTGTTATTCTGTGCCATCCTACAGAGAAAAATTACGAACTATAAAAGCTCCACTAACTTCATCCAACAGAGAACTCTATAAGATTTTTTGTATCCCGCCTGAAAGGTGGCGCGTGGGTGGGAGCAGGAAAAGGTGAAAATCTCTCGGTACTGCAGTGTGAACTAAAATCACCTTTACCTTAGCAACAAGAGTAATACCTAACTTTGCCCTGAAGTGCAAAGCTGAAGCGAAGTGTCCTGGCCGTCTGCTCTTGATCAAAAATGGGGAGAATCTATAGCGGAGCTTGTAGACCTCAACAGCCCCTGCTAGAGGGCGCTGTCATTGGTGTCTGTCATAGTGCCAACTTAACTTGCACTTAGGCTGTGGCGTAGTTGCTATTGATACCACAAGATTTTTACTGCATCTCTCTCCTCCCATACATCGAAAACAAATACCGTATGTGTGCCAACATCGAGCAGATGTGACTATCCTATTAAATATGCAAGTATTGACCCATTGCACAGACCAGTGTAAAGTTGCATCTCCTGTACTTGTAGGCGGATGACCGTATCCCACAAACTATACAATAAGTCGCTGGAGACGCTCCCTGTGACCCTGTGCCGTAGTTTGAAACATTGTTTTTTTATGCTGTAACATGCTTTATCCACTGTCATACATTTTGTTTTTCCGCCACGACTTTGAGGTCCGTGCCAGGATCTAAACTGACATTAAAACGTTCTGATCCATTGCTTCTCACAGAAAACTAGACATGGTATAAGTAATGTTGTTACTGCTGCTACCTTAACACACCACAAACCCTGGATGATTTTAAATAAAAGACAGTTACAACATAAGGAAACTGCAAGGGTTTGGCGGCATTGTGGGGAGTTTCCGAACTGCTGTCTGAAGGCAATTGATGACCTCTACATTTACACTCATCTGTCACAGTGACGGAATAGCTGATAGCTCTGCGTTGCATTTCGACTGATTCCTCATAATGCAGTCATGTATGCGATCACTGTTTCGGTGCTAGCCATCCCCAGAAGATGTTGCCCCTTCAGCAAAACTCTTTCTCCAACTCAAACAAGCGATGTCAGTCAGTAATTATGTGGTAACCAACAGCATACCAATGGACAGATTGGATGGAAAAGACACCGTCAATGTACTGTAATAATAAGCATCACAGTTGATAGTGTGAACAATTTTAGCAATTTTACAGTATTTCAACACCGACCAATGATGCGACAGCATGTTTCCCAATTTCAGTAGCATAGCTAAAACACCGCTTCTTTACTTTGTGAGTATCATTGCAAATGTAGGTAGATGACTGTGTAGTACGTTCATTTATTGTTAATTCTCGAACTCCCACTCCTAAATATACCAGACAGTGCTCTACATATTTCTATCATCTCGAGCATACTGCTTAATTTACGATCTATCTCTATGCGGATGGGAGTCACAGAGCATTCTCGCAGTCTTAGGATAAAGTTAGAGACTGAAAGACCCCCTCGTACTGTCTTTGACCAACCTGCCCTGCAGCACCGTTACCGATTTAATCTGCAGCCGACCAGAAGTAGACCGCTTCATTCCATGTCTCGTGAATGAATGGAGCTTGCCGAGTCCTCGCCCATCCAAGAGCACAATATTTCTCCAGATTCGCCCATGTCGAGGAGGTTAGCGCTCCTCATCGATGTACACTAACAGATTTGGAAGTGTTGAGATGTAATAGCAGACAGTCAAGAAGAACAAGAAATGGGTGATTTTTACGCATGATGGAGCTCCAGACAGGTGGAGTTCAAAGCATTTTATGTGAATCAACTACGCTATCAATTTTAAAGTATTGTTCCAGTGTCTGGGAGCAGTACCAGAGGATGTTGGTAAGAGAGAATATAAACACTTCCACTCCTAAGGCTACACGGTTCTAAACTTAAAACAGGCTATAATGTCACCATCACAGCAAGGCCGCTCAAGCCTGTCCAAAATCCCGCGTGCCAGACAAGTGCACACAGCTGGGACTCCCGCAGTGTTGGACCATGCAGAGACAGTGATTCGAGGGATCGACATATCACAATCAAACACTTCGCTGCTCATCTGGACATCCTTGTTGCTAGTGCTGACACACTCATCCACCAGTTGAGGCACTGTAAGGTGTGTCCATTAGGTTACTCAAGGCCTAACAGAAGACCATGAAGAGCAATGAAGGACCATCCGTGTGGAATTGATTGCATGTTACAACACTGATTTTGATAATGTTTTGTCGAACATCGTCACAGGGAAGATGTGTTTATCATTTTGAACCAGAAACAAAATGACAATCCACGGAGTAGTGTCTACAGAAAAAGTTCACACCCTCAACCAGAAATGTCATGACGATTTTCTGGGCTCTGAAGGGGTTATTCTGGTTAATGTGCACCCTCATGGTGCAACAGTGTATTCATCGTCACAAAAATGTAAACGAACTTCTCCATGTCAACGCAAGTCTGAGCACGAAAGAGGAGCTTACAAAACCTCACTGGACTATTCTTTCTCATCTGCCCTACAGCCCAGATCTGTCGCCTTCTGACTTCGATGTGTTTGGCACAATGAACGATGCATTGACTGTTCTTTCTCATCCACCCTACAGCCCACATCTGTCACCTTCCGATGTCCATTTGTTTGGCCCAATGAAGGTTGCACTCCATGGGAAGCAGCACTTGAATGATGGGGCGGTTATTGATGCAGCATAACACTGGCTCCAACATCAACTAGTAGAGTTGTGCCATGCAGGCATACGTGCCCTCCCAGTAAAGCGACCTAAGGCAGTCTCATTGAGCGGAGATTGTGTTGAAACATAGGGTTTTGTAGCCAAAAGAGTGGGGAATAATATGGTGTATTGGAATCCTTTATAAAACCAACATGCTTTCAGAAAAATGAATGTGTTGCATTACATACTGAATGCGGCTCATAATTTCAGGCGATCTGATTGTAGCCACTAGCAGACAACAAGACAATGGATTGATTATCCGACTAACCGGTAGTAACAATTCTGTGGCCTGATGGCTGTAGCACTCAGTTCAACTATCCCCGCATGGTATATCCTCTTCAGTCCTGAGCACATATTAAAATTCCAGGTGAGCTAAATTTGTGATAACTGCAATCTGTTAATGCTAGTTAACAATGAATGACCCTCAAAAAATTTTTAACCATTGACAATTTCTTATAGATGGTATCACATATGATACCTTGGGACTCAAGCAGAGCATTTATACACACAACTATGCAGTTTCATTTCGGTTTATTCCAAAAAAATTCCAGTCAGAAATATTACACACATTGTTCATATTTTCTGTAGATACCATGATAGGTGAAAACAGAAATTTTGTATCAAAATTTTTGACTATATTATGTAAACAATTAAAAATATATAAACAAAATTACCATAGAAAAATGTGTCAAATTATTGTTCCTCTTATCATATTATCACAAGTATCAAATGTAAATTAACAACACCTATACTAAATTTATTTTATTTTTTGTGGAATTTGTTGAGACAGTTCCTGTCAGCAATGAAGCAAAGGAACACTTTGCACTGCTCACATCACACAAAAGTGAGACCTCTACAGCCTTCTGCCTGGCATTTTGACCTGTTCTTCTGAACATGGTTCATCATTTCAGGCAAATGAAGCTTCCTTGCTTTTCTTTTTTCCATTGGTGGTGGTGGAATGGGACGCCTTGGTCCTTTCCTATCTTGCAAATAATCTTCATCTTCGGAGTCTAATTCTTGCTCCACAGGTTCGATCAGTAAACTTGACCGTTGGTGAAAATATATCAAATTTTCTGCAATATCAAGCTTGAACTGATAGTATGGCACTGTATGTTTCTTTGCAATACCATTCTGCATTGCAGTCTCTCTGTATTCCAACCATGCAGCAGCAATTGCAAAAATCAATAAAGTGATGAATCACTCTGATGGTCCATTTGTGGGTCTGGGCTCTCATGCCATGCTTTCCCACCATCCTATCTAACAGGTCAACCACCTCCCATGTAAGTATTTTATGCCTTTGCTATACATGGGCGAGGAACTTCAATGTACTTTTCCTCTTTTTTAGACCACCGAGTGCATTTTTCAATTGGCTCAACACCTGATTCTATTGAAGCCAAATAAATCGCTCAGTTGTCAAACCATTCGATAATTGCTAGGTTCCCATCATTCCTTACCACCTGATCATGGCTGCCTCTTGTTTTTCTCATTGTTGCATCTTCCTCAAACCGTATACCTCTGGGGATGCCACTCAGCATTATCGTGCCAGTGGCAGTAATGTTCCTATCTCTCAGTAACTTGTCGAGGAGGGGAACAGAAGTAAAATATCTGTCAACATAAATTGACAACTTCTCTATCACTAAGTTCCAACACTACTCTGCGTCCTAAATCTAACTTCTCTGGAGGGGGCAGTTTTTCAGACTGAATATCTTTCCCTTTTCCATCATACGTACAGAAATCAAGGGGTGTGCCATTAGGGTTTGTCATGACAAAATTCTTCAAACCTTCTGGGTTAGGTTTTACCTTTACATACTGCTTCATTTTCACTTGTCCATGAAACGGAATCATCTGCTCATCGATAGATATTTGAGTTGACCAATGATTTTCTAAACATCCCTTTCTAACAGTCTCTAATATTGGTTTTATTTTCTAAAAGTGGTATTGCTTTTCTTGTTCACTAACAGCATTGTCGTCAACTAATTTTATATTTTTCCTCAGGAGGTAAAATCTTTCTCTTGAAACATTGTCTGCAACTAGTGAGTAACTACTTTTCCTCTCCCAGCACATTCTTAGACGTGGTAGACCTATAAGTGCTGCAACAACACTCACTCCACAAAACTTGTGCATTTCTTCTACAGTACAATTTAGTGATTTTTCTGTTTTACTGACATGCCTATAATTTGTGAATTGAGGCATATCCTCAAAAAATGAACCATGAAAGTATTTGCAAAAGTATTCAAATGGTTTCTTGATTTCATTTGTGGCTACTGATGTGCAGGCAGCCATGTTGGATCGGAGGTTTTTGGAAGTACCTGAAAACTAAAGAAAGGCAAATTAGTTTTTTAAGTAAACCATCTAGTAAGAGCCCGTAATTTCTTTAACAACCCACTTATTCTTACACGTCTATATGCCTCCAAAACTCGCTTCTTTTTCGGATTTTAGCAAGAGGTACAGTTTCTTCATCTAATGAACTTTCATAAATTCGATTTCTTTGTATCAAAGCGTCATCTTCATCGTCAGACTCATCAAACTCTACGTCAGACTCATCTGGATCAATTCTGTTGACCAACTCAGTGATCTGTTCATCAGTCAAGCCTGAGAATCAAGCAGAAAACAAATATAACCTCACTTCCACTGACGTGAACAAAATCGGCATTGAGTCCCAGGGTACAGTATATGATGCCCAAAACATTATCTTTTATAAATCCTGTATTACGTTAATTTATAGTTGACTATTAAGTAAGTATTGTCTGTAGAGCTTTCCTAAGTTGTTAAAGCACGTGAAAGCACATGTAATTGTTAAAATTTATGTCTTTACCTTTATTTCGCCGAGACATGCTGTACAGTTCCAGAATCCGTATTTTCCAATCTATGCTGTCACCTAGTGTCACTTGGCAGAAGCACGAACAAGTGAGCTGCGGCAAGCGCGGTGTCTATCGTGTATGATACCAAAGGCCGAAAAAGACTCCGCTGCGTACCCCAGAAAAAAAAAAAAAAAAACCTGGAGGTATCATATATCATACCTGGGGACTGAAGAGGATATGAACGGTAGGACCTTGTGCTCTGGTGACTGTGTGTACCAGCCACAGAAACGCGTCTAGACTGCAGGAGATGTTGAGTCCAAATGAGGCAGAGCTCTTGCTGTGGGGGTTATTCAACTGCTCGGGTATCGGAAAAAAACGGCCGACTGCGAGGAAGGCTCTGCTTTCCACAGCCAATCTAACAGCGCCCATTTCCAGCGTTATGGACAGGTCAAAAAAGTCAAGTCAGGTTGGGCTGCCACTGCCTTCCTGTAACAGTTGGGATCGTTTATCCGGCGACCCTCTGGTGAATTTATGCGCAAAAAACAGTCCAAACCAGAAACAAAGGGCTGCCTTGCGACTGTAAACGCCATGTTGGCAAAAATTGCCTACTTCTCAGTTATTAGTAACTACGATCCACAAAATCTTATACTGTGTCATCATCCATATCTATTTGGCATCTCTTTCCACCCTCTTTAACACAAATAAAATTATAAATAAATAATTGTAGTTAATATTAAGTACTCTATATGAGACAGGTGAAATACCCTCAGAGTTCAAGAAGAATATAATAATTCCTGTTCCAAAGAGAGGAGGTGCTAACAGGTGTGAAAATCATACAACTATCAGTAGGGTACAGTAGTACAATTTCTATAAACGTACAGTGTCGATCAACATAAGATTTCACACCGTTTTTCAGTTTCGTAGTGTTGGTAGCACTTGCCTTTGTGGCGTTGCGGTGTGGAAGCTTTCTGCAGCTCCTCCTGTGTTTTCCCTGAATCGACCAGTTTGTGCTACACAGGTATAATTTTTTTCATGTTGAGAGGTAAGTGAAGTTAATTAGCTTTATGCACTCTTGTAAACTGACTAGTTTCCATGTCGTTGTGAATTCTACATTAGTCAGGTTAGACTTATTTTCGATTCCAACTTGTTCTGACGCATCGACAGGGAAAGACTGCGTGAAATGTGCTGCCATCTCTTGGCACAGTTCAGTGATACTTACTCGTGATTTCACTCCCGCCAGTAGTAAATTTTCGATCAGAAAAAAGGTATAATTTCGATACCCTAGTACAATTTCGATCAATGCAGTTCTTCAGTTTAGTTCGTGTAGATATATTATACACAATTACTACAAACTAGTTCTGTATATTTAAAAATATTTTCTCTCGTGAGCTTTTAAAGCAAACCCTTTTTTTTTCTCTTATATGCCCCATAAACGACCAGAAAAGAAAATCTACTGCAAATGGCATCCACCTGCATTACAAAAGGCAATGGGTGGACATATGAGCCTTCGAGTTCCATCGGAATTATACGACATTCCTTTCAGCACTCCACAGGGTAAAATACAGATTAAAAAGAAAATACAAGTTGGATTACTTCCGAAATATAAAAAAAGCAGAATTGGTCATCCAATTGTACTCAGTTCTGAAAGAATGGCTATTTATTTCTAGAACAGAGAACATTCGATCTGTCGCCACTCCAGTTAAGAAAAGCTGCATTTCGGTTGGCTGAGAAAAATAATTTGAAACATCCATGGAATTTAGAAAGCAAAGGTGCTGAAACCCATAGGCTTAGAACTTTTATTAAGAGACACGTTAACCTTAACCTGCGAAAATCCGAGGGTATATCGAGAACCATAGCTGGAGGCTTAAGGACAGTTGTAGGACAAAATGCATTCTTGTACTTAAACGCGTTTATTTCCACAAATCTTACAGCTAAAATAGTAAAACTTGAGACTATTATGTACAACATAATGCTTTACATTCTGTACAATTTTTACTTGAAAATGAGCACCGACATACATTTTATAAAGATTTGAATTTTTAATTACCATTCATTCTATAGTGTAGCATTTCTCGTAAACTAATCAAGCAATAAAACTGGAATTTCACAGTTTACATGTGCATTAGAGGCTAATAAAACGTGTTGAACAGATTTTTTGTTTAAGGTCATAGTTGCTTTGAAATTAATTTTTCAGTTTTGTTCCCCAGGACTGCTCTATCTTTTTCAAATTTTAAAGGAGAACTTTTCGCAGAGAAAAGATAATGGGAAAGCGCTTCACAGGATCATTCAGTAAATAATTCTTAAGAACTGTGCCAAATTTCAGGATGGTAACTTTTATAGTTCCTGTGAAAACGTACATCATAACTCAAAAAAGTAATTTTATGGAAATTCACATTTAAAATTTTTATTTCAATTTTTGACAACATTGATATACCTCTAGTGACTAATGCTGTCCATATCCAAATTTTCTTTTCTTCTTCTGCTACCTGAGCTTTGTCCATCGATGCTTTTGACAATCTTCAGTGTGAATGCACCTAGTCTCTGCAGGCACTTGATCATACACACATATCCCCACTACTGAATGTTAGACAGGCATCACGTGCAGCTATCTTCACAACAAAGACAACACAAATACTGCTGATCCATATAAGGTGAGTGTAGCTCTCAATTTTATTCTGTGTTTTCCCATGTACACATTTTTTTCAGCACTTCCAGCTTGGCTTGATACATGAAAGTTGGTTTTATAACATCTAAAACAGCAAGTGGCAAACCACGTTTTTGGGTGTATGGCTTTCCACTGGCTTCTGCCTGAAGATATTTGCACCACGATATGTCACAAAGGAAACGTTGAGGATTATCGTCTGTGGAAAGTTTGAGAAAGAGTATTGCCCACACTGCTTGCTGCATTGTTTCCACACTATAAAAAATATTTTCCATAATATATTTGTAAAGTGTGAATTTCCTTATCTGTTAGTCTGTTAACACCTTTCAGTGGGGTTTACATCTACTAATACCCATTGTTGTAAACAAAGGAACAAGCAAAGATAATCCTTCTCACAGCCTTCTAGACTCATTTGCAGTTCGTTTAGATTGTGTGAACGAAAAATTAACGCACAAGGAATTTTTAGTGTAGAAAAGATGTGGATAACAGAGGGGGCGAGGCAGATGCTGATACCAAAACAAACGTTTTTAAAACATATTTCTAGCCAGAATTCGATTATGAAACTTCGCAATGTTATTCTTAAAGAATCAATCTAATAAATTACCCAGTAAAAAAAATCGAATTGTTTTACAATTTTATCCTACATCTGTAAATATTTCCTTAATTTGGAAGAAGTCATAAAGGAATATGATTTGTTTGATAAACCGGAGTTTATAAATTGGGTGAGTCTGACTTTCCTGTTAAGTTAGTCGTAAAGGTAAGTGAGAAGTTGTTTCACTAACAAACGTGGCAAGAGGACAAAATGTGACTCTTGTTGCATGCATGAATACATTTGGTACAAATTACCACCAATGGTAATTTTCAAAGGAGTGAGGAAACGCCCTTAATTTCAAGATGGCTCATTTCCTGGTTCCATTACGGAGATGAATGAATTGGGGGTACATTAATGAAGAATGACTTCGACACTTCAAGAAATAACAGTGGGTAGTATTACAGTTCCTATTATTGGCAAACATGGCAGCCATGCCAGCTTCGATGCTATAGAGCACTGTCAAGAAAATGGGATAGGACCTTTGGGATTGCCTCCACACAGTATTCAGGTAGGCCTACTATAGCCATTAGGCTAAAGGCTCAGTACCACAGAAATGTTACCGAGTGGATTCATCGTAACCCCAATGAAACCACTACAAAAGAAAAAGATTTTGTACTATTTACTATGGCGCCTTGAGGAAAGCTGCATCTGTTGCATGTGCAACCAAGGGGTTCCAGTGCACGGAATAATGCCCTTCTGCAAAAGACGCAGTTCCCGAGGAGAAATTTACACCTTCAACGTTATTCGAGGCTCCTGCTCCTTCAACCTCCGCTAATCAAGCCACTATCAGCATTCTGGGTAAAGAGAGCATATCTTTAGAAGTGAAATTGAAGAGTACGGCAAATACGTAACACCAGCATCCAGTATCATTTCTCAGCACGATGCTGTCAAGGACATTATGCCAACTACAGCGAAAAAAGTATCGTCTTGGAGAAGGAAAACGCATACATCAGGTCGACTCACTTCAGATGAAAATCTGGAAAATCTCCACAGCAAAAGAAATCTTTTTCAGCAGGGAACAGAGAAAGAAATAATCATGCAACAAGAACAATAAACAGAAATGTAGGTTTATGAACAAAGACGAAAGAAGTGTTATAAGCTTCAAATCGCCAACAAACAATGAGAATAACTGTGGAGTTTGTTTCTTTAATTATTATAGTGCAGAATCACTGGCAAATGGTGACTGGATTCGCTGCCAAAAATGTAATGTTTGGTACCACCGAAAGTTTCCTTTAAAAATTCTTTTTGTTTGATATGATTTTGACTGGCTTCCTTGGTTGGTTGTAATTTTGCTGTTGTTTAGCTTTGGGTGGCTTTGTGCATTTCCAAATACGAGAGAAACCAAATATACGTATCTGCCTGCGAGAATACAACATGAAATCGTCTCTGTCTTATAATCTTTCTAACAAAATGTGCAAACTCATTAATTCCTGGACTTAACAGTTAATCTCCTTAATTAAACAAAGTAGTCCCTGTGCGTTAATGATCTGCCTAATACTGTTGTTGCGACTTTTCGTAGCAAACTGATCCTGAAATAAAAATATCTTACCTCATAATGTAACTCCCTGCAAATGCGGTGCTTGCTGGTCTCTGTGCGCCAAATTTCTACCGTTGCTAAGAGATTAGTGCAATGCTCCAGACAACAAGTAAATTATTTTATACACATCATAAAATTACTTGGATGGAGGATATGGACAATGCTCTTAGGTGGAATATCCCTTTAATAATTTTTGTAAACTATCTGATATATTATTACTTGTATGCAATTAATGTTATGACACTGATTAACATTGAGAAAGATTAACATTGATACCGAACTCTTACTCACGCAAATGCTTGGTAACTCATTAACAAACTTGAAAAAAACCTGACAGTGAAAATTACTCAATCTTTACTGAAAAATCCAAACTTACCTAACGTAGATATCTCATTCAACAGCGACTCTAACCACTAGCAACAGCAGTGCCCAGAAATAAAAATATTACCTTCATTCCTCTTCATATTCTTTTCATTCTAAATCACTAATCATATCCTTATCAAGTGTTACACAATATTCAAACACAAATCATTTAACTTAAACACAGATGCATTTAACTTTACGTCCTCTCCTCAGTGTTTGGCTCACTACTACACTAACAAAAAATGGTTCAAACGGCTCTGAGCACTATGGGACTTAACATCGGAGGTCATCAGTCCCTTAGAACTTAGAACTACTTAAACCTAACTAACCTAAAGACATCACACACATCCATGCCCGAGGCAGGATTCGAACCTGCGACCGTGGCGGTCACGCGGTTCCAGACTGAAGCGCCCAGAACCGCTCTGTCACACCGGCCGGCTACTACACTAACAACAGAGCTCCCTTCACTCCTCACTACCAAGCAGCGATGACAAGACAAACACATCTTCCAGCGACAAAGCTACTCTGACCAAAAACTGTGAGTGAATAATAAGCGATTCAAAATTGTCGCTGAGCGTTTGAGACATCCATAGTATGTACAAATTCCAGAAATTCAAAAATCAAACTACCAATAGACCTGTTTCAGACGAAGGTTGCGTCTGTGCCCGAGGAGAAAAGTGCTTTTGATGTGGAAGACGTCAAAAATCAGAACTGTACCAAGAAAAAATCACAGTTGGATCTAGTGTGATACGTTTCCGAACAGTTTAGTACAATTCTGTAATCTTTTTTGTGTTTAAAGCAACACTTGCAATGGTGTAATATTTGTGTTACATATTCATTGAACATCAAAGAACACGTGTAAGAATTTAAATTATTTCTTTTCTCAATATGTTTCCACTTACAACAGCATTTGTCTGAAATGATTCGAACTGTACCACCTTAGTCTATAATAAGAAATGTTTGGAAAATTGTAAAACGAATTGTTAATAGACGAATGGAAAAACTGGTGGAAGCTAACCTCAGCGAAGATCAGTTTTGATTCCGGAGAAACGTAGGAACACACGAGGCAATACTGACCTTACTACTTATCTTAGAAGATACGATAAGGAAAGGCACAACAACGTTTATAACATTTGTAGGTTTAGAGAAAGCTTTTGTCAATGTTGAGCGGAGTACTCCCTTTGAAATTCTGAAGGTAGCATGAGAAAATACAGGGAACGAAAGGTTAGTTACAACTTTCGCAGAAACCAGAAGGCAGTTATAAGAGCAGAGGAGCATAAAAGAGAAATAGTGGTTGAGAAGGGAGTGTTCAATCTGTACCTTCAGCAAGCAGTAAAGGAAAGCAAAGAAAAATTTATAGTAGGAATTAAAGTTCAGCGAGTAGAAGTTTGAGGATTGCAGATGACACTGTATTTCTGTCAAGACAGCAAAGGACTTGGAAGAGCAGTTGAACGGAATGGACAGCGTCTTGGAAAGAGGATATGAGACGAATATCAACAAAAACAAAACAAGGATAATTGAAGATAGTCGAATTAAATCAGATGGTGCTGAGGAAATTAGATTAGGAAACGAGAAGCTTAAAGTTGTAGACGAGTTTTGCTGTTTTGCCACCAAAGTAACCGATGACGGCCGAAGTAGACAGAATATAAAGTGTAGACTGTCAATGCCAAGAAAAGCTTTTCTGAAGAAGAGAAATTTGTTAACATCCAATATAGATTTAAGTGTCAGGGAGTTTTTTCTAAAGGTATTTGTCTGTAGCGTAGCTATCTATAGAAACGAGACATGAACGATAAACAGTTCAGACAAGAAGAGAATAGAAACTTTTGAAATCTGGTGCTACAGAAGAATGCTGAAGGTTAGTTGAGTAGATCACTTAACTAATGACGAAGTATTGAAAAGAAATGGGGAAAAGAGAAATTTGTGGCACAACCTGACTAGAAGAAGGGATCCTAGAAGAAGGGATCAGGATTTTGAGACATCAAGCGATCACCGATTTAGAATTGGAGGGAAGTGTGGGAGGTAAAAATCGTAGATGGAACCAAAAGATGGATGCAGTAAGCAGATTGATTCAGAAGGATGTAGATTGCAGTAGTTACTTGGAAAAGAAGAGGCTTCGACAGGATAGAAAGCTGCATCAAACGCTTTCGGACTGATGACCACAACTACATTTATTACTTTACATAGAAGTATCTCTGACAGTCTCAGAATCTTGTTAGGCTGTAACAACCGCACCCCAGAGACGCCGATAAAGGCCTGCACCGCTGGCGATTGTAGCATCACAATATACAGGGTGTTTCAAAAATGACCGGTATATTTGAAACGGCAATAAAAACTAAACGAGCAGCGATAGAAATACACCGTTTGTTGCAATATGCTTGGGACAACAGTACATTTTCAAGCGGACAAAGTTTCGAAATTACAGTAGTTACAATTTTCAACAACAGATGGCGCTGCAAGTGATGTGAAAGATATAGAAGACAACGCAGTCTGTGGGTGCGCCATTCTGTACGTCGTCTTTCTGCTGTAAGCGTGTGCTGTTCACAACGTGCAAGTGTGCTGTGGACAACATGGTTTATTCCTTAGAACAGAGGATTTTTCTGGTGTTGGAATTCCACCGCCTAGAACACAGTGTTGTTGCAACAAGACGAAGTTTTCAACGGAGGTTTAATGTAACCAAATGACCGAAAAGCGATACAATAAAGGATCTGTTTGAAAAATTTCAACGGACTGGGAACATGACGGATGAACGTGCTGGAAAGGTAGGGCGACCGCGTACGGCAACCACAGAGGGCAACGCGCAGCTAGTGCAGCAGGTGATCCAACAGCGGCCTCGGGTTTCCGTTCGCCATGTTGCAGCTGCGGTCCAAATGACGCCAACGTCCACGTATCGTCTCATGCGCCAGAGTTTACACCTCTATCCATACAAAATTCAAACACGGCAACCCCTCAGCGCCGCTACCATTGCTGCACGAGAGACATTCGCTAACGATATCGTGCACAGGATTGATGACGGCGATATGCATGTGGGCAGCATTTGGTTTACTGACGAAGCTTATTTTTACCTGGACGGCTTCGTCAATAAACAGAACTGGCGCATATGGGGAACCGAAAAGCCCCATGTTGCAGTCCCATCGTCCCTGGATCCTCAAAAAGTACTGGTCTGGGCCGCCATTTCTTCCAAAGGAATCATTGGCCCATTTTTCAGATCCGAAACGATTACTGCATCACGCTATCTGGACATTCTTCGTGAATTTGTGGCGGTACAAACTGCCTTAGACGACACTGCGAACACCTCGTGGTTTATGCAAGATGGTGCCCGGCCACACCGCACGGCCGACGTCTTTAATTTCCTGAATGAATATTTCGATGATCGTGTGATTGCTTTGGGCTAATCGAAACATACAGGAGGCGGCGTGGATTGGCCTCCCTATTCGCCAGACATGAACCCCTGTGACTTCTTTCTGTGGGGACACTTGAAAGACCAGGTGTACCGCCAGAATCCAGAAACAATTGAACAGATGAAGCAGTGCATCTCATCTGCATGTGAAGCCATTCCGCCAGACACGTTGTCAAAGGTTTCGGGTAATTTCATTCAGAGACTACGCCATATTATTGCTACGCATGGTGGATATGCGGAAAATATCGTACTATAGAGTTTCCCAGACCGCAGCGCCATCTGTTGTTGACAATTGTAACTACTGTAATTTCGAAAGTTTGTCTGCCTGAAAATTTACTGTTGTCCCAAGCATATTGCAACAAACGGTGTATTTCTATCGCTGCTCGTTCAGTTTTTATTGCCGTTTCAAACATACCGGTCATTTTTGAAACACCCTGTATATGGGCTTTGTATGAGCTTCATGTAAGGGGCGAATAAAATTTAATTGAACATTGAAGTGTCTCCTTCATTCTTGTTACCGAGCCAGTGTCCATCATCAAGTACGAAAACAGAGACGTAACTTCCATGTGACCCATCTGAGGATGAGCGTGAAAAGGCTTGAAAACTAGTTTATGGCAATAAACAAATATTTGAAAAATGATAGGCCACAGATTTCCATATTTATATTCAAAACGAGACTGTGACTATTCGCTCCAGTGTTCTTTGTGTACACTCCAAGTGCGTAGCTATAATTCCTTTATTGTAAGAATGATCCTGACGTAACCAAACACATGCTCGGCGATTAGGCATCCGTCGTAGCACAGGTTCACGGGTGTTATTACGCCATTGGAAATAGATGCTAATTACATGGTGACCATTGTTGATCTATATGAAAGAAAACGTAAATTAGTTACAAACTACGGCGTGCACACATTTTTTTCAACGTGTAAACACCACTACAGATATTCGGATATACACTCCTGGAAATTGAAATAAGAACACCGTGAATTCATTGTCCCAGGAAGGGGAAACTTTATTGACACATTCCTGGGGTCAGATACATCACATGATCACACTGACAGAACCACAGGCACATAGACACAGGCAACAGAGCATGCACAATGTCGGCACTAGTACAGTGTATATCCACCTTTCGCAGCAATGCAGGCTGCTATTCTCGCATGGAGACGATCGTAGAGATGCTGGATGCAGTCCTGTGGAACGGCTTGCCATGCCATTTCCACCTGGCGCCTCAGTTGGACCAGCGTTCGTGCTGGACGTGCAGACCGCGTGAGACGACGCTTCATCCAGTCCCAAACATGCTCAATGGGGGACAGATCCGGAGATCTTGCTGGCCAGGGTAGTTGACTTACACCTTCTAGAGCACGTTGGGTGGCACGGGATACATGCGGACGTGCATTGTCCTGTTGGAACAGCAAGTTCCCTTGCCGGTCTAGGAATGGTAGAACGATGGGTTCGATGACGGTTTGGATGTACCGTGCACTATTCAGTGTCCCCTCGACGATCACCAGTGGTGTACGGCCAGTGTAGGAGATCGCTCCCCACACCATGATGCCGGGTGTTGGCCCTGTGTGCCTCGGTCGTATGCAGTCGTGATTGTGGCGCTCACCTGCACGGCGCCAAACACGCATACGACCATCATTGGCACCAAGGCAGAAGCGACTCTCATCGCTGAAGACGACACGTCTCCATTCGTCCTTCCATTCACGCCTGTCGCGACACCACTGGAGGCGGGCTGCACGATGTTGGGGCGTGAGCGGAAGACGGCCTAACGGTGTGCGGGACCGTAGCCCAGCTTCATGGAGACGGTTGCGAATGGTCCTCGCCGATACCCCAGGAGCAACAGTGTCCCTAATTTGCTGGGAAGTGGCGGTGCGGTCCCCTACGGCACTGCGTAGGATCCTACGGTCTTGGCGTGCATCCGTGCGTCGCTGCGGTCTGGTCCCAGGTCGACGGGCACGTGCACCTTCCGCCGACCACTGGCGACAACATCGATGTACTGTGGAGACCTCACGCCCCACGTGTTGAGCAATTCGGCGGTACGTCCACCCGGCCTCCCGCATGCCCACTATACGCCCTCGCTCAAAGTCCGTCAACTGCACATACGGTTCACGTCCACGCTGTCGCGGCATGCTACCAGTGTTAAAGACTTCGATGGAGCTCCGTATGCCACGGCAAACTGGCTGACACTGACGGCGGCGGTGCACAAATGCTGCGCAGCTAGCGCCATTCGACGGCCAACACCGCGGTTCCTGGTGTGTCCGCTGTGCTGTGCGTGTGATCATTGCTTGTACAGCCCTCTCGCAGTGTCCGGAGCAAGTATGGTGGGTCTGACACACCGGTGTCAATGTGTTCTTTTTTCCATTTCCAGGAGTGTAGTTTATGACATGTTCGATACGCTTGCCATCATTGGCGATGATGTGGCGCAGACGAATAGCGAAATTCTGCCTGACCCCCTGAAGTGTCGGAACATCGATGCTGTCGATGACCTCCTGAATGGCTGTTTTCAGCTCAGCAATGGTTCAAGTGGTTCAAATGGCTCGGACCACTATGGGACTCAACTGTTGAGGTCATTAGTCCCCTAGAACTTAGAACTACTTAAACCTAACTAACCTAAGGACATCACAAACATCCATGCCCGAGGCAGGATTCGAACCTGCGACCGTAGCGGTCTGCTCAGCAATGGTTTCGGGGTTATCGCTGTCCACCTTGTCTTTAATATAGCCCCACAAACAGGAGTCGCATGTGTTTAGATCCGGAGCATATGGTGGCCAATGGAGGCCCATGCCAGTGGCCTCTGGGTACCCCAGAGCCAGAATACAGTTCCCAAACTGCTCCTCCAGGACATCATACACTCTCCTGCTTCTATGGGGTCGAGGTCCGTCTTGCACGAACCACATCTTGTCGGAATCAGGGTCACTTTGGATAATGGGGATGAAATCATCTTTCAAAATCTTCACGTAGAATTCGGTAGTCACCGTGCCATCAAGGAATAAAGCACCGATTGTTCCTTGATAGGACACTGCACACCACACAGTCACTCGTTGAGCGCGAAGAGATTTCTCGATCGCGAAATGTGGACTCTCAGTCCCCCAAATGCGCCAATTTTACTTACTGATGAACCCATCCAAATGAAAGTGGGCTTCGTCTCTAAACAAAATAATACAGCGCTTACTAATTCCCATCATGCCCCGCGGCCAATCGTGCAGTTTGAACGTCCTAACGCAGAAGTTATGGTGATCTTATTTCATATACTTCAATAATTGTCACCCTGAATGCATTAGATATTTGTGTTATACTACAGGTAATGAACATTTAAGGCGTTCTAAAGCACTAAAAGGCAGCAATGGTTTGGTGATCAGTATGCTAAATGCTTACACAATTTGTTTCTCATTTGAAATCTCAATGTTCTCAGTGTATAGTCGCTTTCTCTGAACAGTTCAGTGAAGGAGTTATGGTTAGTTCTGATGGGCACATGTCGGCTTCGTTTGTAAATACTCTCTCCCTTAAACATGAAATTCCGTAAAGCTTACGTTTTGGTCTTCTTTTTAGTAAATTTGAGAAACTGTGTAGTATCATTATGAAAACGTTACAAATTCTACACAGTTGTGCTACAGTGGTGAATATAATAGCTGACTTGTACATGCATGGCCGTGGGCTCGATTCCACTCCACTTTTTTTAAAATGTTTGTCGAATTGGCATTTTGTATTGCACAATTGAGAATAAGTGGAGTATGCGGAGGAAAATCAACTTTTGTATGTGACAATGCACTGCCCACCATACTTCAGCCTGTAAGAGATGATATTCCTGTGGAGGAGCATTCGCTTATGTACGCTCTTAAAATCACACATCGCTATCATGGACAAATTATATTGTGTTTACACAAGTATTTTTTGTTGCTCTTTTTCTAGGCTACAATACGACTTCCGCTTGGTCCCTTAAGAAGCGTATTACTGTAGTATTAATGTGTATCAATTTATCCCTTTTAAAAATTAAATGGAATTTCAAGTTTAATATTTGTCTGCTGTTTGTCGATTTTATTATCTGCTGGTGTAGTGTTTCGTATGATCTGTTTCCGAATGTTTTAATACTTTTGACGTGAATGATTTGAGTGTTCTAGTAATTTCAAGTAGCTCTCTATGAGATGTGTTAAAATAAGCAATTGCAAACAGATTAAAGAAAACTGTATTAACATTCAGTTGTGGAACGTGGAACAGAGACAAATAAGCTTGCACACGATTACCCGCAGTTTTTCACACTGTTGCCGGCTTTATCGACCGGATTCCCTGCTTCAATACGCCGGTACAGCGCTGTACGCTGGGTTATCTTCGTTGGATAGCGTGGGCGAGCTACGCTGCTGCATGACACGTAAGGCTGTTATTGAACCTGACTACACGCAGCTCATGCTCCGCGGAAAATAAAAGCCATTGAGGTAACAGCAAACGCGAAAGCATACGCACTGCACTGTTCTTACGATGAATAGATGCCAGCATTGCCAGAGAATCGTAACCTGCCATTTGGTGCCCCTCAGTTAGATCTATGTCATGGTTCCATTTCAGTGACTATTTGTGATCCATTATTCGTACACTCACAGGATACTTACCTTCTTCTATTTTGTTATGGCGGTCATTATAAAACCATATAATAACGCTGTAATTGGGGTTCATCTGACACCCTATATTATCAAAAGCACGTGCTGCATGTAGTCCCACATGTAGAACATAGGAGGCGTGTCCAGAATGTAAGTGTATGGAGCCTGTGAAGCTGAAAAACGTTTTTTTCGAAGACGTTAGTAGCACTGCTTTCAGGGACAGAGTGTTGGGGGTAGAATTCTTGACAAAGATCATTTGCACACGAGCACCTTTGTGAAATGACGTGAGGTGACGTAACCGAATACTAATGTCAAACGTTCCATATTTACGTCGACTTTACTATTGCTCTGAAGAAATTGGGAGCACCGGTACTGGATTTTCTATTTGATGGTTTTCATATTATAACTTATAAAATTACGCCATTTCAAGATAATGGAATAGTGAAGATTTCTAAAAGAGTGTCGTCCTTGATAGAATTTTTTATAATTAAGTTTCAGTCAATGACAAGGAGACTATAGGTTGCAAGACACAAATCGCTTAAGTTAACAGTGGTGTAGTGTGCAAAGACGTGGAGGCACGAAGTAAGAAGGAATAGGTTCGCCACTTGGTACTTCCAAACTTATTCCCCTTCCAGTTTCTAAGGGATTCTGGGTCTTTCTTACGGACCCTCCTGATTATTTTCAGAATATTTCACTTTCTAGACCTGAGCCAGGTGCAGCCAAAGATGTTTCGTTCATTTTTATATTTAGAACACATTAAAATTTATTCGTGGCTTTTTCTAGAGAGTACCACTGACGTCGATATTACACCAATCTAAATTTGTTTTGTTTCTTGAACGTAATACTCGTATTAATGAAAATAGGATCATTACTATTATACTGAACAATTGAAATGCATGTTTTACTTCGTTAAAATAATTCCAATTTATCCGATGTAAATTACTTGGGGTCTGCATGAATCCAGTGCTACCCAGTGACTAAAAAAAAAAATGCTAGCAGTACGACGGTTAATTTAACACGAGTATGTTCCGAAATATTCGATGTTATGTACCTGTAAGAGAGTTATGTACCTATAAGAGAGCTCTCCATCGAGAGTTTATATGATTTTATGAACGGGACAGGGAATATGCACAAAAGTATTGCAAAACTGGTCGTCTGATTCACATCCGCAGAAAACTGCATAGCTAACGCGATGATGAATGTTGTAAAAGACGCGCTACATTTGTAACCTCACATATGCACTAGCACATATAGTTCACGTTGACTATTTGCGAGGTATGTCGATTGGCGAACACGAGTCGAGCTGATGTGAAAGTTCAAAGACAGGCCAAGGGACGTATACTGCTAAGAAATCGGCTGCAACGAAGAGTCCTTCTGACACGGGCGGCCGCGCATCCAGCGACTCGCCGCCAGCTGAGCGATACGAGTCTTTCCACACGACGGGCCACGGAGGAGAGTGAAGACGACGTGCAGGTTGCCCAACGAATCGCCGCTACTCGCTTTGCACGTAGTCAGGTGTGTGTCTTACTTCAAATCACATACAAAAACATACTATTAATTCTCTGTATGGCGCTTTTTCATACATTCATCCATCATCCTCTACGTCTCTGTAATTCAGTTCCATTGGTGTGCTTGCATTCATCCATACCAAACCTCTTCAAGAGATTTTCCAAACAAGTTTCGTGGCTCAAAATTATTCCATTCTCCCTCTTTTCTGCCTTAATTCCCAAGAACAGTTTCAGATCAGCCAAATCTTTCGTTTTAAATTTACTTCTTGAAGCTAATTTGAATTCTTCAATTTTGAACTTATTGTTATCTAAAATGATAATGTCATCTACATAGAACAAAACATAAACCGTAGTATTTAAGTTCCTGTAAGTATATAGACACCCATAAGCGTTGTTTTGAACATTGCATGAATATTTAACAAACTTATCAAACGTTAAATTCCAAGATCTTGTAGCCCACTTTGAACCATAAATTGCCTTTTTTTAGCTTACCTACAGTACCTGGGTCTACGTTAAATTTTGACAGTATACTTACATAAATTTCTTCATCTAAATTTTCATGAAGAAAGTCATTTTTCACATGCATCTGAGGTGCAGCCAATTTTTCACGATTCATAAGAGCAAATAATGTTCTCAAGGTTGTCAACTTTGCTACAGAAGCATGATTTTCATTACAGTCAAACTCGTTTCTTTGAGAACATCGAACAACTAGTCTAGCTTTATAACCACTAATGTTGCCTACATCATCAAGTTTCCCATTTAAGACCCACTTAGTGTAAATATCCTTCCTGTTTTAAGGTAGTTCATAGACGTGTTTCGTTTATTGCTTGCATCTTTTCTGCTAAATCGTGAAGCCATTCCTCGTTATCTGATCTGCTGTAAATGTCACCGAAAGCCTTCAGAACGTCCTCAACGTACTGTACATTTCTGCATTTAATGCTAATACAGCATAGTCTTCCATCCACCACGGATGCATTCTCTCTCTGGTACTTCTCCGTATTTCAAGATGTTTAACATCCTCAGCTTCATTTCTACTTGATACAGAGTCACATCTGCAGTCACTGACATTTTCTTAATCGATGACAGCTTCATCATTATTGTCTCCTTACCAAGAAAACGAAACTACATTATTAAAATGAAAACGATTTTCATCAAACTTGACGTCTCTTCCAAGAATGATTCGTCTCTAATCTGGACACCGCAACTGATACCTGTTAACATAGTCTCCATCCATGAAGCACTTCTTCATCTTGTAACTAAACTGTCCAGCAATTACAGAAAGTCATAACCAAACACTTTCACTTCTGCAACTTCGGCATTTCACCGTTCAAAATGGCTCTGAGCACTATGGGACTCAACTGCTGGGGTCACTAGTCCCCTAGAACTTAGAACTAGTTAAACCTAACTAACCTAAGGACATCACAAACATCCATGCCCGAGGCAGGATTCGAACCTGCGACCGTAGCGGTCTTGCGGTTCCAGACTGCAGCGCCTTTTAACCGCACGGCCACTTCGGCCGGCCATTTCACCGTACCTCGGTGTAGCGGGAACTATCATTTTTACTGGACATGTTGATGTTCTGTTTATAGCGTAAGCATCAGTCTTTATTGGCTCTGACCACAAACATTTTTCAAGTTTACTGTTCGACAATATGCAACGAACCTTGTTTATAATGTTCCTGTTAATTCAATCATACACTCCATTTTGTACGGAGTGTGTCTCATCGTCAATTGATATGGATTTCCTTCTCCATAAAGAAGTTTTTCATCTCGTTTGACATTATCACAGCAGAGTCAAATGGAAAAGAGCAGTGGCCATTGCTTCATACTGTTTAACATATTCCAAAACCTAGGATTTTCTTGCATCACATATGCAGCTGTAAAATGAGTATGATGATGAAGTCCCATGCTTCTTGACAGAGCGTAGGGGAACGATGCAGGAGACCCGCACCGCCGTACTAGGCAAGGTCCTAGTCAAGGTGGTTTGCTATTGTCTTCCTCCGACCGTAATGGGGATGAATGATGATGATGATGAAGACGAAGCAACAACATCCAGTCATCTCGAGGCAGGTGAAAAATCCCTGACCCCACCGGGAATCGAGCCCGGGACCCCCTGCTCGGGAAGCGAGAACGCTACCGCGAGACCGCGAGCTATGGACGAAAAGATTATTGTCATCTATAAATGTAATGTACCTCTTTCGCCGATAACACGTGGGAGTGATAGGACCCATGACATCTGTGCTCTAGTTCCTGTGGAAGTTTTGCTCTTGTCCTCTTCAGATTGTGTGGAAGTTTTGCTAGTCTCGCTTAAGCTGTCGCCGCGGTCGCACGCTCCTCAAGTTTGCTCCGTGAACGTTCAGTGTTTACGCCAGTGTTTTCGTGTTTCGTGATTGTTTATTGGCGTTTTGCACGTGAATTAAGTGTTGTAAATTGAGCTATTGGTCTTCGCTCGTGTCGTCTTTCTACGTAGTGCCGTTGGGATTTCGGAGTTGTCCGAAATGTCTTTGCTGCAGAACACTATGGCAAGCTCTGTGAGAAAAAACACCGTGATTTTCACCTTCGACAAGTACACCCGTCGAATACAGCCCTCTGCACTTGAAATACACGACTGGATTACGGATTAATTGGCCTTAATTCTGAATCTGTTCATACCATGCAGCTAGACTCTGATGAATACTGCATTTTTGTAAAGTTTAACGATCCCGTGAGTGTAGACCACTTTCTGGAAAAATTTGGTTGTTGTTGTTGTTGTTGTGGTCTTCAGTCCTGAGACTGGTTTGATGCAGCTCTCCATGCTACTCTATCCTGTGCAAGCTTCTTCATCTCCTAGTACTTACTGCAACCTACATCCTTCTGAATCTGCTTAGTGTATTCATCTCTTGGTCTCCCTCTACGATTTTTACCCTCCACGCTGCCCTCCAATGCTAAATTTGTGATCCCTTGATGCCTCAAAACATGTCCTACCAACCGATCCCTTCTTGTAGTCAAGTTGTGCCACAAACTTCTCTTCGCCCCAATCCTATTCAATACCTCCTCATTAGTTACGTGATCTACCCACCTTATCTTCAGCATTCTTCTGTAGCACCACATTTCGAAAGTTTCTATTCTCTTCTTGTCCAAACTAGTTATCGTCTATGTTTCACTTCCATACATGGCTACACTCCATACAAATACTTTCAGAAACGACTTCCTGACACTTAAATCTATACTCGATGTTAAAAAATTTCTCTTCTTCAGAAACGATTTCCTTGCCATTGCCAGTCTACATTTTCTATCCTCTCTACTTCGACCATCATCAGTTATTTTACTCCCTAAATAGCTAAACTCGTTTACTACTTTAAGTGTCTCATTTCCTAATCAAATTCCCTCAGGATCACCCGATTTAATTTGACTACATTCCATTATCCTCGTTTTGCTTTTGTTGATATTCATCTTATATCCTCCTTTCAAGACACTGTCCATTCCGTTCAACTGCTCTTCCAAGTCCTTTGCTGTCTCTGACAGAATTACAATGTCATCGGCGAACCTCAAGGTTTTTACTTCTTCTCCATGAATTTTAATACCTACTCCGAATTTTTCTTTTGTTTCCTTTACTGCTTGCTCAATATACAGATTGAATAACATCGGGGAGAGGCTACAACCCTGTCTCACTCCTTTCCCAACCACTGCTTCCCTTTCATGCCCCTCGACTCTTATAACTGCCATCTGGTTTCTGTACAAATTGTAAATAGCCTTTCGCTCCTTGTATTTTACCCCTGCCACCTTTAGAATTTGAAAGAGAGTATTCCAATTAACATTGTCAAAAGCTTTCTCTAAGTCTACAAATGCTAGAAATGTAGGTTTGCTTTTCTTAATCTTTCTTCTAAAATAAGTCGTAAGGTTAGTATTGCCTCACGTGTTCCAACATTTCTACGGAATCCAAACTGATCTTCCTCGAGGTCCGCTTCTACCAGTTTTTCCATTCGTCTGTAAAGAATTCGCGTTAGTATTTTCCAGCTGTGACTTATTAAACTGATAGTTCGGTAATTTTCACATCTGTCAACACCTGCTTTCTTTGGGATTGGAATTATTATATTCTTCTTGAAGTCTGAGGGTATTTCACCTGTCTCATACATCTTGCTCACCAGATGGTAGAGTTTTGTCAGGACTCGCTCTCCCAAGGCCATCAGTAGTTCTAATGGAATGTTGTCTACTCTGGGGGCCTTGTTGCGACTCAGGTCTTTCAGTGCTCTGTCAAACTCTTCACGCAGTATCTTATCTCCCATTTCATCTTCATCTACATCCTCTTCCATTTCCATAATATTGTCCTCAAATACATCGTCCTTGTATAAACCCTCTATATACTCCTTCCACCTTTCTGCCTTCCCTTCTTTGCTTAGAACTGGGTTGCCATCTGAGCTCTTGATATTCATACAAGTGGTTCTCTTCTCTCCAAAGGTCTCTTTAATTTTCCTGTAGGCAGTATCTATCTTACCCCTAGTGAGACAAGCCTGTACATCCTTACATTTGTCCTCTAGCCATCCCCGCTTAGCCATTTTGCACTTCCTGTCGATCTCATTTTTGAGACGTTTGTATTCCTTTTTGCCTGCTTCATTTACTGCATTTTCATATTTTCTCCTTTCATGAATTAAATTCAATATTTCTTCTGTTACCCAAGGATTTCTATTAGCCCTCGTCTTTTTACCTACTTGATCGTCTGCTACCTTCACTACTTCATCCCTCAGAGCTACCCATTCTTCTTCTACTGTATATCCTTCCCCCATTCCTGTCAATTGTTCCCTTATGCTCTCCCTGAAACTCTCTACAACCTCTGGTTCTTTCAGTTTATCCAGGTCCCATCTCCTTAAATTCCCACCTTTTTGCAGTTTCTTCAGTTTCAATCTGCAGTTCATAACCAATAGATTGTGGTCAGAATCCACATCTGCCCCTGGAAATGTCTCACAATTTAAAACCTGGTTCCTAAATCTCTGTCTTACCATTATATAATCTATCTGATACCTTTTAGTATCTCCAGGATTCTTCCAGGTATACAACCTTCTTTTATGAATCTTTGGTTATGGAACGGAATTTATACACCGTGATGGTACTAAAAGTACTGTAAAACTCAGGAATTCCGAGTCTGTAATTAGAAATGTTAGGGTTTTGAATATTCCCATAGAAATAGATAACTCGAAAATTAAAGATGTCCTTTCAAAGTATGGAGTTGTCAGGCAAATAGTAAACGTTAGGTGGGCTGCGCATTTCAAGCTCCAGTGCTTTAACGGCATTCGCTGTGTGGAGATGGAAGTGAAGGCAAACATTCCCTCCCACATCTTTATTGACGGGCACAAGGCGCATGTTATTTATTGAGTGCAAACCCCTGCATGTCATGTATGTAACGAGTCTGGTCACCTCCGTCAGGACTGCCCTCGCCGTGTATTTGTGCTAACAAATAACCTTACGTAACGCCGGAAATTCACACTCAACGATTTGTTGCCAGCCAGCAACACAACAGAGCCGGCGGCTGTCGTGGATCCTGTTACTGCCTCTAAAAATGTTGCACTTAATGTTAATGAATTTCCGCCTTTAAAACCTGCATTAACTGCTGAAATTCTGTCCCGTGACAGCGAGATTCCCACTAAAAAGCGTCACCTAGAGGACACTGAAAAAAATGTTGATGAGGACTCTTCCTGTGAAACACCCGTTGCCAGGAAGCCGAAGCCAAGTCCTGAAGATCTGTTGGAAGTGGAAAATGGAGATGAAATGCAGGTCGATGTGGCTCCCACTTCTGAACAAGGAATTACCGCCACGAACAGATAGTGACGCAGCTGGTAGTGACCTTTCACAAAAATGTGACCCTGAGCCTGACGTCACAGCTGCAATAACCGCATCGAGTGCTCAGCCCATACAGTGCGAACAGTACGAGGAAGAACCAAGTAAACAACCTGCTGACTCCGAAGCGCAACGCCGCGCCGAAGGAGGAAATAAACAAGCACCACCGCCTCGCCAGCAAGACAACACAACAGACAACACGCCGGGGCCAAATATTGACAACTCGCAAGCGACCGCCGTTGCGCCAGACGGCCACCGTCAGAGGCTGCGACCGAAACCAAGGTCTTGCTGTCACGCGTCATCAAGCGAAAGCCACACCAGAGAAGAAAGACATCAAGAAAAAGAATATTAAATATGAAATCATCAGGGTCAACACTGACGAGGAGAAAGAGAAATGCCACAGTGACTTATAGCAATGCATTGTCAGGATTTCAGGATAATTTTCTTCTCAAGCACTTCGTTTAAAAGCACTAACATTTTTTCCAGGAAATAGTACATGTAATGGGCACACAGCTTGTAAATATCGTGGCTTGCAGAGAAGCACGATGCTGCTAGAATCGTACCGATCCTCATCCCAAATAGCTTCTTCTGGTATGTCTGTGATGCAAGCTTATAGCATTACTACTATTAACATTAATAAAATACAGTCACCCTTGAAACTGGCAGCACTAAAATAATTCTTGTACGAGTCTGGGACAGATATCGCGTTGCTACAAGAAGTTGCGATAACGGAATTTCGGATCTCAGGCTTTTCTGAAATTGTTAATGTTTCTACGGAAGCCAATATCGGTACAGCCATTCTTATAAGGGAAGGCATTCCGGTGACTGAAATCGAACGACTAGATTCAGGACCATGCTAGATTCGATGTGACCATGCTTAACCTTTACGCCCCATCAGGAAATTCCCAGAAATTGGATCGTGCGAAGTTTTTTCAAGATGAACTTCTTTATTTATTGAGGAAAAATTCGTGTTCTTTTATATTAGGTGGAGATTTTAACTGAGTTTGAAACCAGAAAGATCAAAAACCCAATTTCAACTACTCGCCACAGATAAAAAAGTTAGTAAGTGATCTACAACTTAAGAATGTGTGTGAACTTCAGCACCCGATGTCAGTCGAGTTCACGTATATAACCAGCCACTCCCGCAGCAGACTAGATAGAATTTACGTGTCACCAAATTTGCAAAATTTTTTATTAAACGTTGAAACTGTTCCCGTGCATTTTAGCGGTCACAGTACACTTTTAACTTGCTTTAATTTAAGTGTACAGCCAACCCGTCGATTCAGAGGCCAATGGGATTTGGATATCTCTGTTTTAACTGACGAAGAACTGGAACAGGAAATAAGAGTAGCGTGGACTATGTGCCTCCGCACAGCAGACAAGCACCCAACAGTCATTGACTGGTGGACCAGGAGGGCTAAACCGAGGCTGCGGAAAGTTGTCATGCAGTATAGTGTAGCGAGGCACAGGGAGTTGAGGAATACAATGGAGTTTTATTATAAAGTTTTAAGAGACTTATATCGACAGGCACATGATGACGTAATTCGTCTGAATGATATGTATAAAAAAAGCCAAGTTATTATGCATTAAACGGAAACAGATGGAGGGACTAATAATTAAATCGAAAGACACATCAGTTGTAGCAGATGAAACAGCTTCTCTGTATCACTTGGTGCGGCATCCTAAAAACAGACGTCGAACTTTTATTGATGAAGTCCAGACGCATACTGGTACCAGGCTCACATGCCAGAAAGAAATACTGGACGAAGTCCACAGGTACTATGACAACTTATATGCCCCTACCACAGTGGACGATGCAGCTCTCGAGGACTTTCTCACTATTTTAGGTCCACAATGGTCGGGAACAGAGAATGCTGACATCCTGTCACCTATTACTAAAGATGAAGTGCATGAGGCAGTGCGTAACTCACCTCTCAAAAAATCTCTGGGACTTGATGGCCTCCCTGTGGAGTTTTTTGCCCGCTACTGGTCTATAATTGGGGTCAAGATCACTTCCATGGCGAATGAGGTCCTGAACGGAAAAGCGGTCCATGCAGAGTTTAAGGAAAGTAAAATAGTACTGACTCCTAAGAGTAAAGGCAAAACCAACTTAAACAATTTTCGGCCTCTTTCGCTACTAAATTCTGAATACAAAATAATTTCGCTTATTATCAACAAAAGACTCTCTGCCTTTTCCATCAAAATATTGAGTCATCATCAATCTTGTTCTCCAACCAGAACGATATTCGAAAGTCTATCTGCATACAGAGACGTCATTGCAATTACCTCAGTGACAAGTATAATATGTGCTTTAATCTTTATAGATTTTAACAAAGCTTTTGACCGCGTTAGTCATAGATACCTCTTTGCGACGCTGTGAAGAATGGCTTTCCATCCTCAGATTGTCAACATGCTAAGAAATATTGCAACAGGCATAAATGCGAAAATAGCAATCAATGGCCTAACATATAAATCCATACAGATAAGGCGAGGGGTTCCACAGGGCAGTCCCTTATCTATGTTCTTATTTCCCGTCTCTTCAGAGCCCTTTCTCCGCACTGTCCACGCAAGATTAACAGGCATACCAATGAGTGCTGAGAAAACTGTCATACTAGCTTATGCTGATGACGTGGGTGTTGTAATAAGGAATAAGAAGGAGACAGTTACACTGGAAAGAGAAATCCAAAAGTATTGTCTAGCATCGGGAGCGACAACCAATGAAAACAAAAGTAAAATATTGAATCTGCGGGGCCTAAATCACCTCCGACTGGCATGGGCAAAACAAGACAACAAACACAAAACGTTGGGAATAACCTTAATGGCATGGCCGATGAGGATGGCTGCTTTTAACTGGACGGAAATTAGGAGGAAAGTTCATGGTGCTGTAATGGAGAACATCCATCGAACTATGGACCAGGTGCAAAAAGTCAGATTCATCAACTCCTGCATTTTGTCTAAAGCGTATTTCACTGCGCAGGTATTTCCAATCCCCAAACTAGTAGCGAAAGAGATCATATCCACTGTTACCAATTATTTATGGCGAGGAGACATATTCAGGGTTGGTGCGACTACCGTTATACTGGATGTCAGAAACGGGAGTCTCGGATATTCGAAATAAAGCGTCTGCTCTGTTCCTCAAACGGACTTTCCATATGCTCAGGGAACTTCCACAATGTATAACCGCAAAGCTCTTTGAGGCTGTGACACCCCATAGCCTGCAAGCACCGATTGATGTGCGAAGGATTAATGCCCGTCTGCAGTATGTGAGGAACTTTTTCCTCGAAGCAAGTTATCTTAGTGACGAAATCAGAAGCAACATATGTATCACAGCGCGCGACATCATACTTGAAAGGAAGTTAAATGAGGGCAGAAGCAAAATTGAAAAGAAATTTCGTAATTGTGACTGGAAAGCTGTATGGCGGAACATAAACTATGCCGGGCTATCTGTAGACGCTATTTCCGCATGGTACAAAACAGTTAACAATGTCATCAGCACCAACGAGAGACTATTTGGGATCGGTGTAAACCAGACACACCTTTGTAGAAAATGCAATCTTGTGGATACACTCATCCACAGATTCACCTGTGGCGGCAATGTGAATAACTGGAATTGGATCAGGCAACAAATCGCCTTTCTTACCAGAACCTCGACGGGATATATAACGCCATCGCTCCTCCTGAGACCAGACATGACGTACTTTCCGAAACGCCATTAGCTGGTTACTGGGAAAATACGTTAGTTATGTCATCAACAAACTTGGGTCGGACAACGAGACAGAACTCCGCGTTTACATGAAGTGTGAATACGCAAAAATCAGCACGTATCGCAACCGCAAGAAGCACTACGGCAACATGCTGAAGACCATCTTTGAAAGAATGGGTGTAGGTTAAATATGTGGAACCACTACAACACCTTGAACGAGAACGAACAGAAGAAAATTAAAAGTCACTTGTGTTCTTATTATTATTTACTATTACCTTGCTTCCGAAACTTCTATGTTACACGAAGAGTTTTTTCAAAACATTTTGTTCAGAATTACTCGTGTTCGACTTCCAAAGTATTTGTGTGATTCAAGAGGAATTGTTAAGTTTTATAAGTGTTAAAAAAATGACATCCTGTGCATTAGTTCCTGTGGAAGTTTTGCTCTTGTCCTCTTCAGATTGTGTGGAGGTTTTGTTTACTTGCTTTCTGTGCAGATGGTGCATCAAATGGTGTCTTCAGACATTCATTGTTCATTCATTCCAAGTATTACGGAATTCGGAAGGACCTTTAGATCGGCATAATTCAAGTGTCATAACCTTTGATGACAGATTTGGAGTGTTTCGACAAGAAACGCCTTGAGGCGTTTCTAGCGAATTTCAAAGCGTACATTTTCGCCTCATTTTTC
The DNA here is from genome assembly GCF_021461395.2 of Schistocerca americana. NCBI lineage: Eukaryota > Metazoa > Arthropoda > Insecta > Orthoptera > Acrididae > Schistocerca > Schistocerca americana. The sequence continues at coordinate 54,548,602 of NC_060127.1, forward strand.
ATTGCCATGACAACAACACCCTTTTCCTTAAGAATAGTTGCATCTTCCGTTCTCAAACATGAGTTTTAAGCCATTTGTCTCCAGTCCATGCACTAACGGCAAGTTGTGAGCCAGCCCAGGAACAATGAAATTATTTTTAATCGAAATTGGAACTAGCCTTCCGTCGATGTAGCTGACAACATTCATTTCACGGAACTGCGTTGCCTTCGAAACAGATCCAGATTTTGCAAGGTTTATCACTACAAGTTTTTCTAGCGTTTCCGTATCTCCAACACCTTTCACGTCATTCACAATGTGTTCACTCGCATCAGACACAATGTGTCACGTCATTCACAATGTGTTCACTCGCATCAGACTCCAAATACCACAAAACCGTTTCAATATCAGTACAAAAACAATGTGCATCCTAACTTACAAAAACTTCTCGAGAGTCGTAACTTATTGAGTTTTCATAACCTTTCTTTTGTTTCTTTTATTACTGTCAGTTCTTTTGTGTCCAAATTCACCGCACTTATTACATTTAAAACTAAATGGTTTCTCTGCCTGAACTGTGCTTGTCACTTTCGACGACGTTCGCCAATTTGTTTTCCCATTGAGTTGTCCCAAGAGAGAAACCATTTCTGTACGTATTAAGCACTGCATTCCGTCCTGAGTCTACTGCAGGTTTCTTTTTATTGTCTGCATGTTTATTTACGTAATCTATGGGCCTGTTTATCACGAAGCTTAACTTCGGATTTTTGATGGATAATGTTTCGATAGCAGTTACGACATCATATTTTTTAATCATTGTCACCAAAAGAGGACAAATGGCATCAGTTTCTTCAATTGTAACACCGATCGATCGAAGATTACGTGTCAAATTGTCAAATTCTAAGAAATGCTCAGTCAGTGCACTTTGTCTTGGATTGAATTTCAATTGGTGTCACTGATTACGCACAAGTAACTGACTAGCGATGCTTTTCCTTTCAAATATGTGCAAACAAGTTTTTCCACATCCGAAACGCACTGTTATAATCTTCCAAGTATTCCAAATGGTTTGCGCAACAGACCCTATCGTGTTTGAACGACGCTTTTAATCACATTTCGTAAGATTTTTGTTTGTCTTTCCCAGTACATTCCTCTTCTGTGTCAGTTCCTAGAAACTGAATTTTTTCTACGTGTTCTTCTGAAGCGAGATCCAGCCAATCTAATCTTCTTATCTCTATATATAAAAAAGGCGATGCCCTGACTGACTAACTCATCATCGCCCAGTACAAACTGCTAAGTACAGAAACTTAAAACGTGGAGAAGGTGTGGATCTTATACTGTAGGTGTCGTTTAAGAAGGGATTTTTCAAAATTCCAAACCTAAGGCAGTGAAATACCTGAAGAACGTTTTTTCTGAAAATTCTCGCTATTGAGGCAATTTAGAAGCTAGACCAACAACTTTTGGAAATTTAACCCTATGGAGATGGAATAGTGAGTGAAACCTTTATTTCAAAATTATCATTATTAAAGAATTACTAAAGTATTTTTAAAGCTACTTCTGTGAACATTGGTGTTTGACTTCTCCGTTACAAATAAAAAAACAAAAAACAAAAAACGTGTTTCAGTGTTGCTGAAAACTGAACCTCTAAGGGGGTGAAAAAGAGATGAGATATTTTCTCAAAATGTTTTACCATAAAAGCATTTTGACTTCTCAGTTTGAAATAAAAAAAATACATGTTTAAGGGTTTTTAGCAGTTGGTGAAACGAAGTATGAAAGTTTTTTTGGTAATATTTCATAGTGCAAACATTTTTGAAGCTAAATCTCTGAAAATTTTTATTTGGCTTCTCTATTAGAAACGAAACATACGCATTCCACTGTTTTCGGAAATTCAACTGGCAAGTACTTGTAACAGGCGGTGAAATATTTCATGAGAAAATTTCATTGCGAATAATTTTTAAAGCTAAATCTTTGAAAATTGGTATTGGCCTCTTCGTTAGAGGTGAATTCACGAACTCATTACCGCTCAACCCAAATCGCTAAACCGAAGTTTGGAGAGGGTGTAGATCTTGTACTTTAGGCATCGTTTAAGAAAGGATTGTCAGAAATTCCACTCCTAAGGGGGTGAAATAGTGGATGAAAGCATTTTTGAAAGTATTTCACTATGAAGGGAATTTTGAAACTAGAACTACGAAAGCTGGTATTCGGTTTCTCAGTCAGAAAATAAATAATACGTGTTTCAGCATTTTTGTAAATCCAATCACTAATGGGCCAAAACAGTGGGTGAAAGTTTTTTTGAAAATAAATAATTACTAAAGAACTACTAAAGGATTTTACGGCTACATCTACGAAAATTGGTATTTGACTTCTCGGTTAGAAAGTAAAAAAAAACGTGTTTCAGTGTCTGAAAATTCAGCCACTAATGGAATGCAACAGGGGATGGAATTTTTAAAAAAATATTTCGTTATATTAAAAAAAAATTTAAAGCTAAACTTATGAAAATTAGTATTTCACTTCTCTGTTAGATATAAAGAAATATGTGTTAGGGGATGAAAGTTGCTATGGAAATATTTGCACAAGAACGCAAAAGGCATGATTAACAAAAACTTTGGACTCCACCTACCGAAATCGCCTTTTGATCAGAAGTGCATTCGGAAAAGACCATGCTCACGTTACCTTAATTAGCGTGAAAAGCTTAGGTGTTGCAATTTGTGAACAATATAAAAATTAGATCAAATAAATACAAAAAAATATCTGTGCAGATCGTAGAGTCTAAGCGAGTGAAGCAGCGGGCGCTAATCTAGTTCGTCTAATATAACTTGCATTCGAAATTTCCCGTTTCCAAAACTGCATAGGTCCCGCTGTCATTTCAAAAAATCATAGCCTGGAAACTATGAGAGACAGAGCATCGTCGTTTGTTCAAAATATGAAGCAACTGAAAGTTTTTTTCCAGTATTTCAATGTTGGCATTCGAGTCACGGTACTATCACGATCCTTTTTTTTTTTTTTTATTAATCTCATTTTGTTCGTTGTTTGCTCGGGGCGGACGTCGCAAGACACCCGTTTAAGTTCGTCGTCGATCCATGAACTCAGTTTTTTTTATTACAGAGGGCAGCTAACCCTCTGACCGAACACGCTGAGTTACCGTGCCGGCTAGCCTTTGGGTCTGAAGTTTTTTGAACAACCTCATTACCCTTGTTTTAGCCTGTGGCAACCTCCCATGCTAGCGTCCATAAGAGCCTATTTTCCTGTGTTAAAAACATGGTTCGCATTGTTGTTACTTAGAGTCATTATAACATTCAAATCACATTTACGGTTAATATTCTCACAAAATATCTCTTATTTTTACGTAATTAAAACTTAAAATCATTAAATATTAAGATTTAGTCACGTGCTCGGAAACGCTCTGTTATTGGCTGGAACTATGATGACGTCACAGGGTAGGAGTTCAGACGAAACTACACGCCTTTTACAGTAACGTACTCTTCTGCAAGTAATTTAACTATTTAGTGGTGGGAAACGCATTTGCAACTTTTAACTAACAATAGGAAAGAATTTTGTGAACACTGTATAGTGGAAACCTTACGAAAACTAATGCGTTCATGCTCCATTCATTTAGAGCGGCGATATGTGCAAGGACAAACATTCTTTTCCCTGCTCCTTACAACATCATGTAAACCCGCTGATAGCTAAGGAATTATGGAACTTTTGCAAAATGGGTCCATATCTTACACCCAGATTGACGGCTATCAGTCATTAAATGCGACCCACAGCACAATAAAGTTATTCTTGGCAAATCATAGTGCTGATTTCCGCTATGCATGACGCTCAACAGACGTACTGTGACGCAACGTATAGCGCATGCGACTACTTATAGGAAGGGCACAGGTTCGAATCCTGGAAGGGTTGCATTTTTAAAAGCTTTACACGAAATATGAAACTACCGTCAGCAAGGACTCATTATAGCAGTTGTTTCGATGGTGGGATGTATTGTATATAGCGTCACATTAGTCTGAGAAATGGGCAATTGAAGATAAATGCATCTACTTACAAACAATTACCCTTTTAGAAAGCACTGCTAGTAATGAATATATCACCATTCTCCCATAATGAGGCGTAGGATGAGGTTTTTTGTGCGGGAGACATGAAGCATGTATAACATGCAGGTAACACAAATGAAAGGCGTATGCTGTTTGAGAGTAAGATGATGAAACTTCGAAAGCTTCAACAATAAGATAATAACAGATTAAACAATAAGGATTCTAGCTAGACGTTACGAAGAAAAAAAACATTGTTTATAATAAAACAAAAAGTGTGTTGTCACATCAAGCAGGAAACATCTTCTTGAACGTAACGTATGTCAACAGCGGTTGCAAATGTCAGCGCATGTAAACGCCAAGGGAAACGCAATAATACTCTGTTTCTAATCGGTGTGGTGGAGTTCTGTAATTTTGACTCGATTTTCATATGAAAGGGCTGTCAATTTATTTTATAAATAAGTTAAAATATTGTTGCAGACTAAATTCGAACCAGCGACCTATGGATTTCGTCGTTCAATATTCGACAATTCACCGCTCTGCCAACGGAACTAGGTTAATTTTTAGAAAGAGTGTAATTTTTTCGACTGACGCTAACCATCTTTGTAATAGTTGGAAAGCGTATATCGAAGGTAAATTAATGTTAACTGCAGAGTGCAAGACTTTTTAATCAAGTAAGACAACTTGGGTATTGACATAGTGACCTATACCACATGACACTTCGCGCTTTTCGTAATCTGTGATCATTCCCCTCATACACTCCAAGTTAAATCTGCAACAAGGGACAAAGAAAAATAAAACTACGACTGTTGCTAAACGTTTTACAATACGCCACGGTTCTCGATATCTAATAGTTTCCTTGTTTTGATTTTTTATAAGCATTGTGGAACTTGCGTTACACATGAGATAGTACAGTTGACTAAATTTCTCCGAAATTCCCAGAATCGATGTGATGATAATCGTTTCTAGATTTGGGCAGCTGAAAGGGTGACAAAAGTCTGGAACACTGTACTGATAGATCTTTTTTGTTACAAGCGACAGAACTGCAGTTATTCGGCGAATCCCTGTATTTTCTCCACCGTGAGTCATTTACTCCATCGCTTCGACACGAGTAGCAGACGAAATATCAGTTTCGCAGAAAGCATTTATATTTTTACCGTTTCCAACAACATATCTGCAAAGTTTTATTATCCTTCAAAATAAATGTCATTCGTCTTTATCCATAATATCCGCCTTTTGAAGAAACTAAGAGTTTATATTTTATCAATTTCACTTAATCTAGAACAGCTACCGAAACAGTACCGAGATAATAAGCGTAACATATAAGAAGAATGTGGAGATGACACCTCGTGTGTATAGGTGGCGTTTTACCGCCTACAAGCAAGTTTATGACGTATAAATTGAGCATAGCTTTACTACCGTCACCGACGTATAAATTGAGCATAGCTTTACTACCGTCACCGCTACACATCAGTAGTTAGTTCGTGGTCGTGCAGTTATGCGTGGTGTTAAATTTGATTTCGCCTTGATGTTGACGGCGGTAAAAACTTAACTCTTGTTGTTGTTCGCCTAAACAAGAATATTACAGCTGGGACCACTGCAATAGCTAATATTCCATTTCGAGATGTCATCACGGGCAGGATTTTAAAGGAAACATCGACTGTGTGGTAGATCGTGCTACTGCAAATGCAGCTGCTGCCTTTGATAAGCCTTTGTTTATTTGTTTTATACGTAGAAGTAAATTAGGTTCTGAGGAAATGTTATGTGTATGGATTACAGAACGGGTAGATTTGCAAAATTTACGTTAATGAGTGATGAAACTGTATAAGTCATTTAAAAATTAAAGATGAGTACAAAAGAAAAATCTTTTACTTGTGTCGCAGGTAGTGATGTGCCCAAACGAGCTCTATGACTGACCTGCGTCGTACGCTACACGGATCATTCTCCACAGACCGGAAACAGTGTTTTGATTGCGTAAGCTTTTGCAGTGCGCAATAGCGTCTGGCTCATCGCGAGCACTGGTATACGAGGTCTGTTCAAAAAATTCTGGAACATACGTAATTTCGCGCCAATAGTGTGCAGGAGGGAAATGCGAATGGCATCCCAGCACACGCCTGTGTTAATGTGTTTCAGGCCGAAAACAATTGATTTTCGGCATTCATCATATTTCGATAGATTAAGGTTTTATTTAAGTGCTCTGAAAAGGATTTCGCAGAAGAAAATTTTTTTTCGAGCATTTAAAGAGCATTTTCCTACCACGTGTGTTTATGTGCCACACCCACTTTTCTGTCACCCACTTTTCTGCATATCTTTTAGATCTTTATGTCCCCTACATTGCACGTTAGTGTTTTTTTTTTTACTCCAGAGTGCGTTGGATATTCTTGTAATGCGACGGTCGGTATTCTTTTGTTTCTGTTGTTTGTAAACAACACGCTTTCAAACACGCGGTTAGTTTTGTTCAAGTGTGATTACGAGTAGTCAGGTATACTATAGGCAGGCAATTAGGAGAAATAAAGAAAATCTGGAGGCAATGAAGAGAGATGTTTGGGCTATATTCTTCCATAAGTCCGATACTGCATCAAATAGTGTTCTCAGAAATGGGTCAAATACTTGCCTAAATTAACATGAGTTAGATAGGCAGGATGTGGTCCCCTTAACTCCCGGAAGTTTCATTGTTGTGTGTGTTAGTTATTGTTCAGTGCTGTATTGAGTAGAAAGTTGTGTTGCACAATTTGCGAATTCAGATATGGAAGAGTTGAAGGAGCACCACGCATGCATTAAATTTTGCACTCAAGGAAACCATTACAGAGAGACGCCAAATGATGCAGGAAGCCTACGCTGATGAGTGCATAAGCCGTACTCGGTGTTACGAATGGTTTACACGGTTTAAAAATGGCCGGACGGAAGTCAAAGATGACCCACGTTCAGGACGCCCTTCGACGTCTACAGACGACGCCAATTTGACGAATGTCAACGAAATTGTGCTTACCAACCGAAGACTGATTGTCCGTGAGATTGCATGAGAATATAACATTTCAGTTGGATCATGCCATGAAATACTGACACAGCATCTTGCAATGCATCGTGTTGCCTCCAAGTACGTTCCACTTGTCATGACCAGAACGACCTTCACCTCGCAATCTATAAAGAAGTTTTGTATCGCGGAAATGAGAAGGAGTTAAGAGAACCATAACTAGTGATGAGACGTGGGTCTACAGTTTTGTTGAGACCAAGGTTCAATCCTGGCAATGGGTCGGGAAAGGTTATCCAAGACCAAAAAAGGCTCGTCATGTCAGGTCCTATGGTAAAGCCATGCTGATACTTTTCTTTGACTTTGAAGGATGAATTCATCATGAATTTGTGCCACAAGGACAAACAGTTAATCTATGGTACTATCAGGACATCTAGTGTCGCCTCTGACGAAAAGGGGGGAAGGAAACAGCCTGACATGTGGCGAGACAATTATTGGCTCTTGTATCACGATTAGGCACCCGCACCTCCATCCTTGTTGGTGTGTGAGTATTGCAAGAAACGAAATCACTGTGCTGTCTCATCCCCCGTACTCTCCAGACCTTGCCACTGCAGACTATTTTTTTATTACCCAAGTTGAAAACCCTTGAGAGATCGAAGATTCGCAACGACAGACGAGATAAAAGAAAATTCGCAGACGGTGCTTTGCGCGATCCAACAAGAGGTGTATTAAGATTGCTTCGGGAAGTGGAAGCACCGCTGGGAGCATTGTATCAATTGTGGAAGAGAGTATGTCGAACGAGACCGTACACAATAAGTAAAACGCAAGCGCAGAAAATTTTTGTGGACAAAGTACCGGAATTTTTTGAACAGGCCTCGTACATGGTCCATCCACATCTGCGTGACCACCTGTCAAAATCCTGAATAACAACCTGCTGCTTAGCGGACGGCTGAGAGACCCGCAGAATAGGATGAGAATCAATGATGTTCTGGAAGGTACAGGCACGGATGAGGAGCCATATCAGCTCCAGTAGATTTCTCTGTTGAGGTTCTATGGCGCGTACAACCTGACCGAAATTGTCCGGCAGATTCTCGGTTTGGTTTAAATACGGCGAGTCTGGTGGCCAGGGGCTGCGAGCTGTGTGACACGATGCATTGTCCTGCTGGTAAATGACATCGTGCTGAGGGAAAACAATACGCATGTAGTGGTGGAGGTGATCCACAGGGATAAACACATACTTGTGTTGATGCATTATGCCTCCCAGAATGACGAAGACACACAGAGAATGCCATAAAGGCATTCCCCAGACACTAACGCTACCTCCTCGCCCTTGAGATGTTTCACGCCGTGGACAACGGCCATCTGTTCAATTGAGCATACATCTACATATACAACTACATTTACACTACTGGTCATTAAAATTGCTACGCCAAGAAGAAATGCAGATGATAACGGGTATTCATTGGACAAATATATTATACTACAACTGACATGTGATTACATTTTCACGCAATTTGGGTGCATAGGTCCTGAGAAATCAGTACCCAGAACAACCACCTCTGGCCGTAATAACGGCCTTCGAACGCCTGGGCATTGAGTCAAACAGAACTTGGATGGCGTGTACAGGTGCAGCCGCCCATGCAGCTTCAACACGATACCACAGTTCATTAAGAGTAGTGACTGGCGTATTATGACGAGCCAGGTGCTCGGCCACCACTGACCAGACGTTTTCAATTGGTGAGAGATCTGGATAATGTGCTGGCCACGGCAGCAGTCGAACATTTTCTGTATCCAGAAAGGCCTGTACAGGACCTGCAACATGCGGCCGTGCATTATCCTGCTGAAATGTAGGGTTTCGCAGGGATCGAATGAAAGGTGGAGCCACGGATCGTAACACATCTGAAGTGTAACGTCCACTGTTCAAAGTGCCGTCAATGCGAACAAGAGGCGAGTGAGACGTGTAACCAATGGCACCCCATACCATCACGCCGGGTGATACGCCAGTATGGCAATGACAAATACACGCTTCCAATGTGCGTTCACCGCGATGTCGCCAAACATGGATGCGACCATCATGATGCTGTAAACAGAACCTGGATTCATCCGAAAAAATGACGTTTTGCCATTCGTGCACCTAGGTTCGTCGTCGAGTACACCATCGCAGGCGCTCCTGTTTGTGATGCAACGTCAATGGTAATCGCAGCCATGGTCTCCAAGCTGACCTGGTAAAGATTGCGTCGGCATCGAAACACACCGATGTTGAATTTCTACCTGTCCTGAGACCCCATGACCGGCCTCATTTGAACTCTTCTGTTGGAAGAGTTAATTTGGAGTTGGAACGGCGATTGGTTCGGGTGCGGGGGCTCATATTGGTGTGGTTCCTGTTGATTCTCTCAGTAGGTGGGACTATACCAGGCACAGCCTACATCTCAACAAGAAAGGGAAGGGTAAACTGGCTGGGGTAATAGCAGGAAATTTAAGGGGGGGAGGCACTGCCATGAATGGTAAAATACCAGTGGTTACAGGTGTTGGAGCAGCACATTTTTTTAGGATAGGTAAAACAGAAAGATGTCAAGTTCTACGAGAGGTCAGGATTGAAACAAATCTTCAGTTTAGGAAAGAAATTAAACAGCACAATTCTAGCACATTAGATCACCAATAACAGCTGTCAATTATAAATTTTCACCATTCACCAGAAATTTTATCTCCACCAAGTTGTATCTCAGTCCTAGGTAATTACATTGATGAATTAAAGTCAGTCAGTCCAGTTGACATAATCTGCCTCTCTGAACACCATGTGACCAATGGTATAGGAACTAGGCCTAAGCACAATGAGAAACTTAGACAGGAGAGTACTGCAAATGTTAGAATAAGGAAAGGTTCTCATAAAAGTATAATTAAAAATAATGTAAGTATATTTCATCAAAAAATTGGGAGTTTAAAGAATAAAATAGATGAGCTTCTGGTTTGTTTAGAAGATTTAGAAGCTGAGGATGAAATAGATATACTATGCCTGTCTGAGAATCACATTGTTACAGATATGGATAAGGTAAATGTAAGTGGATATAAGCTCTCTAAACATGTAATTAGAGAAAATATGGAGAAAGGAGGAGGTGCCATATATGTCAAAAGTTATCATTGTGCAAAAAGTATAGAAATAAAAAAGTTTTGTGTAGAGAAACATATAGAAGCATGTGCCTGTGAGGTTAAATTAAATAAAGGCACATTTATAATTGTAGCTATATATAGGTCTCCATCAGGAAATTTTCATCTATTTCTGAAAAATTTGGACTCCTTGTTGTGCTATCTGTCAGACAGGGGGAAGCAAATTATTATTTGTGGAGACTTCAATGTAGATTCTCTGAAAGAGGTTAACAGGAAAAATGACATTGAAGTATTACTTGGTTCTTTCAATTTGACACCAATTGTTGATTTTCCTACTCGGGTGGTAAAGGATAGCATTTCACTGATAGATAACTTCTTTATAGACCGATAAGTTTAACCAGATAAATGCTCAGCCTGTTGAGAATGGTCTTTCTGATCATGGTGCACAGCTAGTTACAATATATGACATAGCAGTACTAAACAGTCCTCCAAAGTAGTGCGTTCAGTCAACAATTTAACAATTACAAATTTCAGGGAAAGCCTACAGCAGTTAGACTGGGATGAGGTGTACCGTGAACCTGATGCCAATTTAAAATATAATTTATTTCATGACACTTTTGTAAATGTATTTGAAAACTGCTTCCCCGAGAAAATAGTTAAATATACTCATAAGAAACCATGTAACAAACCATGGCTTACTAAGGGTATAAAAATATCTTGTAACCGGAAAAGGGAAATGTACATGACAGCAAGAAAGAGGAGTGACCCAGAAACAATATAAAAACTACTGTGCTATATTAAGAAAAGTTATTAGAAAATCCAGAAGTATGTGTATCATGTCTGAAATCAGCAACTCTGATAATAAAATTAAAACAATTTGGAATATTATTAAAAGAGAAACAGGTCAACCAAGAGCACAGGAAGACAGTATTACCATCAAATTGAATGAAAACTTTACAAACAAAAAGTCAGAAGTTGAAAATGTTTTTAATAATCATTTTCTAAATGTTGTGGATATAGTAGGATCCAGGTGTTCATTAGAAGATGCTAGGCTGTTAATGGAAGAGGCCATACCTATCCAATTTGATACAATTGAAATCTGACCCACTTCTCCCTCTGAAATTAGGAAAATAATAAACTTGCTTAAAAGCAAAAACTCACATGGAATTCATGGCATTTCCACCAAAATACTAGAAGTTTGTTCTCAACAGATAAGTAAGATTCTCAGCAACCTTTTGTAATAGCTCTCTGGAACAGGGCATTTTCCCTGATAGACAGAAATATGCTATTGTTATACCTTTGCATAAAAAAGGGGATAGATCTGATGTCAACAATTACCATCCCGTCTCCCTTCTAACAGTTTCATCCATAATTTTTGAGAAAGTAATGTATTCAAGAGTAGCTTCACAGTTTGGTTTCCAGAAAGGTTTTTCAACAGAAAATGCCATATATTCTTTCACCAATCAAATTCTGAATGATCTGAATAGCCGAACACCATCCATTGGGATTTTTTGTGATCTCTCAAAGGCTTTTGATTGTGTAAATCATGAAATTCTGCTAGACAAGCTCAAGTATTGTGGCATGAGTGGGACAGTGCACAAATGGTTTAATTCATACCTAACTGGAAGAGTGCAGAAAGTTGAAATAAGCAGTTCTCATAATATGCAAAGATCAAAACATTCCTCAAACTGGGGAACTATCAAGAATGGGGTTCCACAAGGGGCGGTCTTGGGTCCTTTGTTGTTATTAATATATATTAATGACTTGCCATTCTATATTCATGAAGAGGCAAAGTTAGTTCTCTTTGCTGATGATACAAGTATAGTAATCACACCTGACAAACAAGAATTAACTAATGAAACTGTCAATAATGTCTTTCAGAAAATTACTAAGTGGTTCCTTGTAAACGGACTCTCACTGAATTTTGATAAGACACAGTACATACAGTTCCGTACAGTAAATGGTATGACATCATTAATAAATATAGACCTTAATCAGAAGCTAAGGTAGAATAGTCAAAATTTTTAGGTGTGTCCATTGATGAGAGATTAAATTGGAAGAAACACATTGATGATCTGCTGAAACGTTTGAGTTTTGCTACTTATGCAATAAGGGTCATTGCAAGTTTTGGTGATAAACATCTTAGTAAATTAGCTTACTACGTCTATTTTCACTCATTACTTGGATATGGCATCGTATTTTGGGGTAATTCATCACTGAGGAAAAATTATTTATTGCACAAAAGCGTGTAGTCAGAATAATAGCTGGAGTCCACCCAAGATCATCCTGCAGACATTTATTTAAGGATCTAGGGATATTCACAGTAGCTTCTCAGTATATATACTCTCTTATGAAATTTGTTATGAACAACCAAACCCAATTCAAAGTAATAGCAGTGTGCATAACTACAATATTAGGAGAAAGGATGATCTTCACTATTCAAGATTAAGTGTAACTTTGGCACAGAAAGGGGTGAATTATACTGCCACATAAGTCTTTGGTCACTTACCAAATAGTATCAAAAGTCTGACAGATAACCAACAAGTATTTAAGAAGAAGTTAAAAGAATTTCTGATGACAACTCCTTCTACTCCATAGCGGAATTTTTAGATATAAATTAAGAAAAAAAGAAAAAAAACAAACAAAAAATTATTGAAAAAAATGTTATATTAACTTAATTATGTCGTTAAATTAACTTAGTTATGTCATGTATTGGAAAATTTGACTAGTTCCACATCATTACGAAATATCGTATTCGTGATCCATGGAACTAGTATTAATCTAATCTAATCTAATCTAATCTGATAGTCCATGCTGCTGCAAATGTCATCGAACTGTTCGTGCAGATTGTTGTTGTCGTGCAAACGTCCACATCTGTTGCCTCAGGGATCGAGACGTGGCTGCACGATCCGTTACAGCCATGCGGATAAGATGCCTGTCATCTCGACTGCTAGTGATACGAGGCCCTTGGGATCCAGCACGGCGTCCCGTATTACCCTCCTGAACCCACCAATTCCATATTCTGATAACAGTCATTGGATCTCGACCAACGCGAGCAGCAATGTTGCGATACGATAAACCACAGTCGCGATAGGCTACAATACGACGTTTATCAAAGTAGGAAACGTGATAGTACGCATTTCTCCTCCTAACACGAGACATCACAACAATGTTTCACCAGGCAACGCCGGTCAACTGCTGTTTTTGTATGAGAAATCGGTTGGAAACTTTCCTCTTGTCAGCACATTGTAGGTGTCGCCACCGGCGCCAACCTTGTGTGAATGCTCTGAAAAGCTAATCATTTGCATATCACAGCATCTTCTTCTTGTCGGTTAAATTTCGCGTCTGTAGCACGTCATCTTCGTGGTGCAGCAATTTTAATGGCCAGTAGTGTACAACACATACTCCACAAGCCACCGTACGGCGCGTAGCAGTGGGTACGCCGCACCACTACCGTCATTTCCTTTCCTTTTCCACTCACAAATACGAGGGGCGTTTGAAAAGTCCGTGCAAAGTCCGAGAGATGGCACCACCGGCGCGTATCGATGTCATGTTTAGCTAGTAGTATCTTTGGAAAGAATGCACACCAAGTTTCAGCCATATTGGTCTATTTCTTTGTGCTTGGCATTCGTGTGAATCAAGGAAGTCGAGTGATTCTCAAAAAATGGACGAAAAAGAATTTCGTGTGGAGATTAAAGATTACTTTATGAAAGGCAAAACACCGCAGGAGACTAAAGAGAAGCTTGATAAACATTACGGTGACTCAGCACCTTTGATTAGAACAGTTTATAGGTGGTTTCAAAATTTTCGGAGTGGCCATATCGGCACAAGTGATGCTGAACGTTCTGGACGCCCTGTGGAGGTTACGACTCCAGAAATCATTGATAAAATCCACGATATAGTGAAATATGACGGAAGAGTTAAGGTGCGTGAGATTGCTAGTGCTGTGGGCATCTCGAGAGAATGGATGCAAAATATTTCGCATAAACATTTGGACATGAGAAAGCTACCCGCAAGGTGGGTTCTGCGATTGCTCACACTTGACCAAAAGCGGAATCGTGTGAGGTGTTGCAAGGATGGTTTGCAGCTGTTCAGGAAGAATCCGCAGGACTTTAAGCGTCGTTTCGCCACTGTGGATGAAACATGGATACATTACTATACTCCTGAGACCAAACAACAATCTAAACAATGGTTTACCAAGGGAGAAAATTTTTTTTCAAATGTGTGTGAAATCTTACGGAACTTAACTGCTAAGGTCAGCAGTCCCTAAGCTTACACACTACTTAACCTAAAATATCCTAAGGACAAACACACACACCCATGCCCGAGGGAGGACTCGAACCTCCGCCGGGACCAGCCGCACAGTCCGACTGTAGCGTCTCAGACCGCTCGGCTAATCCCGCACAGCACCATGGGAGAATCTGCACCAAAAAATGCGAAGACTATTCCTTCTGCCGGAAAGGTTATGGCGACTGTCTTTTGGGATTCGAAGGGATAATCCTCATCGGCTATTTGGAAAAAAGTAAAATATAACAGGTGCAATTTATACATCGTTATTGGACCGTTTGAAAACCGAGCTGCAAGAAAAACGCCTGCGATTGGACCGCAAAAAAGTCCTTTTCCATCACAACAATGCACAAGCACACAACTCAGCAGTTGTGGCCGCAAAATTATGGAAATAGGATTTCAACTCGTTTCACATCCTCCCTATTCTCCAGACTTGGCTCACTCGGACTAGTATCTGTTCCCCAATTTGAAGACATGGTTGGCAGGACAAACATTTTATTCAATCAAGGAGGTGATTGCAGCGACAAATAGGTATTTTGCAGATTTGGACAATTCCTAGTATTCGGAAGGGATCAACAAATTAGAACAGCGTTGGACGAAGTGTATAAGTCTAAAAGGAGACTATGTCGAAAAATAAAAAAGGTTTAGCCCAAACACGTAAGTAGTTTTTATTTTTGCATGGGCTTTTCAAACGCCCCTCGTACAGCAAAGAAAAAACTATGTTCTTCGTCCTTGGGGGAAATTTATGTCGGCGGCGGTAATATCGTTCAGCAGTCAGCTTCAAATGTGGGTTCTCTAAATTTTCTCAATCGTGTTCCTGAAAAAGAACGTCGCCTTCCCTCCAGGCATTGCCATTTCCCGGAGCATCCCCGTAACACATACGTGTTGTTCGAACCTACCGGTAACAAATCTAGCCGCCTCTGAACTGCTTCGATGTCTTCTTCAACCGGAACTGGTACGAGTCCCAAACAGTCGAGCAGTACTAAAGAACTGGTCGCACTAACGCCCTATATGCGGTCTCCTTAACAGCTGAATCACACTTTGTCGCCCATCCAACTTCCCTGCAACTGTCCTCGCATGCTAGTTCCATTTCATATCGCTTTGCAACGTTACTCACGACATTTAAACGTCACTGTGTTCAGCAGTACGCTACTAATGCTGTATCAAACATTACTGGTTTGTTTTTCCTGCTCATCTGCATTAACTTCCATTTTTATACATTTAGAGCTGGCTGCCATTCGTCCAAATAGGAAGTTTGTCTATAGTGCGTTTAAAATTAGTTGTGACTTTTGGCAGTTCACTACGGAGCGGGTGGATGGAAGCGCAGTTGCAGCGTGTGCTGGACACGTCAGCGGGCGACGACAACGCCAGGCCTGATCGGCGCGAGAGCTGGCCGATCTTCAGTCTTTCTCAGACGGTTTTAAAGAAACTATACGGTAGTAAAAAAAAAAAAAAAAATTTGAAATGGCTCTGAACACTATGGGACGTAACATCTATGGTCATCAGTCCCCTAGAACTTAAAACTACTTAAACCTAACTAACCAAAGGACAGCACACAACACCCAGTCATCACGAGGCAGAGAAAATCCCTGACCCCGCCGGGAATCGAACCTGGGAACCCGGGCGCGGGAAGCGAGAACGCTACCGCACGACCACGAGCTGCGTACTATACGGTAGTAAACTCTGGGTCTCACACATCTGATAGCTTTGTTAACGATCATAGTTATTGTGATATTTCGGTATTAGCGAAACTACTGCAACAAATCCTTAAAGTTTGCAGCGAAAAATAGGATCACTATATGTACACACTTAGGTGTGTGTTAAGGTCATATTTTGTTGCATGAGTAGTGTAGATAACATATTAAATAATTTTTTCCACCGCGAAGGATATCGCTGCCTGTCTCAAATGCCGAGAAAATGGAATGTATGTAAAGGACTCCATCACGAACGCACTCGGCAGTGAAAAGGCCAGAATGAAATATTCATCAATTCCCCGTATCTCATAAACGGTCTGAGATGTCGCAACAAGATTTTGACAAACGACAGCACGCAAAGTGAACAGTATTTTGTCACGTGATTAATATGCGAAACTGGCATATCTACCGCCGGCCAGAGTGGCCGAGCGGTTCTAGGCGCTACAGTCTGGAGCCATGCGACCGCTACGGTCGCAGGTTCGAATCCTGCCTCGGGCATGAATGTGTGTGTTGTCCTTAGGTTAGTTAGGTTTAAGTAGTTCTAAGTTCTAGGAGACTGATGACCTCAGTAGTTAAGTCCCATAGTCCTCAGAGCCATTTAAACCATCTGGCATATCTACCGCGATTTTCGAGCAACTACAGATTTAAAAAAAATGAAATAATGTAATTTTTAAGCATCATTAATAGCGTGTGAAACGTTAATTCCTGTGGGTTTTGCAACAATATAAGTGAACAAGATGCACATTTATTTTTATACTAAGAATGGACTTTCTCATACCTGTTGATATACCTCGCCCTCAGTTGCTAGTTTAATAATTCGCCGTAGCGGCCTACTTTTCGAATGGACGTTCGGTCATCAGAACTCAAGGTGCATTCAGGAAACAGTTCGACATCGCGCCTGCTGGTCGTGTTCCTGATGGGAAATCAATTGTTATCAGAATGAGATTTTCACTCTGCAGCGGAGTGTGCGCTGATATCAATTGTTATGTGTGTAGACAGCTTTATGGATACTGGAAGTGTGCAGAAATGGAAACCATGACCTTCAAGAACCACCAGAACACTTGAAAACATCGAGAAGGTAAGGATATCGATTTTGAATTTCCCCCAAGCGATCTGCAGTTTTCCTGTAGGCAGTATCTATCTTACCCCTAGTGATACATGTCTTTACATTTGTCCTCTAGCCGTCCCTGCTTACCCATTTTGCACTTCCTGTCGCTCTCATTTTTGAGACGTTTGTATTCCTTTTTGTCTGCTTCATTTACTGCATTTTTATATTTTCTCTTTCATCAGTTGAAATTCAATATCTACTCTGTTGCCCTAGTATTTCTACTAGCCCTCGCCTTTTTACCTACTTGATCCTCTGCTGCCTTCACTATTTCATCTCTCAAAGCTACCCATTCTTCTTCTGCTGTATTTCTTTCCGCCATTCTTATCAATCGTTCCCTAATGCTCTCCCTAAAACTCTCTACAACCTCTGGTTCTGTCAGTATATCCTGGTCCCGTCTCCTTAAATTCCTACCTTTTTGCAGTTTCTTCAGTTTTAATCTACAGTTGATAACGAATAGATTGTGATCTGCCCCTGAAAACGTCTTACAATTTAAAACCTGGTTTCTAAATCTCTGTCTTACCATTATATAATTTATCTGAGACCTTCCAGTGTCTCCAGGCCTCTGTCTCATACAACGTTCTTTCATTATATTAAACCAGATGTTAGTTATGCCGTATTATGATATGAAAAATTACAATTGTGGTTCTCTTCCTTAAATGATGACTAACGAAAGAAACGAACGAATAGCGTGCGGGCTGACTGGCGGGGGCGGCGCGGGTGGCAATGCTGTCGGCCCCGTGCGCCCCCGATATGTATCCGCCACTGCCCTTGATACGTAAATCTAACGCTCTACCAACTTCCGCATGAAAGCAACATGTGTTACTCGCTCGCAGTAATGCTTTTGATTTGGTTAGTAGTTCTGTAGATACTTTATAAATTAACGTTTACGCCCGTTCTGCTGGATGACAGCTCATGGTACGAAGTAAATCGGCGTTTTGCTTGATACTCTATCAACATACAACGTTTGGTACCGATATGAGTGTCTGGCATTATAACACTGCAACTGGATTTACGTAGCTTATATAATCAAATACCAAGTTTGGCTTATTACCTACTATGCCCCAACAGAACAAATAGTCCTGTCATGGAAAAGCCACGTATAACACTACTGTATGCTACTGCTATACCACAACCTTAAAGTTGGAGGCAGGTTGTGAAATAAAACTATCTTGTTAAAGCAATTATGGCATAACGCTACAGAACAGTGTTACCCTCTGAGAGGAATTATGTTATTTTGACCGTGTTGTACCTAACGGAGGTGGCTTATCGGAAATAAAAGTCAGAATTACGTAAATATTCGAACAGTAACAAACAATATTTTTGCCTGTCTACACTGTTTAAAGATTAAAGAAAACGGTCGCCAGCCTAATTAGGCAAGAGAATGATTGACATTCTTGTTCAAGAAATTAAGTATGAATAACCTTAACGGAGAAACACAACCTATACTTTGCTACACGCGAGTGCAATGAACTCTGACACCTGCATATGTTCACGGTAAGGTTTGAGCTAACAGAGCAGAACAAACTATTTGCAAAATTATAACAGATAACGAAACTCACTATTACTTTCAGGGCTTATTCAAACTGAATGGTCTTTATAACATTACTATTAATATTCACTGCAGAATCATTAATCGGACATAGGTTCAGTATTATTGTTCAAACATTTTCCTAGCTGACATAAAATTATAAATGCAGTTCACTGCAAAATTATGAACTGGTCACAGGTTAAATATCTCTCAACTAAATACTATTCCATTTAAAATGAAAGTTAAATGGAATTCACTAACAGGTTACTTCTCACTGTCTTTTGTATAAAGAAATTATTGTTTTCACAAATAGTGGTAAAGGATAACCTGTGGATCTTATTACATATTAATATGCTCTTTCAATACCCAAAAGAAACAAGTGCTTAGCAAGCGTCCAACTTCCCACAACTGCAATTCACGACTTTTACTGCAGTGAGACACAATGTTGACAAATTTACAAGAAACTGACTCACCTTTTAAAATTTACTACAGGCAGCACTATGATCATCAACTAAGCAAAACTTTATAAGCCTCAGTTTTAAGAATTTTAATTTTTAAAAGAAACAGCAGATTGTCTTTATTACCACAATCTTCTACTTTCAAGTAAATAATTAAATAGGTGACTTCGAAACTCCAAAAACACTTTAAATTGGACTGTTTCCATCACTGGGAGGCTTTCACAAGACTACATTTACTACCTCCCACAATTTCACTAAATCCACAGTAAATCTGAATACTCTCTTCTTACCAAAGATCAAACAACATTATTTGATTAAATATTTGGCTTTGAGGCTTTCATTTTTTCCACAAACTAGGACAGTCGGTAATCATAGTTCAAATGGAGAGGAACCTGAGACGTGTTGTGACAGGGAAAAAATCAAGATAGGTACATGAATTCAGTTATAAGTTACCTTATATTTGTGCACACTAAAACATCCAATGAG